>NC_059203.1:10982048-11293841 GCF_020615455.1 Coregonus clupeaformis
GGTTCATTGAACAAGCATGGGAAACAGTGTTTAAACCCTTTACAATGAAGATCTGTGAAGTTATGTGGATTTTTACTAATTATCTTTGAAAGACAGGGTCCTGAAAAAGGGACGTTTCTTTTTTTTGCTGAGTTTATAAGAGAGAGTGAATGAGAGAAAGCGGGTGAATGTGAATATGACAAGGGCTGGAAGATCCTAAGGCATAATACGGAACCCACAAGAAAGATAACACTATAATTTATTCTCAGCATATTCTAGATATGTCCTTTCCTCTAGCTTTTTAAGTGACATGTCTGGTCGGTTAACGTAAGGATTGTTCAGAGCATGAGCTACTTTTATGTCAACCACTCCCAGATTGGCTGGGGATTTGGTCTGCTGTGCATAATTATCACTTCACATTACCCACAACTTGAAGCAAACACGCACACAAACACGAACACTCTTATGCTCCGAGGAAAAATCTAGTTCATCTACAGATTAGTGCCCAGATTTGATCTTTAGAAGCCTCAATGGCTTCTTTTATAAAACGGAAGGGGAAATCAAGAGTTGTGTGCTGTGGTACTGGATCTTATAAGTTGCTTGTGTAGCCGGGGCCTTCTCTCTCTGACTATCCCCCCGGGTGTCTCCTGTCAGGCCTGACCCAGAGCCCATCTGCACTTGCCCCTGGCCATCCTCCAGAGGATGTCCTCCCCTCCCTCAGCCTGTCAGGGAGGTGGAGCCCCAGGTCAGAGGTCACCTGCTGGAAGCTGCTGCCCCTGTCACATGGGTTACTGTCTGAAAATCATATTTTGAGATGCCCCTGACACAACATGCCAGATTCATGTCCATAACAGGCCTTAAAGAGGCATGGGACTTTGGCTTTTGGGATGTTGAATGACGTAGAGTGGTTAAAGTACTTGTACGCTAATGACTGGATGTTGTTCTTTGTTTAAATGTGCATCTCTAAATAGATAATGGCCTGTTGTGCATGTGAATATCCACCATAATCTAGCTATACTGTAATTCATAATCAGCTAGATTGTCCTACCTATGTAAGTAGCATTGCTTTAGCACAGTCGATTACACCGCCCTACCATGTGAATCTACAGTGCCTTGTATGGCACAACTCTTTAGGGAGAAACGCCTAATTCAATTGGATTGCTGTGTTTCAAGGGTGAAAATGTAAGCCACGTCTTTACATAAAATAATCACATAATCAGCCTTGCTTTGGAGAGAGAAACACATTACCCACCACACACTCAGTCGGACTCAATAGCAGTCAGATGTGGTCCCTGATGGCAGGTAAGACATTGAGTTAAACACACACACACGTGATAGATTGTGGGAAGTGGCATTCTGACCCCATTTTAGTGCTGATTGTTGGATCATAGCATTTAAATGATTTTGTTTGGTGCTTAGATAGAAAACGTAATGGCTGCCTTGAAAGCAGCAGAGGGCCTGGTTTGATTACATTGTATATATTTTTTCTATGTAAATCACCACCCCACTATTTGATAGTGTCATTTGCAAATACATTGCTCATTATTTCAGGGCAGTCTTCTCACCTCGATAACCTAAAAGGCTCAGCAATGCATACTGTGTCATGGGTGGCTTGAATGAAATCCAAGTACTTTAGTGACCCTCTGGATGATGGGACAGCCAGCCAGAGATGGGAGATGGGAGCGTAGCCGTGGAGAATGATGTGATCCCTAGCATGCTGTTGATAGCTGGTCTTGTGACATACCAACTGCCATCTGACCTTAACGGGTCACAATCAACATCTTGTTTATAGGAATCAAGTCAACAATAGGTAAAGTGATAGATTACACGCTGTGAATTGATGGGATTTGAGAATCAGAAAGGTGCGTTTGAAGTGAGGCACATCTGAGACTAATACATTTTTGGTTGTAAAAATGGTTAATGGATTACCTGAGAAGTGAGTATTTTAGAGCGACACAAAATGACTGTGTACGTCAGAGGCCACACCTGGGCACACAGACAAGTACTCCTCAGTCTTATAACTTTTTTCACTGTAAATCAAGAATCTGGCTTTTGCATGTCCCCAGTTTAATGTTTTCTTTCCTTTTGTTAATTCAGTCAGAAGCAGTTTAGTACTACTAGTTGCTCATAGTAACAGTTTGCATGAAGAAACTTTTTATTTTACTAGGCAAGTCAGTTAAGAACAAATTATTATTTACAATGACGGCCTACACCGGCCAAACCTGGACGACGCTGGGCCAATTGTGCGCCGCCATATGGGACTCACAATCACGGCCGGTTGTGATACAGCCTGGAATCGAACCAGGGGGTCTGTAGTGACGCCTCAAGCACTGACAAGCAGTGCGTTAGACCGCTGCGCCACTCGGGAGCCTGTTAAGGTAGGTGCTAGGGGAATTAATATAATTCCTTATTGGATGTGTATGTGTGTGTGTTTCCGCGTACTAGTCATGTGCTACGGTCTGCTCAGTGATTCAGAGGGGAAAAATTTGTCCGGTGCTAATTCCTAGTGAAGGGCATTTGAAATGTTTTGTCTGTTCGAGTTAGAGTACTCGAGTGCACTAATGAAACAATTGCTATTTCTAGAACACAAGGCCTGCACTGGAAAAAAATATGTGCGCATTTATCTACAGTGCCTTCAGAAAGTATTCATACCCCTTGACCTATTCCACATGTTGTTGTTTTACAGCTAAATAAATAAAATGTCTCACCCATCTACAGACAATACTCCATAATGACAATGTGAAAACATGTTTTGAGAATTTGTTGCACATTTTTAAAAATTAAATACAGAAATATCTCATTTACATAAGTATTCACACCCTTGAGTCAATACATGTTAAAATCACCTTTGGCAGCGATTACAGCTGAGTCTTTCTGGGTAAGTCTCTAAGCGCTTTGAACACCTGGATTGTACAATATTTGCACATTATTCTTATTTTTATTTATTTTACCCCCAATTTTGGTCTCGTCTCATCACTGCAACGGGCTTGGGAGAGGCGAAGGTTGAGTCATGCATCCTCCGAAAAGTGACCCGTCAAACCACGCTTCTTAACACCTGCCCACTTAACCCAGAAGCCAGATGCACCAATGATGGAGGAAACACTGTTCAACTGATGACGAGGTCAGCCTGCAGGCACCCGGCCCACCACAAGGAGTTGCTAGAGCTCAATGAGCCAAGTAAAGCCCCCTGGGCCAAACCCGCACGACTATGGGCCAATTGTGCGCCGCCCTATGGGACTCCCAATCACGGCTGGTTGTGACACAGCCTGGGATCGAACCCGGGTCTGTAGTGACGCCTCAAGCACTGCGATGCAGTGCCGCTGTGCCACTCGGGAGGCCCTACATTATTTATTTTTTTATTCTTCAAGCTCTGTCAAGTTGGTTGTTGATCATTGCTAGTCATTTTCATGTCTTTCCATAGATTCTCAAGACGATTTAAGTCAAACTGTAACTAGGCCACTCAAGAACATTAAATGTAATCTTGGTAAGCAACTACAGGGTATATTTGGCCTTGTGTTTTAGGTTTTATTTTTTCTCAGGTTATTGTCCTGCTGAAAGGTGAATTTGTCTCCCAGTGTCTGTTGGAAAGCAGACTGAACCAGGTTTTCCTGGTCATTTGGCAAGGAATGTAGCTTGTGTATCCCATCAGTTAGATACGTTTTTATAGGCATTTATTTCTGTAGGCCTAACAGGAGCGTGTATAGGGAGCGGTCGGAACGCAATTGAGTAGTGAGACACGGAGGGGAAAGGGAATTTAGGGAGAATAACTATTTGATTGGTTTCTTGTTTGTTGTTCCCCGCAAATGCACATGTACAAATGGAACACAAGAGTCAAAGCAAATGAACGTTGTCTTCAAGACAAACTTTTCACCAAATAGTTTTACAGTATTTGTACAAAAAAAATATCTCTGGTTAAAGATCGAGTTTTGACGTCTGTTCGAGTACTTGTGTACTTGATTACTCATGCCCATCCCTAATGCTAGAGCCATAAGGGCATTGGTGAGGCAGAGCCCACCGGTGCAGCAGGGTTTCTGAAAAGCCATATTTCACACTGTTGAAGCTGTGGCAGGAGCGCTGTACAATAACCAGATGCTAAAAATAGCCTGGATGGCCCAGCCAAGAAATGCTGCTTGCCTCACTCCAGTGAAAGGGCTGTGTTTGCAACATGCTCTCCCTCTTTATTCTTCCCCTCTTTGGCGGATGGTGGGTCGTTAGGAGAATGCTGATGCTGATGTCTCTGCTTGCCTGGCCTGCATGCGTTGTGTATGTTCCCTGACCTTAAATAAATGTTAAAGCGACAGTGAGCGAGTATACCCTGAGTGACATGAGACGTTGGTGTTTGTTACATCTGTTTGGGTAAAAGGTGAAGTGGCCGTTTGCATGTATTCTACTTAGATGGAAAACATATGTAGAACAAAATAATTGCAAAATAAAGTAACTGCAACACTTGTTTCTGCAGTGTAATGTTATCTCTGGCAGTTTATGTGTGGTGGTAGACAATGGTGTGGTCTCCCTTCAGAGTTGTTATGCCACTGACCCATGGTACCACACATATTGTCCTATATTGACTTCCTAGAGCTTGGAAATCAGAGTGCTACTTCAGAGTGCTATTTCAGAATGCTCTTTACCCCCTTTTTACACATCATGTGACATAATAGAATGTGTCCACAGAATGAAAGCATTTAACTCCTATCAACTGGATTTATGCCTGCTTGAAAAGGCAAAGGTGTCTTTTCTCTTCTTAAAGTGCAGTCTTGGCTATCTTCCATCTCAGATTTTGACCAATAACCACACATGATGAATAGTTATTTCCCGGCCTGTTTAGCATTCACTGCTCTCAAGGCTGAACGCTTTGGCTTTCTCAAGGCTTGAATCTTCCATCCTTGGAGCTGATTAAACTTCTGGCTTCATGTTTTAGTCCTCCAAGATCAAATCTGACAAACATAAACTCCCTAAATGCAAAGAGGGGATTAAGGATTTATTTGACAGCTTCTACAGTTGAAGACGGAAGTTTACATACACCTTAGCCAAATACATTTAAACTCAGTTTTTGACAATTCGTGACATTTAATCCTAGTAAAGATTCCCTGACTTAGGTCAGTTAGGATCACCACTTTATTTTAAGAATGTGAAATGTCAGAATAATAGTAGAGAGAATGATTTATTTCAGCTTTTATTTCTTTCATCACATTCCCAGTGGGTCAGAAGTTTACATACATTCAATTAGTATTTGGTAGCATTGCCTTTAAATTGTTTAACTTGGGTCAAACGTTTCGGGGGTGAATGAGTTGGGTGAATTTTGGCCCATTCCTCCTGACAGAGCTGGTGTAACTGAGTCAGGTTTGTAGGCCTCCTTGCCCGCACACGCTTTTTCAGTTCAGCCCACACATTTTCTATAGGATTGAGGTCAGGGCTTTGTGATGGTCACTCCAATACCTTGACTTTGTTGTCCTTAAGCCATTTTGCCACAACTTTGGAAGTATGCTTGGGGTCATTGTCCATTTGGAAGACCCATTTGCTACCAAGCTTTTAACTTCCTGACTGATGTCTTGAGATGTTGCTTCAATATATCCACATAATTTTCCTTCCTCATGATGCCATCTATTTTGTGAAGTGCACCAGTCCCTCCTGCAGCAAAGCACCCCCACAGCATGATGCTGCCACCCCGTGCTTCACGGTTGGGATGGTGTTCTTCGGCTTTCAAGGTTCCCCCTTTTTCCTCCAAACATAACAATGGTCATTATGGCCAAACAGTTCTTTTTTTGTTTCATCAGACCAGAGGACATTTCTCCAAAAAGTACAATCTTTGTCCCCATGTGCAGTTGCAAACCGTAGGCTTTTTTATAGCGGTTTTGGAGCAGTGGCTTCTTCCTTGCTGAGCGACCTTTCAGGTTATGTCGATATAGGACTCATTTTACTGTGGATATAGATACTTTTGTACCTGTTTCCTCCAGCATCTTCACAAGGTCCTTTGCTGTTGTTCTGGGATTGATTTGCACTTTTCGCACCAAATTACGTTAATCTCTAGGTGACAGAACGCATCTCCTTCCTGAGCGGTATGACGGCTGCGTGGTCCCATGGTGTTTATACTTGCATACTATTGTTTGTACAGATGAACGTGGTACCTTCAGGCATTTGGAAATTACTTGCAAGGATGTACCAGACTTGTGGAGGTCTACAATTCTTTTTCTGAGGTCTTGGCTGATTTCTTTTGATTTTCCCATGATGTCAAGCAAAGAGGCACTTAGGGTGAAGGTAGGCCTCGAAATACATCCACAGGTACACCTCCAATTGACTCAAATGATGTCAATTAGCCTATTAGAAGCTTCTAAAGCCATGACATCATTTTCTGGAATTTTCCAAGCTGTTTAAAGGCGTTGTGTATGTAAACTTCTGACCCACTGGAATTGTGATACAGTGAATTATAAGTTAAATAATCTGTCTGTAAACAATTGTTGGAAAAATTACTTGTGTCATGCACAAAGTAGATGTCCTAACCGACTTTCCAAAACTATAGTTTTTTAACAAGACATTTGTGGAGTGTTTGAAAAACAAGTTTTAATGACTCCAACCTAAGTAATGTAAACTTCCGACTTCAACTGTCTATGCACATCCATCACACCCCCTCTCTCAATCTTCCCTATAGTCCTCCCTTTCCTCACCACATCTCTTCTCCAGTGTGGTGTTCCCGAAGCCATTAGCTACACTTGTGAGACAAAGTGAGATGTTTTTTCTCCAGATTAGCTCACGCAAGCAGAATACATTGAGAGCAAGTGTCAAGAAGTGAGACTTATCCGGGTGAGCAACAATTTTCACTCTCCTCGCAGGTCCTTCTCACGTGTGGGCAATGAAGGAAAGTAGGCCAAGAAGAATGCCTGGATAGAGGAGAGACCATTAAAAGGGTGCTTCCCCAAACAACACTAGAGAGGGTTTCTCACTGTATTTTCTGGCCCTTCTCAACCATGGCATCTTTGAAATGCATTCTATTTCTCATGTTGTACATGAATATTCAAACCAAACAGTGAGTATTCCAGTCACTGTAACATAATTCAAATTCTATGATGGTCATGGATCACCAAAGAACCAATAACAATTTTTATCAATGATGTGGATGATCTAGTGAGCACAGATCTAGTGCCCATGGGGGTTGAGAGAGCAGAGAGGGGTAAGATATTGAATGAACTATGAACTCTTGTGAAGAGGCAAAGCCTGAGGGTCTGCGGGGATTTATATTATTACAAAATGCGTTAGGCCTACTACACAACCCATGTTCACTGTGCTCCTCATGGCCCTCATGCTTGCAGCTCTTCCTCTCCTCTGGTTCTCTCTCAGCCAAGTTGCCTGCAGCCAGAGGTGGCGTGACACACACGGGTTTGCTCCTTGACCTCTGACCCGTCCCCTCAGCTGACGTGAGGGTGGCCTGCTGTAGTCTGACTAAAGCCGGTGGGAAGGGGGTGGGGAGGGTAGGGATGAGGCGGCTGGCTGGTTGGAAGGCCTGGGATGCCAGGAGACAAGCAGCATATATAATCTGGTGGTTTCACACCAAATCAAATCAAAGTTTATTGGTCGCGTACACAGATGTTATCGCAGGTGCAGCAAAATGCTTGTACATTTAATAACAGGGAAGTCACATTTCTGCTTGGAATTCTGGTGAGTGACTGACGATCTAATGTCCAAAAGTTTACTTCGGCTGTAAGCAATAATTCAATAAACTTTCTGAGCAAATAATGTAAGAAATAACATGAAAAGAAAGTTTGCTGGGAGCTAGAAACAGTGTCTGTCGGCATCATCTTGTCCACGCTGCTGGCTGAGGGCTGGGCCTATCTGTCTGTCTTTGCCAGGAACTGTGACTGAGCAGGATTGGATTTGGATACGGCCCACCATGGGATTTCATTTTCCGCTCCGACCAGATTTTACTTTCAGTCAGTGCATTGGTTGCACTCCTCTGAATCATAGACTTGGAAACAGATGGAATGAGATGAGGATTGTGTTTATGTTGACAGATAAAGTCATAACCTTCCAGATAGGTCTCCACCCTCAAATTATGTTTTGTTTTTACTTTGATTTTGAGAAAAGTTTGAGATCAACCACTGCAGGAGCCTGTTGGAAATAATGCTATTCTTCTTGCACTGACTCAAAGCACCTTTACCCACTGAGTTGTTCAGATAGTTGTGTTGAATGTTATTTGCTGTTGTTAACCCTTATTCAAGGTTTTATTAAGGAATGTGCCCCAAAGTTTAAGAATGTCCTATTGTTATTCACAGGTAGGAATATAGTAATTATGCTAGTGTGTGCATGTGTGTGTGCGAGTGAATGCAAGGTGTGTGTTAAAGCATTTGAAGGAATACCTGGTAGCTGACAGCCATAGAGCTTTACTTACATTTAAAAAAAAATTAAGTTACACTACCAGTCAAAAGTTTGGACACACCTACTCATTCAAGGGTTGTTCTTTATTTTTACATTTTTGTACATTGTACAATAATAGTGAAGACATCAACACTATGAAATAACACATATGGAATCATGTAGTAACCAAAAAAGTGTTAAACAAATCAAAATATATTTTAGATTTTAGATTCTTGAAAGTAGCATCCATTTGCCTTGATGACAGCTTTGCACACTCTTGGCATTCTCTCAACCAGCTTCATGAGTTAACAGGTGTACCTTTTTAAAAGTTAATTTGTGGAATTTCTTTCCTTCTTAATGCGTGTGAGCCAATCAGTTGTGTTGTGACAAGGTGGGGGGGTCCATATTATGGCAAGAACAGCTCAAACCAGCATGGCTACCACAGTATTCTGCAGCGATACGCCATCCCATTTGGTTTGGGCTTAGTGGGACTATCATTTGTTTTTCAACAAGGCAATGACCCAACACACCTCCAGGCTGTGTAAGGGCTATTTTACCAAGAAGGAGAGTGATGGAGTGCTGCATCAGATGACCTGGCCTCCACAATCCCCCGACCTCGACCCAATTGAGATGGTTTGAGATGAGTCGGACAGCAGAGTGAAGGAAAAGCAGCCAACAATTGCTCAGCATATGTGGGAACTCCTTCAAGACTGTTGTAAAAGCATTCCAGGTGAAGCTGGTTGAGAGAATGCCAAGAGTGTGCAAAGCTGTCATCAAGGCAAAGGGTGGCTATTTGAAGAATCTCAAATATAAAATATATTTTGATTTGTTTAACACTTTTTTGATTACTACATGATTCCATATGTGTTATTTCATAGTTTTGATGTCTTCACTATTATTCTACAGTGTAGAAAATAGTAAAAATAAAGAAAAACCCTTGAATGAGGAGGTGTGTCCAAACTTTTGACTGGTACTGTATGTAAGAAAATCTAACTGGTTATTTTTTCAGTGTTAGTCAGACTGGAGATTGAAAAGGGTGCGGGGTCTGGGCTGGGGCGCAATCTATATAGACTGTGCTGTGGAGCTCATTTGCCTAATCTTGGGAACTAGAGTGGAAGCTTGGTGTATCTTAATGAGGGGTAAGGCTTGTCTGGTAGGAAGATGGAGGAGGAGGGGGGTGAGGGACTCTGAAAGACATTAAGGTATTAAGGGGTAACTGAAAGTTTGAACAGAGGGGGAACGCCTGTGGAATGGTCAAGCATTTTGCATTTTGATCGCCTTTGTGCGAATTAAAAGACAGGGAGAGAAAATAAATGCAAAGAAGTGTTAGCGTTTTTGGGAGGCTCGTCTTGAAAAAAATTCTCCACTTGGGAATGACAGGAACTGTGGTGACGTTGCTAGAATGTGCGCCATGTGCCACTTTTCATCAGGAGCCAATACCCCACAGCGTAGTTCTGCATCACTGAGCGTTAAAGGGCAAACAATTCAACCCCTGATAATGGAGTAACGACCAGGGGTTTGGTTACTACCAGCACTCTGCATCAGAGCCTCTACCTCATGGAAATATCTGCCTGCTAAAGTCTAACACTGCCATAGCGCATTGATTATCTCCTCTCTCATGTTACACACTGCAATATGTTCATATACATGTAACCTGATAGGTTAGCTTAGGTAAGGATTAGTCCATTTTACCTAGGTTTACATGTAGCCAAAGCAATAGAAACATGACATTGTACCCAGTATTTGTCATGATATGTCTGCTACATGTTGTTCATACGAATGGTCCTTCAGTTTTCTTGATTTGTTTCCATGATTTATGCAATAGGCCACTTGGCCTTGTGTACATCTGTTAGTGTGTAATTAACCATCATTGTCCACTTACACAAGTCCCCAGGGACACAAAACTCAATGTGTGTGCACAACATCCCTCTCACAAACACACACACAAGTACACATCGAATTTTCGCACACAGACATACTCAAATAGCATCCGCACCAAGAACCACTGTCAACTTAATTTTGTAATTATATGGGCTTTATCCAGTGTAATCTAGCAGTAAATGAATTACAAACCACAGTCCTCCTCTACCCTCTCTGCAGTCCCTGAGGAAACGACCATGGTTGCACTGTGCCTCTTGCCAGGTTCACCATGCCAAATATAGAGGGAGCTGACACTTTGAGACGGAAGGACTTCACCATTTTAAATCGAAGGGTTCTTCTTCCTTCTATTTAGAATGATATATCCATACTTTCAAACGTCTCTGGTAAATCTACAGTGTGAATGTAGGAAATTGTGAATTTTACACAATAAAGGCACTTCAGAAACATTTCTCAAACAGACACTTTAAAAGCTTTTTATGAACATTCCAACTAGCTTCCTCTTTCTATGTGGATGGATGGCATTTACACTGATGATATCATGCCTGGGGATTTTGAGCAACATGACAGCCATTCCAAATAAGTCGGAGTTGCCAAGAGTTGCCAAGATAATAGCTTCCTCCCAGAGAATCCTTTCACCTTGACTGTGACAAACCATATTAAGCATTCAGTTGCACCTGCAATGTGCTTGCATAAAATCTGAATATGCTAACTCTGGAAATGTGTTATTCTCCTTTATAAGCAAGGTCACTTGACATGGTTAGTTTTGCAGTAAAACTGTCCTGAAAATGTATTCGGCCTCATACTGTAAATAACAATGTATGGCAAGGACACCTGCACCAGTAAATAGTCCCTAGAAATGGTAGAGATTTATTTTTTAACAACATGAATGTAGTGTAAAGGTAAAATAATTTTTATAATTGATGTAATTGTAATTATCCATTAGTGTAATGAGGGCAGTCTATCAATTCTACAACAATCTCTCTCTCTCTTTCTCACTCTCACTCTCACTCTCACTCTCTCTCTCTCTCTCTCTCTCTCTCTCTCTCTCTCTCTCTCTCTCTCTCTCTCTCTCTCTCTCTCTCTCTCTCTCTCTCTCTCTCTCTCTCTCTCCCTCTCTCCCTCTCTCCCTCTCTCCCTCTCTCTCTCTCTCTCTCTCTCTCTCTCTCTCTCTCTCTCTCTCTCTCTCTCTCTCTCTCTCTCTCTCTCTCTCTCTCTCTCTCTCTCTCCTCTCTCTCTTCTTGTGCCGCTCCTTGTAGGTAGCTAGGAAAGTGAAATGAGGTCAGAAGTACAAAGGGGGAAATGGTGTGGAGTTTTGATAGTTTTACCCACTATCAGTCCTTTGGCACAGACCACCTGCATGTAGCAGCCTGAGACCATCTGACATAAAAACCTCCTAGGGGTTAGACTAGTGTAATCCAAGATTTAAATGTACACTTCACCTATTATCAAAAATAGAGAAAAAAAGTCTGACGCCCTGAGTGGTGAACACATACGCAGTCACAGACATACGCACACATGGTCACAGCGATGGGCTGACAAAATGTGTCCATCGTATGCAGGCACACGCCCGACAGGGAGAATAGACAGGGAAATGAATGCGCCAACACACTCTCCCAGAGATAAGCTGTGGAAGCACGTCGTCAGGGGAATGTGGCCAGCCATATTATCAAAGAAGGGCCCACAAAATGGAGTCTGTCTACAACTGAAGATTCTCCATAGGGCCACCCCAAAACACATAGCCCATTCATATTTATTAGCTCCAGAAAATGATACCCTCCAATGATTTAATGTTTATATAATCCTTTCAAAAATAAAGGCAATACCAAAGAGCATGCCAACATTTTTACAACAATCAACTATAGGTATACTATAGCAATTTATGAACTGTAGCTGGTGGAGGCTTCATTCTATCATAACATATTCCCTTTGGTTATGTTCTGTCAAATTCAGTATAAGAGCTGTCTGACAACCTGGCAAGGGTTTCCCAGGAAATAATTGACGGAGAGAACACTGGCAGGTAGACAGCCTGAGACTGACAGGAAACTTAAAATGTTTACCCTGGATATCACATTGTTACTCAGGAACACATTTGGATTGAGCACACTGTGATCTCTGTGCATTAAGATTTTCTCTTGAACTGAAGTTTTTCTTGTCAGGAAAGTTTCAAGTGGAAACTTGTAGAAGGAGCAGGTCACAGGAGTGATAAGGTTCTGGGTTGCAGTGAGAATTCACCCAGATACATTCTGTCTAATGAACAACCTTTGGCATACCTGCTCTTAGCTGTGGCCAAGGCAAGCCTTTTCTTCCTGTTTCAGCAGCTCCATTTCTTAGAGAAAAGCATAGTAAAGGTGTAACTGAAAACAAGGTTCAAAGCCAGATTCATAGAGACTACTTGTCCAATAGAGATATGAAATACTCAATCTATATGCTCTGGCTGACAACACCATGAGAGATCAGAGGTCCTCTCATGTTTTCCCATCAACATCTGCTGACTAACATACACCGCCCCCAGTGCTCTGAGCATGCTACAGTGTGAGACACACACATTTGTACAGATGTGGTTAATTACTAGGTGTTTTGGACAATTAGAAAATGAGTCTGACAGTAACCTCCATGCATTAATCACAGTAAATTACACAGAGGAAGGCGCAGCGCAGAGACTCAATTAACCTTTTAGCCTCCCTCTCAATGTGGCGGATGGTGCTGGTTATTCAGAAGAGGGCCCGACACCCTCTCAGGTCACCGGGGAGAGCGTGGCACCCGGTGCAAAGGCAGACGTGTTAGAGACCCGTGTCCCCCCCCCTATTCATCTTACAAGGCCTAGCCTGACCCTCAGAAATGGAAAATCAACGAATCCTTTGTGTCTGGTGTTTTTCTCACAGATTTTTCAGAAACCCCCAGCTGTTGTAGAATTTTTCTAAAGGAACAGTCTCAGAATGGCCCTGTTTATTTTCCTTAATCAGTTTAAGGTTGTAGCTGACCCCGTCCCCTACCCACCAACACAGCCTCTCCTAGGAGAATCAGAATGCAGTGCTGGGTATCATAGCAAAGGATTGCTCTGTGTGTGGATCAGGACTAAACAGGGCTGTGTGGGTATGGGATGAGCAGCATCAAGACCAGGATCTGATAGATCAGTTTTCTCCTCTGCTACTGAGCTCACAGCCTCACAATAATAGGCATCCTGGATATAAGGCCTAGTCCATGAGTTTGACAAGGCCCTCTCATCTCTCCCCACCCTTTCTCATCACGTTTCGCAACATACTATTTATCATTGATGGATCATGCATGGATACATACTGATACATTTACATTTACATTACATTTTAGTCATTGAGCAGACACTCTTATCCAGAGCGACTTACAGAATAATGTCTGGCCTTGATTTGTTGTCTTTTTATTTTTCTGGCCTTGGTTGTTGGTGTAAAATGATTTTTCTATTATAAGCGGGTTATAATGTAAAGTACTTTTTCTTATGTGTTTTTCAGTTGAATAATTATTTAACTCTAATCCTTTTTTGAACTAACCCAGTGGTTTTAAAACAGACAGTATGTTACCATATACCTCCGAGGTTTCTTCATCTCTGACTTGGCATCTGAGATTCCATCTAGTATTCAGTCCTTGTGTCACGACCGTTTACGGATGAGACGGACCAAGGCGCAGCGTGATAAGCGTACATATTTATTAAAGTACACAACACGAACAAAACAACAAACAAACGATACGTGAAGTCCAAGGTAGACTAATAACATACCTATACTGAACAAGATCCCACACAGACTGGTGCCAAACAGGCTGCCTAAGTATGGACCCCAATCAGAGACAACGAGCTACAGCTGCCTCTGATTGGGAACCACCCTGGCCAACATAGATCTAAACGATCTAGAACCTAAACATAGAAAAACTTAACATAGAAACTACACACCCTGGCTCAACATTTAAGAGTCCCCAGAGCCAGGGCGTGACAGTACCCCCCAAAGGTGCGGACTCTGACCGCGCAACATAAACATAACAGGGTAGGGGCCGGGTGGGCATTCCGCCTCGGAGGCGGATCCGGCTCCGGGCTTGACCACCACTCTCTCTCCACCTCCCTGTTGCGCCCCTGGTCTGGTCTGGACCTCGGCGCGCTGCTTCCCCTCTCCTTCCTCCCACTAAGTACCAAGCCCTGTCTGGACCCTGGTGTGGGAGACCCCGAACCTGGAGAGGGGCTGACGTCTGGGTCTGGACTGGCACGGCTGACTGGAGCTGGACCCGACGACGGTGGATCGGATTGCTCTGGCTCCGGAGTGGATCCGCTGACTGGAGTTGGACCGGACCCCGGTGGAGCGGATTGCTATGCCAGGTACAGGTGGAACAGGCACGGGCCGTGCCGGCCTGGACACACGCACCACTGGCTTGGTGCGGGGAGCAGGAACGGGCCGGACTGGGCTGACGACGCGCACCCCTGGCTTGATGCGGGGAGCAGGAACGGGCCGGACTGGGCTGACGACGCGCACCACTGGCTTGGTGCGGGGAGCAGGAACGGGCCGTACCGGACTGGCGACGCGCACCACTGGCCTGGTGCGGGGAGCAGGAACAGGCCGGGCCGGGCTGGCGACGCGCACCACTGGCTGGGTGCGAGGGACAGGAACAGGCCGGACCGGGCTGGCGATGCGCACCACTGGCTTGATGCGAGGAGCAGGAACGGGCCGAACCATACTGGGAACACCCACCACTGGTCCCGTCCAGGATCTCCTCCCAGGTCCAGGCTGTCTGTTCCTGGACACGCTGCTTGGTCCTCATTTGATGGGATCTTCTGTCACGACCGTTTACGGATGAGACGGACCAAGGCGCAGCGTGATAAGCGTACATATTTATTAAAGTACACAACACGAACAAAACAACAAACAAACGATACGTGAAGTCCAAGGTAGACTAATAACATACCTATACGGAACAAGATCCCACACAGACTGGTGCCAAACAGGCTGCCTAAGTATGGACCCCAATCAGAGACAACGAGCTACAGCTGCCTCTGATTGGGAACCACCCTGGCCAACATAGATCTAAACGATCTAGAACCTAAACATAGAAAAACTTAACATAGAAACTACACACCCTGGCTCAACATTTAAGAGTCCCCAGAGCCAGGGCGTGGCACCTTGTGCGCTCTGTCACAGAAGGAATGCCTGGGCAACAGACCAAAGATGCTTGTAACAGAAGATATAAAATTAGTACACTACACTTCCATTTCACATTTTACATTTCAGTCAATGTTGAATTTACAGCATCCTCCACACACTAACATTGAGTCAGAAACAAATTGTGAGCTGTTTTCTAGTAGGCATGTTTTGAGAGAACAGTGGGATAAATGAGGAGTAAATAGACTCCATAGTGGTTGATTCAGTCAGTTGTTGCCTGTGACAAACTGACACAATAGTACCTCTCTCCCATCCAGGCCAGCCTGTTCTTATGGGTTGGTGCTGATGTTTCAGGATTGATTTGCCTGTGTTCAGCAGAGAGGCACCCGGCACAAACAATGACATAGGCATGCAGCCGTAATACATTACCTCCTGTTTCTGATGGCCCAGTGCCCCTGTGAGAACCGCTGGTCACATGACCAGGCCAGTCACGGAACGTGAGAGACACAAGGGGGAACTCCCCCTCACACACATATACACGCTAACGCTCCCAGAAATGCTTACACACAACCTGCACAAACAACCACAAACGCTTATTTGAACATGAGTCTTTGTCATCCTTAGAGATACCCTTTTCTGGGAGGACACTCTCCATGGTCTAAACATGATTTGATCCTCTGTCTCAAACATTCAAGGCTTTATGCATCCAGCCCTCCCTCCCCTGTGTTCCAGCAGCCCCCTCCGACCCCCCTGAACTGCTTGCCGCTCTGCTGGAATTCCTAGCGGATCACTGCCCTCGACCTCTTTATTCCCATTCTGTGACTGCTCCGACACCTGGCCGCTGCTCTCCCCCCTCTCTTCCCCCAGCTTCTCATTAATCGGCCCTGATATTGATGGGAGGTGAACGCCGGCAAATTACTGCCTCTGAAGCCCAGAGAGACCCTCCCCCCTGCGTCCACATACCGGTGTAATTTGCATGCCAATCGACACGTTTGCTCTGAGTCTTTTTCCCAGGGCAGTGCCTAGTATGCCTGTGAATCAGCTCCTGTGTATGTCCAGCTCACTTTCTTTTCTTTCTCCTTGTTGCTCTTCTCTTCTCTCCTCTCCCCTTTTCTTCCTGCCCCCACTCCCTCCCCTTTCTCTGCATCTCTGTTTCTCTGTCACTCTTTCTCACCAGCTGGTGGATAGAGTACCTGCACATGATTCATGAGATGTATTCTATCAAATAAGCAGCTTGTTGTTTTTTATAATATTACCAGCTTCTGACTTCTATTCTTGATACCAGGATGTCCTGTAGCTTTATGTCACAGGACATTAGCTTTCTTTGTGCTTTTGTCTGTGTGTGGTTTAGTTTGTACATAGTGAAAAAAACATGTCCAGCCTTAATTTGGCACCTGTTGATGCCCCTCTATCAGGACTCTGTGTGTCCTTTGTAAGAAAGGTTGTCAGCGTGAAACGACAGAACACCCGACAGAGGAGCAATTAATGGACACACACACACACAGCTCCCTCTGTATCTCTCTCATTGAATGTTGGCACTGAGGACTTTTAAGGAACCCTTCACCTTTGAAATGGCTGTGGAAGAAGGCTTCCGTGTGTCTTAAAAAAAGTAACAATGTTTTGCTTGTGCAGTATTGTCTGCTTGTGTCAAGGCTTCCCTTCCCTTCATGGGGACAATGACTAGAGACGTGCTTTACAGAAATCCTCTCTCTGAAAGGCCCAGTATGTGCTTCCATCCCAAGACAGAGTGTATACCGTTTCCTCTAGTTATTGTGGAAAGCCTTTTTTAAAAGATGAAATAAGTCTGTGTGGGATGGAATTTGTAGATGGTGAGTAACAATTAATTGCCTTTACTTGAGGGTTGGAATTAAGACAGAAAGAAAATGGTTGGTTTTTATCTCTAAAATAAGACATGATTTTAGATTTTTCATCTGTGCCAAAGCTAAACCAGGTGGAACAACCACAGATTAAATTGTTACCATTGACTACAGTATTGTCCCGCTGGTGAAGTGTAGATAGTGTTGCGACATGTCGTTTTAATGTCATACCCTACCGGTCAAAGTTCAAGTAGCAACCCTTTGCCTTGATGAAAGCTTTGCACACTCTTGGCATTCTCTCAACCAGCTTCACCTGGAATGCTTTTACAACAGTCTTGAAGGAGTTCCCACATATGCTGAGCACTTGTTGGCTGCTTTTCCTTCACTCTGCGGTCTGACTCATCCCAAACCATCTCAATTTGGTTGAGGTCGGGGGATTGTGGAGGCCAGGTCATCTGATGCAGCACTCCATCACTCTCCTTCTTGGTAAAATAGCCCTTACACAGCCTGGAGGTGTGTTGGGTCATTGTTCTGTTGAAAAACAAATGATAGTCCCACTAAGCCCAAACCAGATGGGATGGCGTATCGCTGCAGAATGCTGTGGTAGCCATGTTGGTTAAGTGTGCCTTGAATTCTAAATAAATCACAGACAGTGTCACCAGCAAAGCACCCCCACACTATAACACCTCCTCCTCCGTGCTTTATGGTGAGAAATACACATGCAGAGATCATCCGTTCACCCACACCGCGTCTAACAAAGACACAGCGGTTGGAACCAATAATCTCCCATTTGGACTCCAGACCAAAGGACACATTTCCATCAGTCTAATGTCCATTGCTCGTGTTTCTTGGCCCAAGCAAGTCTCTTCTTATTATTGGTGTCCTTTAGTAGTGGTTTCTTTGCAGCAATTTGACCATGAAGGCCTGATTCACACAGTCCCCTCTGAACAGTTGATGTTGAGATGTGTCTGTTACTTGAACTCTGTGAAGCATTTATTTGGGCTGCAATTTCTGAGGCTGGTAACTCTAATGAACTTATCCTCTGCAGCAGAGGTAACTCTGGGTCTTCCTTTCCTGTGGCGGTCCTCATGAGAGCCTGTTTCATCATAGCACTTCATCATGTCTTTTGCGATTGCACTCTTAAAGTAATGATGGACTGTCATTTCTCTTTGCTTATTTGAGCTGTTCTTACCATAATATGGACTGGGTATTTTACCAAATAGGGCTATCTTCTGTATACCACCCCTACCTTGTCACAACACAACTGTTTGGCTCAAATGCATTAAGAATGAAATAAATTCCACAAATTAACTTTTAAGAAGGCACACCTGTTAATTGAAATGCATTCCTGGTGACTACCTCATGGAGCTGGTTGACAGAATGCCAAGAGTGTGCAAAGCTGTCATCAAGGCAAAGGGTGGCTATTTGAAGAATCTCAAATTTTGGGTTACTACATGATTCCATATGTGTTATTTCATAGTTTTGATGTCTTCACTATTATTTGATGTAGAAAATAGTCAAAATAAAGAAAAACCCTTGTGTGAGTAGATGTTCTAAAACTTTTGACCGGTAGTGTATGTTGAACAATTTTGAACATACTTTTGCTGTCTGTCTGTAATGCTGAACTGTTATGGACTACTGAGTTCCTCCAAGCTCTCAATTCAATTCAATGGGGCTTTATTGGCTTGGGAAACATATGTTTTCATTGCCAAAGCAAGTTAAATAAAGAAGAAACAAAAAACAACATCAACATAAGAACACAAACATGTACAGTAAACATTGCATTCATAAAGGTTTCAAAAGGATAAAGACGTTTCAAATTGTATATTATCAGCTATGTACAGTGTTTTTAACAATATGCTAATAATTATAGTATGAATAGTAGTGGAAGATAAGTAGGGGAAGGTCTCTCTCTAAGACAAAGGGTCATAAAAGTGGCCTACAATACCATGTGACCTCACAGGACTACAAAAGGACTCTGCTGTCTCCCCCTCACTCTCTTAACCCTCCCGTTGTCCTAGGGTCAAAATGACCCGCCACTGTGTTGAACCAACTTTATTTAATTTTTATATTTTTTGGATCATTTGTGAGAAGGAGGCAGTGATACTTTCTTTAAAGTATCACTGCCTCCTTCTCACAAATGATCCCAAAAATATAAAAATTAAATAAAGTTGGTTCAACACAGTGGCGGGTCATTTTGACCCTAGGACAACGGGAGGGTTAAGGCTTCCGCATGCTTTGGTTTGGCTGGCGCCTAGCCGAAATGGGCTAGGCGAACCAAACGAGTGTGCTCGCGTACTCCCTAAGATGACTCAAGAAATCTGTAATTAATTTGGATGTTTTTGGCGACGAGATCTTAGTCACGTAATTTTACATCCAACTAAGATGTTTGGTGCAGTAAGTGAAAACATTTGCATGAAAACGAGTCGCCTCTCGCTGAATGACAGCAAACACTTAATTGAAGAATCCCTACTGTTGACCAATCACCGACAAAGGGGCATCGACTTCGGCTACTGAATTTGTTTGTGTGCACGAGTGGCCAAAAAATCCTTGCCGAAGACCAATGCAAACAAAAATGTCACAATGTCATAATATATGCATGAACTGTTCCGAACTGTTTCGGATGGGAAGCATGCGGACACCTTTAGCCTCTTATCCTGCTGGACTTCTCAAGCTGGACCTCTCGAGGAAGAATACCCTCCATCTTCAGTAGGCTGACCACAGGACCTGGACCTTGGCCTTTAATGGCAAGAACTGGTGAACTGATAAGTTAGGGAAAGTACATTTTAGGGAATAGTACCTGAAATACAGTACATAAATTGGGACGGAAGAGCACATACACTAAACAGTCTCAGAAGGAGACTTAGTCTTTAAAGAACTAATGTAGCCTGAACGGTACATTTACGCTAACCTTCTTCAAGGAAAGAAGGAGAAGACAATTTAGATCACAGCCTCTGCAACTCAAAGGAAGAACCAGAAGACAGAGCAACCATCCAAACTCAGCAAGAAACCACCACCAAGGAACCGCTCAACTCAGGACAGAGAAGGACACCGCCATCTTTCCTTTGTTCAACTCCATGCGGCCTAACCAAAGCCAAGGACAACAGACTTTGTTCACAGACTGAGTATCACATCTTTAATATTCAGAGATCTTGAGGTGTCTTTCTTGTCTTTTATTCTATTTCCTACCTTTTCATGATCACTCTCATTATGTTTGTAAATATTTTGATTAGCGTTATTAAATGTTGATTGTACAAGGAACTTGTGTTTGTCTTGTTAGAACTCCAAACTGTCCTCCGTCTAGAGGCCTGGACAGATCGATCAATCAGATGAACACTTTCTCTCGGCCAACACATCCTGATGTCATTGCTTTCAGACAGCAGTGTGGACTAGCAGATGTCTCTGTTGAGCTCACCTATCAGAGTCAAGCTTTTGTGTGAAATACGTCCCTGGCCTTTACCCTCCACAGGACAATTGTCTGGATTTGAGATGCCTCTACGAAGAGAGCGGGGCTGTAATCACTGGCCTGCACTCTGTTCTGGTTACACAGTCTAAACCAATCAGTCTTTGATCTGAGTCAGGAAGTAAACACAGTAATAAAAGCCCAAACTCAACACTTATGTTTTTGAGCTGTTTGGGATATAAGTAAAGCAAACTGCTCTGTCGTCTTAAGTGACTGTAATGACTGAAAGCAAACAGATGACAGGGCTCTGCACATTAAAGGAACATTCCACATTCCAAACAGAAACAATGCAAAAACCACGGACCTTGGACAAGCCAGGCTCTGTTTGTATACCTCACAGGTTTTACAATAAACATTTATCTACATTCTAAAGCCAATAGCAATGTCTGGTCTCCACCTTCCCTTTCCAAAGCTAATTTCAGATGACAGAGGGGCTGTTCCACAGGCTAACAGCGGGCTATGCCTGTTTTTGTACAGGAACCTCACTCCACGTCTGGTCTGCCCTCAGAGTATGCTCTGGTTTGAGTAGACTGCCCTCTGATTGTTACAATTGACAAGGACCTACAGACTATATTATTTCCCGTAGTCATGCTTTGCCTTCTCCAATTCTAGGAGCTATATAGAAAAAACATGCATGCTTGCACAAAATGAGGATTTCAAGGAGAATGCCTCTCTGTGCTGGTTTTGTGGAGGGGCCGGAGTGTAGAATTATTGAGAAATGCATTGTGGGTGTTCTGGTCTGGGATGACCCCTCTCTGTTATCCTGCTGTGGTACAGCACCATGTTCCAGTTGGTGTGTAGGTGTATTGGAGCTCTGGGTAATGTGAGGGAGTACATACCCTTTAAGTCTTTGTGGACAGGGCTTTCTGGAAATGTGTCTGGTGAGTATTGCTTCTTGTAAACATAGCCTGGTCCAGCTGAAGGGAACGCTGCTGTGCTGTCCCAGGCAGCTCAACTTAACCCTGTTTATAACCATTCAGAGCTTGCCACCATGAAACCATTAGCTTTCCATCTCTGGCCCACAGGTGTCCAATGTCTCCGGATAGCTGTAGTTAGTTTGGTGTTAGAGGGCCTTAAAAGTGTTTTATTGGTACACACTTTCCATTGTGATGTGCATTCAGTGATGGAGAGCATGTTGAAGGCAGGGATTTGAGGTGGCAATGAGTGGAGTGATATTTGGGTTAGTGCAGAGGCATGTCCTGGCTGTGTGTCTTTACGCTAGGCTCCTCAGACAGGAGTAATGGTCCCAGCAGTGCAGGGCTAGACCCACTGTGGAGCCTGCATCAGAGCCTGAGCTTTATAGAACCCCAGGGGGCTGTGACCGGTCATAACTCTTCCACAGGCAAGAGGACGACTAGCTCATAGGCCAGGAATCTGAAGCAGGTCTGCCATTCCTCTGTTCCCTGATACGTGTGGTCCCCAGGTCCAGGGGGTCCTGGTAAAACAGTCACGGCCGTGAGGAGGTACACTCATCTCCTATTCGGTTCAGGGAACTTAAGGGAGGTGGGCTGGATATGGAACGTCTCAGAGAGTCGTAACAAGCCTGAGTGTTAGGAGGCAGGGAGGGAGGGAGGGAGGGAGGGAGGGAGGGAGGAAGGGCTACCCACCTGGCATTGCTGGAGTCTGCTGTCTACTGCTGTGCATGGCGTAATCCTTCAGTCACTACACCAGCCATGCTCATACAAAAGGTATGCACTCAAAAACACACACGCACAGACGCAGGCACGCACACACACACACACACACAAGCACACACTCACACAGAAATCCATTAGACACACCCCCCACAGACACTCTCTCCATAGGAGGATGTATGATAATTATCCGTCTCTAGCCATTTGTCTGTCAGGTGATTCATACAGGCCTCCCAACATCTTTACTATTTTTTTACATGTTTGATTAAAGTCCTGATTAACATGCTTCGATTGAAAATTACGCCACACCGAGGTGAGCAAATATGTGACTGGTTACAGGATGTGAGGCGTTTGACACTGGTTCCTACTTCACAGTATGGACAACAGCAAAAGTGATGCTACAGCTCTCAAAAACATCGCTGCCCTGGGTTTAAGTAGAGGAGCTAAGGTTTAAATGGGTGGGAAAGATGCTGAATGGGCATAAACAAAGAAGAGCTCTTTAGGAAGTGTCAAAATCTCATCAAAGGGTATTTTCTCCTGCTTGTCTGTTAAGTGGGATAACACGTTTGTCTACTCTCAAAACATCAAAACTTTCCCATGTTTCTTCCAACTACAGTGTACGATATACCATTTTGAAGCTCTGAGTCTGTACTTTTATAAATTGTAATCACTTACATTTGACATTAGCCTCAATAGAGAAATCTGGACACATATACACTATATAGGATAAGTAGACCATGCTATTGATTATGCAGCGGGGAGGGTGGGGATGGGGATATCTGTGCAGACAGAGATCTACAGCTTATAACTTTCCTGGCAGACAGACTGCACTGACTGGCAATGGATCAACTCCCCTAGTTTGACCCTGTGATGCTCACACATCAAATGTCACTGCTCAAATTCCTCAGCACAGAAACTACAAAAAAGGGCTGATGGTTTAATATGGCAATCTAGGGCATCTGAAATTCTTGTGATTCATATTACTGAGAGGAAATGTAATAAGGATGCAGACTGGTGAGGTATTGTATCATTTATCTTGTAATAGCTGTGCTTCCATATTGTATTAGTTACACTTGATGGGGTGGTTATGGAAAATGAATGGATCAGATCTCACTAATCATCCCCTGTGATATTAAGCTTTGACATTTTTCTGGAGGCTCCTTGGTTGAAAGATCTGCTTTACTAGAGACGAGGATAGCTGTTGCCAATCCCTAACACACACAGGCACAAACACACATAGGGGTTTCATACGGCAGGACGCAAGAGTTCGTATTAGTCTCTGTTCTCTGATATGTGTTCCTTTCATGGATCCAGATACCAATGTTTTGGTTTGTTGCCAATGTTTAAAACAGTGAGTAGACAGTATTTGATATCAATGTGCTGGTAATTATGATATAACCACCAGTCTTGTATCAAGCCTTTTGTTCTTTTGAGTCCTCCTGGGAGGATACAGTGCCAATGCCTGTATCCCCTCCATTTGGTAAATATTTTAGACACACATAACAGTAGTTCATGCAGTGACGTTATGGTCGCAGAGTTTATAAACCCAGAGGCGCAACATCACGAGACTTCTGAGAACACTTGCGAAGAAGACTAAGCAGACCAGGCTGGGGTTTGAGAAGTCAATGAGAGAAGTGAAAAATTCATCCTTAGTTTTAAATGTTCTCCAAATCTAAAGGCACAACCTAGATTCCAGCCAATGTCTTAAGTAGTTGAATATGTTATTACTCCAACCTCGTAAATTTTACAAACTGACACGTTTAACCTTTCGTCAAAAACAACTTTATTTTCGAAGGAGTGCCTTTGATTTGACGGCCTGCACATGCGCAGTTTGGCATGAGACGACCGTTAGACTCGATTAAGTGTTTCTGCGCATGAGTTTATCTAGCCAACGTCGCCATGACATTGCCTACAAGCGTGATTGGAGATTTGTATTGGAGAAGCAGTTTCCCCCGTGCCCATTCTAAGCACATGCCAGGGAAGGCACAGGAAATATGAGGAAATGGCAGTTCTTGGGATTGAAATAATGTTGGGTTAGGAGGCCTAACAGTGTGTTAAGTTACTGTCATTTTCATTACAATGTTATTTTCACGTGGCCTTATTTTCCACTTAATTTTGTAATGTAATAATAAACACGTCTAATGATAAATGCCCACACTAAAGCACGCTTGTCTCTGCGTGAGAGGCAAAGACTTATTTACATTTCATGAATCATTCACATCTCCGGATGAGCCAAATGAATCATTAAACAATATAATGTCAGAAGCCCCATTTACAGTTCTTGTAGCACTTAACCTAGAAATGATACACCATTTTGGTTTATCAATACTGAATCTAGGAAAGTATTTGGCATACACAGCATGCTGTATACATGTGATGTCTGTGTATTTCTTTAGATTACCGGCTTCAATCGCTTTAGCCAATCAATAAATAAGTGACTTGTGCCTGGAGACAAACATCAGCATATCATACATGAATCAAGTTGAACCCTTTACATCAAGGACAGTGATTCACCCCATGGCCATATTTAGATATTCAACATGATATGAGGAGAGTGGAAGCTGAGAAGCTCAGTCTCACACATTTCCATCTCATGCATATTTCAGGTCAGGCAGACAGCTGTGTTGTAGCACAGCGTTTACTCTCTGACAGCCTGAGAAATGGTCAGACTGGACTTCCTGCTCTCCATCCACCAGGCATAACAGCCCCCCAACTGGGCACAGACGTCAGTTCAATGTCTAGTTTGGATTTACGTTTGGTTGAGTTGTCAACTAACATGAGTTCAATGTAAAATCGACCAAGAATGTCATTCTGTCATTGGATTTAGGTTAAAAGTTGGGTGAAAAAAATATGAAATTCCCTTACATTTATGACTTTTTGCAAATCCAATCAGTTTTCACTGTTGAGTCAATGTCATCACATTGAAGTTTTGGGTTGAAATGACATGGACAAAACGCTAATTCAAGCAGTTTTTTCCCAGTGGGCAAGCTCCAGCCCCAGCCCAGTGACATGAAGGACAGGTCACCAGGTCTCCTTTACCAGCCACCCTTTAACTGATAAGGATCAGGAGTAAACCTGGTGCTCAGAAATATAATTTATGACTACTTTTAAAGGCTCTTAAAGGATGTGGAATAGGCAGTAAACTCAATTGTTTGGCAGTCTAATGGCATGGAGTGGCATTGACTGGTTAATATGAAGGCATTTTACAGGGGTCAAACAGAGGGTGATCCCTTATATAGACAAACAAGGTCAGACTGGCAATAAACAGAAACATCAGTCTTTTTTCTTCTGTCTTTATAGCTAAATTTTTGCTGACAGAATGATTGGAAAGTGCTGCCTGTTTGAGTCAAGCTTGGACAGCACATCACTTGACAAATAAAGAGCACTTATCAGTCAATCTGGAGTACTTTACCCATCTCTCTGTCACATACACAGACAGTTTCAGAGCCGTTTCACTGATGTGATGCCTCTCAGGCCTGCACATACAAAGCTGACTTTCTGGCAGGGCTATGGATCTGAAATTCTGGAACAGAGATTGGTTTTCCTTGAACTCTAAGACGTGTTCATTATCCCAGCACATACTGGGATTGGGAGGGGAGACTGAGCCCTTCCTTCCCCCAAGTTCGGTGTTCTCTGCCTGGGAGGAATGCCTCCTACCCTTGGTACTCCCACGCCATCATGGGTCCTGAGGGGTGTTGGGCTCTGGTACAGCCTGCCTTGTTCAGCCTGACCTAGGAGAGAGCGCCTGTCATGCGAAACCCGGGACCACACATCCATGAACAAGGGATCGCTTCATGTTTGTGCATGTGCTGTCTGTATACATTCTTTTATCACCCGCCTTTCTCCCTATGGCTTGTAGGCAAGGTGTGGGAGGCTTGCAATTATGATTTCCATCAAGTTAATTAGTAATGATATCTGAAAAGCTGTTAGTTTGATGTAGGGTGCTTTGTGCATCTCAGCATGACTTTCCTGCAGGTATTTCAAGCATGATGGAAGATCTCCACATTTCAGGGAAAGATTATCGGACTGAAGGCTTTTCTCTGTCTATTGAAGATTGAACTCTTTAAAATTATGAGACCCATTATTACAGCAATTTCCATTAACCACTCAAGGAAAAAAACATTATCCTCCGTTAGGATGTTTGAATGAGGATTTCATAAGGATCTAGCCTTGCAGCCAAGCTGAGGTTTTTCTCCCAAAGCCCTGGTGTGAATTCCAAAAGTTGAAAAGATTGGCAAGCCAGCGCACAGGGGTGTTGTAATCCACGATAATGTAAGCCAGGTTTGGAAAATGACTTCGTAGATTATTTTGGAATAGTGATCTGTTGGAAAAGTTACAGATGTAGGATCTTAATATTAGCCAGTTTGCTACAGCAGGACAATAATCTTGCAGCAACAGGAAATGTTTTACAACTTGATGAAAGTAGTCTATGGGCCAAGAGAAACTGTAATCAATGGTTCAGTTTTCTTTAAACATCCACTACAAACTTCAGCTAACCTTAGCCACCACAAGCTAACAATCAATGAAAGTGATGGGGTCATGTGAGTATGTTTAATGTCCAAATCACCTGAAATCAACTCCATATTTGGTTTGATGTTACTTAAAGGTGATCTGGCCATTTGAAGTTTGTAGTGGCTGTTTAAAGAAACTGAACCATGGATTACGGTTTCTCCTGGCCTATAGACAACTTTCAGGGTGGGGAACCATCTAACATCAAGTTGTTGTAAAATAGTGAACTACTCCTTTAATGGACATTTTTGTAGTGGGTGATACATTTTTTGTAAGGGAAAATCAAGTCTCAAATTTCTAAGTGGAAATTACAAACTTCAGAAGCCTTTTTAAACCTCAAATACACTACAGGTTTTAAATGTCCTGCATTGCAGGAAAGTTCTGCAACATGTTGATCAAACATCTGTATGTGGAATCATGAATAAGGGTCAGGAGTAGCTACTATTTTTATGATACAGTAGTTTGACACATTTACGTACCTAAATAATCTACTATTATGGATTAGATACTCTTGTGATAAAATTGGCTGATTCAGAAAAGGGTGAAGACAGGAGTGTCTTTGAGCGATTCAAAGTAGTACATAGAGGACTTTTGATTTATTTACTTTTTTGTTTTTGGTCATTTCTCCTTGTCCAGGCTGACAGGTTTAGTTATATTGAATGATAACACAGTGGGCTCTGTAAGGATTACTGTAGAACATCCTGCTTGTAGCCCAGGGAAATGCTTTGCTGTATCATTCTGTTAGCAGTCAGAGTGCTCCACGTACTGTGTGTGGTAGCATATTTCACAGGGCATCGTCTGCTGCCAAAATCAACTGCCCAACTTCCTCTCTTTCCCTCAGAGCAGGCCTAGATCCTCAGCCTTGGTCGTGTCCCACTCAGTCCCACCTCATCACTCCTCGAGCCCCTACATCATCATCAGAACCCCAGAACCGGGCCTTGCAGGAACGAACAATAACCCCCGGTTACCCATAAATCTTCCTGATAGAGTGATGTCTCTCCAAAGTCACATGTTAATGTGCACCAGATACCCAGGGCAGCACGCCAAGCCCAGTTTGATGTTCTGAAAAAAAGCCCATGCTGTTGGGGTTTGGGCCGTTGCCACCTCATCCACAAAGCCCATGTTTCATTGTAAATGCAGGATTACTGATTCATTTACCGCACAAGGACATGTTGTAATGTGGTGGTGGTGGGAGCCCCACCTAATGGACCCTCATGGAGTTGAAAGATTTCTGAGACGGCTCAGGTTCGGGGGCACCCTCCCTAAATGAAACAGAGCACTCCACTTGTTATTCTGTCCAAAATGCCATACAGTAGCTCTGTGCATACATCATTATGGGCATAAGTCTTACCTCGGCACTGGCAGTTTTTCTGTAGGCACATTTCTTAGCTCTGTCCACAAGAAGACTGCCCACTGGTCTATGGTATTAGCTTATGGACAGATTGTTCAGGCTATAGCTGTACCGCCATCTATAATCCACATTTCCCATTTAATATAGCCTATGATTCCAGGTGTTTAAGGAAATGGAAGTTCATTGAGTTATACACACCACAGATTTGGTGAGAAAAACACTGTGGTGGTGTAACCTGCCATTTCCACCACACTGAAAAAAAGTGTTAGTGGATGCTTTGATGTAGGAGTCAATGTTGAGGAATTTGCTACTGGTAAGGAGGATAAAAGAACATCATGCTTGCAAGCCATTACATGCTGTGTTTTGGAGGTCAATCGCTTCTTCAGAAATACCCTCATTAAACTATAGACAAAATTTGATACAAGCCCAGTTTTGCCCATGTTGAAGCTGGCTAGATACTATAATCGTATTTATTTTACACGGCTGTTCTGCACTGTTGTTCTGCACTATTTAGACAGAACACTACCACATCATTTGCTGAAAATTCATGCTTTATACATTTTTACAGTATAATCAGTGAATCTGTGACTGTGTGTATGTGTCTGCCTGTGTGTCTGTGTGCTGCTATAGAGACAGGGATGTGCATCTGTTTGGAAGGCTGCACTTGTTGCCTGTTTCCTGCCTGGAGGAGGGCAGTGGGAGCTGGAAGATCAGATGTTCCACCCTGGAGGAGACAGTGTGTACATCCATCAGACTCTGCCCTGCTCATTCCTACACATTAATTGGCCATCAATCTCTCAAAGCCTGACCTCCTCGCCTCAAGCCAAAGCATACTCACACAGTACCCACACAAATCAAGCACATGTGCGGTCAAAAACAGACACACACGTACACACACGTGCTCTATGGCAGGCTGCCTCTCCTGTCCTCCTCTGCTGCATCCCCTGCTCTTTGGACCTGGAGGAGAATCACTGTGCCTCGATTAAAAGGGCTGGCAATGTACCCAAAGCTCTGAACAAAACAAAATCACATACCTTGAATACCGACTCTATGAATGAAAATGAATTGAATTTTCACTTGGTCTCAAAGCACTTTATAGTGTGTGCAGGTAGCTTGGCTCGTCCTCCACCATTGTGTATTACCCATCTGCTAACGAGGCCGGCAATCATTTTGGAACACACTGCTCTGCATATAACTGTCTCCTGCACTTCTTAGAAATAGAAGTTATACGAGTTGCTCCTACTTTTTGGTATTTAGAACGTGGCTGCCGACCAACCAATTTCCGCTACAATAATCCCAGGCCTAAAAGTGTATTGATCCATGTCAATTAATGTTGGTATGTGTTCTGAGGCTCAATTTGTTTATGGGCTTGTGAACAGCTGCTCTCTCTAACCTTCATTTAAAATGTGATGGCATTCTCTGGAAAGCTGAGAGGCTGCGGCTGCATCTACCCCTAGCTCTAAGAGAAGACTGAGTGTTGTTGGAGCACTGCTGGCCCCTCCCGTCTGGCCCCTCTGTAACTTCAAACAACCCTCTCAGCGGAGGTTTAGGATCAGCACAAAACCCTCCTTGCTTACTCTCAGGAAGTGTTCTAGGAAGCGCTCTTAGGCCTGTAAGCGTTTCTAAAACTCCAAGGTCTCATTGCATATTCATGCACCTTCACTGTTCAGGCTGAGCCTGTCTAGTAGTAAAAAAAAGACAGCCCTGTTGAAAAGTTTAAGCTCTCGTGTCCTCCGTGTGCTCATTGTCCTTTGTGTGCTCATATAACTGAAATATAGCTGGTGCCCTTTGACCCCCAGCTGAGCCAGAGGCCCAGGCTGGAATGTGTCGTCACCTCGAGACCTCAGTGTAAACAGTCAGTCCTGGTCTCCTTCTCTCTCTCTCTCTCTCTCTCTCTCTCTCTCTCTCTCTCTCTCTCTCTCTCTCTCTCTCTCTCTCTCTCTCTCTCTCTCTCTCTCTCTCTCTCTCTCTCTCTCTCTCTCTCTCTCTCTCTCTCTCTCTCTCTCTCTCTCTCTCTCTCTCTCTCTCTCTCTCTCTCTCTCTCTCTCTCTCTCTCTCTCTCTCTCTCTCTCTCTCTCTCTCTCTCTCTCTCTCTCTCTCTCTCTCTCTCTCTCTTGACAGTGTGTCTGACTGAGCAGTCATGCCCTGCCACTGTGCTGCCTGCTGGGAGCCTGAGGATTGAGGAGGGGGTGAACAGTGCTGGTTGTGACTCAGTGAGGTATGCTTGGCACTGCAGTAGGTAATGAATTGGTGTGGCTGCCTGGTATGAAGTCTAGTCAGCAGGAGGGAGAAAGGTGATCATTCTTTCAGGGCAAGGTACTACTTGTCCAGCGTGCAGAACTCTAATAGCAGGAAGCAAAAGGTTGTGTGAGCCTGACTGAGGGAGTGGAGGACCGTCTGTGTTCACATATTTCACTCCCTCCTCCCTTTTCTCTACACCACCACACTCCCTAAACCACCACGAGGGGGTTCATCATTCTCACTTTACTACTCAGCTAATTATCATTACGGGGAATAATTACAATTTCACTGCCTAACACTCATGCAGACTGCTCAACCCGGAGTCGCACAAGGTTATCAACGACAGCAGAAATGCAGCCTCATCTGCCTAATTATACGATTTGGGCTTTGTGATAACTGAATGGGATGTGAAATGTGCTATTATGCTTTGCGTATATTGGTGAGGCTCTTAGATTCGGCAAGTTCCTAAAAATACATTTGCGGCATGTGGAGCCTGTTAATTAAAAGCTTTGGTTTCCTCTGGAATATAAATCAGAGGAAATCCATGTGTTATGAAATACTGGATCGTTGTAAAATATATTGGATGCTGTTCGCTCTCTTGTGTGAGTTTAGCTGCACTGTACTGTAGAATCAGGCCATCCGGATCATTAGCCCAATAGTGCTTTTCCAATTTCTGAAAGGGAACTCATCATACAGAACGCATACTGAATAATAAATACATATTTGAAAAATAACTTTAGACTACCAATTGCCAAAAGTGACTTATAATTAGTAGCTGGCTTGTCAAGGGGAGTTACATACATCTTTCTCTGTTCTTTTGGAGTTGCAGCTGGCGCGTAACACCTGATGAATGTTGTCTCCATCTGCTCCAGCTCAACACTAGTGCTCCTGGGCTAATAACCAGTGGAAATTCATTAGGCCTGTAGGACCTGCCTTCTGCCCCCCCGTCCCCCCGTCCCCGTCCCCCCGTCCCCGTCCCCCATCCCTCAGAGACCCCCGTCCCTCAGAGAAAAGGCATTGACAGACAGCCTGCCTTGCCTGCCGCTGGAATGGCATTGGCTGGCCAGAGAGGACCTCATGACAAACAGGAGACATATTTTCTTTAACCCCAATTACCAGAGGTGTTCTTTTCCACCAGCTAATCCAGAGTGGCCCCTCTCACTACCCCAGGAGCTTTGCTTTTCCAGCCGGGCGGTTGCCCCTCAAAGCCAGGGGGTGGAACTGAAGAAGCATGTGCCTGTTGAGTGGAAGTTGACCTATGATGGAGTAGCTTGGTGGCTGTGGTAGAGTTGACCAGGTTCCAGTGAATCCAGTGATCTGTTCTCTACCACGTGGATGGTCACACTGTTTACTACTACAGCATGTAGCCAAATATGCCTGTGTCTCAAACAGTTGCATTGCCAACTTTAAGAGAGGGGATAATGGCGATATCAGGAAATATACAATCTACAATAGCAGTATTTTTTTTGATTAAATATATCATTTAATTACTATGAATTGAAATCATATCTTATCAGGGTTTGAATTACTAGCTCATAAATGGACTTCCATCTCCTCCCATGCTCACTTGCTGTAAATGTGCACTGTTGCTACTGTATATTATTTGTTTGAAGGTACTCTATGACTTTGATGTTGTCTGACCGCCCTCTCTCTCTTCTCCACAGAGACACTAATGGACTCCACCACAGCGACAGCTGAGTTGGGCTGGACAGTCTATCCTGTGTCAGGGTCCAGTGACAACAGCGTGAGTGTAACCTCATCATCTACTTGATATAATTACATTTTTATTTGAGCTGCTTAATTAACTTGATTGCTAATTAAGTAATTTGCATGCAGATGCAGCAATACTACAGTACGCCACATTTTCAGTTAATTTCAGTTCATTATAGATAAACTTGATAATGGACAATATCTGCAAAATGCCTGCGATAAGTGATCAATATGGTCGGTGTCGATAATTTTCGGTTTATCATCCCAGCTCTAAATAATATGATACATTTTTTACATTAATGTGCACCACGCTATTTCTATCAAAAGTACTATCGGTTTTGAATCAGGAAATGTGTACTTTTCCACCTAAAACAATTTCCACTTAAAACAATTATTTTAGATCATTATTTCATGTGGCCGACTGCAACACCAGGGAAATAGGTAACAACTGTGCATGTGCGCTTTCGTGGGGGAATCCCTTTACGTAAAAACTGCAGGTAAGGCCCTTATTCACAATCACAGATGCTATTTTTTTTCACGGGAGTAGTGAAGACAGTAGCGTAGCGTTACAGATTAGTTATATGAAGTAAACAACACTGGTTGTCTGACGTGCAGTTTTTACGTAAAGGGATTCCCCCACGACGAAATACTTGTGAGTGATGAAGAAAACTACTGGAGGGCCGCTGATGTTTGTGAACTGTAATACATGTTTTATGACCATGGGGCTAAAAGTAATCTATTGTTAGGATACTCATGGCCACTATCGACAGGGGAAGGTGGGGGTTATGAATACACGGTAGACCACAATACATGCAATCAAATAGGTCTACCCCAGGTGGTTCCTGGGGCCATGTATTTCATGCAAGGCTGTACAGTTAAAAGCATGAAATGTTGTCATGCAAATAAACCATTGCTAACCAACACATCAGACATTGGAGAATATGATTATGAAAAAATGCGAGTAGACCCGATCCTAAGTAATTAAAATGCAACAACACTTTTCATTTTTTTTCTGTCTATTCTGCAATGTAAGATGACACAATTACTGCCTATTACAATGTAAGGTGACACAATTACTGTCTATTATCTCCTCAACATATGCTAACCATTAGATCGCCTAGGCTACAACACAATAAGATCAACTCGAACTGCAATGATTAGACTACATAACTCCGCACGCTTGCTTTGACGCTTTCTCTTCTGAAAAATGCCTCTATTTTGGCACAGCACCAGATCCCGTCCATGGGAATACAGGTACAGCTGTGTCTTTGAGTTTCCATCATTTCCGATTGTATATATTTTTAATAGTCATCATATTTCCTGTTTTTTATCGCCACTAGCCATCTTCTTCATCTGTCTGTATCTTTCAATGGAAAACAGTGACATTTGTGCCTTCTTCCCTAGATGTCTTATATAAAGTGCAGCCAGGGACAGAACACCAACTTGCTCTTGCTGCCATCTCTTCAGATTTTTACTTTTCAGAACTAACTTTAGGCTACCTGTGTTAGGTATTTCAACTTTTGCGCCAGTTCCTTCTCCCCCACATAAAACTAACATATGTTACGTCAAGCTCCAAATAAGGGCATATACACTACCAGTCAAAAGTTTAGACACACTTACTCATTCAAGGGTTTTTCTTTATTTTGACAATTCTTTACATTATAGAATAATAGTGAAGACATCAAAACTATGAAATAACACATATGGAATCATGTAGTAACCAAAAAAGTGTTAAACAAATCAAAATATATTTTATATTTGAGATTCTTAAAATAGCCACCCTTTGCCTTGATGACACCTTTGCACACTCTTGGCATTCTCTCAACCAGCTTCATGAGGTAGTCACCAGGAATGCATTTCAATTAACAGGTGTGCCTTCTTAAAAGTTAATTTGTGGAATTTCTTTCCTTCTTAATGCGTTTGATTCAAACAGTTGTGTTGTGACAAGGTAGGGGGGTATACAGAAGATAGCCCTATTTGGTAAAAGACCCAGTCCATATTTGTAAGAACAGCTCAAATAAGCAAAGAGAAACGACAGTCCATCATTACTTTAAGACATGAAGGTCAGTCAATACCGGAAATTTCAAGAACTTTGAAAGTTTCTTCAAGTGCAGTCGCAAAAACCATCAATCGCTATGATGAAACTGCCCCTCATGACGACCGCCACAGGAATGGAAGACCCAGTGTTAAGCATGGAGGAGGAGGTTATGGTGTGGGGGTGCTTTGCTGGTGACTGATTTATTTAGATTTCAAGGCACACTTAACCTGCATGGCTACCACAGCATTCTGCAGCGATATGCCATCCCATCTGGTTTGGGCTTAGTGGGACTATCATTTGTTTTTCAACAGGACAATGACCCAACACACCTGCAGGCTGTGTAAGGGCTATTTTACCAAGAAGGAGAGTGATGGAGTGCTGCATCAGATGACCTGGCTTCCACAATCCCCCGACCTCAACCCAATTGAGATGGTTTGGGATGAGTCAGACCACAGAGTGAAGGAAACGCAGCCAACAAGTACTCAGCATATGTGGGAATCCTTCAATACTGTTGGAAAAGCATTCCAGGGAAGCTGGTTTAGAGAATGCCAAGAGTGTGCAAAGCTGTCATCAGGGCAAAGGCTGGCTATTTGAAGAATATAAAATATATTTTGATTTGTTTAACACTTTTTTGGTTACTACATGACTGCATATGTGTTATTTCATAGTTTTGATGTATTCACTATTATTCTACAATGTGGTGCATGCATATGTATTCACCCCCTTTGCTATGAAGGCCCTAAATAAGATCTGGTGCAACCAATTACCTTCAGAAGTCACATAATTAGTTAAATAAAGTCCACATGAAGACCAAGAAGCTCTCCAAACAGGTCAGGGACAAAGTTGTGTAGAAGTACAGATCAGGGTTGGGTTATAAAAAAATATCAGAAAATTTGAACATCCCATGGAGCACCATTAAATCCATTGTTAAAAAATTGAAAGAATATGGGACCACAACAAACCTGCCAAGAGAGGGCCGCTCACCAAAACTCACGGACCAGGCAAGGAGGGCATTAATCAGAGAGTTGCAACAAAAAGACCAAAGATAACCCTGAAGGAGCTGCAAAGCTTCATAGCGGAGATTGGCGTGTCTGTCCATAGGACCACTTTAAGCTGTACACTCCACAGAGCTGGGCTTTATGGAAGAGTGGCCAGAAAAAAGCCATTGCTTAAAGAAAAAGATAAGCAAACACGTTTGTTACTCTGGTCAGATGAGACTAAAATTGAGCTTTTTGGCCATCAAGGAATATCTGGCGCAAACCCAACACCTCTCATCACCCCGAGAACACCATGTTTTTCATCGGCAGGGACTGGTAAACTGGTCAGAATTGAAGGAATGATGGATGGTGCTAAAAACAGGGAAATTCTTGAGGGAAACCTGTTCAACATACATGTCAGCAACCACAGCTAGTGAAATCACTGCAACCCTAAACAAATAGTTGCAGTCAGTTTTAGGAATGGGAAACTAAAAGCATTGTATTTGGTACAAATAATTCCCTAAGTTCTAGACCTCAGCTGAATCTGGTAATGAATATTGTGGCTGTTGAGCAAGTTGAGGAGACTAAACGTATTGGTGTCACCTTAGATTTTAAATTGGAATGGTTAAGGCATATTGATTAAATTGTTGTAGTGATGGGGAGAGGTATGTCAGCGATAAAAATATGCTCAGCATTTTTAACACTACAGTTGACCAAACAAGTTCTGCAGGCTCTAGTTTGATCTAATCTTGACTATTGCCTGGTGATATGGTGAAGTGCTACAAAGAAGGACCTAGAAAAGCTGCAGCTGGCCCAAAACAGAGCAGCACATCTTGCCCTTCAATGTACATAGAGGGCTGTCAACAGTATGCATGTCAGTCTCTCTTGGCTCAAAGTAGAGGAGAGATTGACTGTATCAATTCTTGTTTTTGTGAGAAATATGAATGTGTTGAAAAATCCAAATTGTCTGTATAATCAACTTACATAAAGTATATATCTGACAGACATACTTACTCCACCAGACATGCCACCAGGGGTATGGAGCAATTTCAGTGCCAACAGAATTTGTATTTGAATTCCAAAATGTGAATTTAATATTTTTGAATTTCTAATGCACAAATTGAATCATTGAATTCATAAACTGAACTTGTATTTCATGATTTGAAACTGAATTGAGTGAATATTGCATTAAGTTTTATAACTAAATTTCTATGTAATTTTAATATTCAAATTCAATATTGATATATTCAGTTTCAATGTGGTAGATTTAGCATTCATTTTCTGTTTATCAAGTATACAAACTATCATTTCAAGTTCATCAAAGTTTGCATTCAGTTCCCTACATTTTTGACAATGCAACAACAATAAGAAATAAAAGATAATAATATGAATATAAAGTAAACGGTAGTAAAATATAATAAATGTTTTTGCATAAGTATAAAAATGAAAATGAAAAAATATATATGCACTCACTAACTGTAAGTCGCTCTGGATAAGAGTGTCTGCTAAAATGACTAAAATGCAAATGTAAAATGTATAATATAGTTAGGCACAATTCATAAATAAACTGAAATAGAATTTTTTAACTGAATGCAATATTCACTCAATTCAGTTTCAAATCATGAAATACAAATTCAAAATTATGGAATTCAAATACAATGTGTTGGCACTGAAATCGCTCCATGCATGGGTCTCTTCACAGTCCCAAATCCAGAACGAATTCAAAGCAACAGTATTACAAAGAGCCATGATCACATGGAACTCCCTTCAATCTCAAATTACTCATGCAAACAGCAAAGTTAGCTTTAAATAAATAAATAAAACAACACCTCACAGCACAACGCCTCTCCCCTGTCTGACATAAATAACTCTTAAGCATATGTACACTGAGTGTACAAAACATTAAGAACACCTGCTCTTTCCGTGACATAGACTGACCAGGTGAAAGCTATGTTCCCTTATTGATGTCACTTGTTAAATCCACTTCAATCAATGTAGATGAAGGGGAGGAGACAGATTAAAGAAGGATTTTTAAGCCTTGAGACAATTGAGACATGGATTGTGTATGTGTGCCATTCTGAGGGTGAATGGGCAAGACAAAATATTTAAGTGCCTTTGAACGGGGTATGGTAGTAGGTGCCAGTTTCCCGTGTGTATCAAGAATGTCCCACCACCCAAAGGACATCCAGCCAGCATCCCTGTGGAACGCTTTCGACACCTTGTAGAGTCCATGCCCCGACGGATTGAGGCTGTTCTGATGGTAAAAGGGGGGATGGTGCAACTCAATTAGGAAGGTGTTCTTAATGTTTTGTACTCTCAGTTTGGGAAACTGTCAGTAATGAGGGTAACTTTCACTATGAACCTTTTTCGGTTCTATTGTTCTTATTTTAAATGTGTGTAGTTCAGTCCTTGAGTTGGTCTTGTCTATTAATGTTCTGTATTATGTAATGTTTTATGTTTTGTGTGGACCCCAGGGAGAGTAGCTGCTGCTTCAGCAACAACTAATGAGGATCCTAATCAAATACTAAAATACTAAACTGCCCCCACTGCACCACACAAACTAGACTTATGAACGTCATATTGTACAATCATAAACTTTATTGCTAAATACATATGTTCATATGCGAGGCATGAATCTATGTGTTATATTGGCTCCAGCAGTGTTTGATGCACAGTATTTCCACATGGTGCGCCAAGGCATTTGTTCTATCTAGCCATACACAAGCCGAGACCTCTCCGGGCCAGCTGAAACCAGAACCTCAGCCTCCTTCACTTCTTCCCCCACCACAGGATCCAGAATCCTCAGACTGGGTCCAAAACACAGAGAAATATGTTGCATACTTATTTGATGGTGCATTTCACAAAACCACTCTCTATTTTATTCAATTATTAATGCTTCCGTGGTTGGCATCAAGGGTGGTTTGAATTATACTCAATCATGCTGTTGTCTTTAAGCACGAAAAAAGGAAGACGAAGACGAATAAAGAGCCCAACAGTCCACTGGTGTAACTTCAAAGATTTCTGCAATAATTTAGCTCAACATCATCTCCGTCAACCTGAGGGCATGCTCTCTTGTCTGCTAATTTGAGAGAACAAAGAGGCCTGGTGTCTTCCTCTCCCCAGCTCTGGATTCAATCTAAACAGAACCAGCGCTGCCATTTCCCCATTAACGAGGTTGGGAATCTTACAGGCAGTTTGCATCACGTCTCCCATTCATATTTACAAAATGTAAGGTTTAGCAAAATAATCAGGAAAGTATATTTCATTATCTATGTAAATAAGAAGTTGTAACTTCAGACTTTAAAATCAAACATTTGAAAATGCCAGTGATGAAAAATCTGCCCTGTTTACTTTTATTAATCAGCATCAAAGTTTTAGGGGTTTCGATTCTCACATCAAAGTCAAATCCCAGGGTGTTATGTAGAAGTGTGCCCCTCACTTGTAAGCCTGTCTGAAGCTGCAAGAGTAGACAACTCTTGCGGTCAGTTTGCGATCTACAAATTATTTGTCATTATGTTCCGGCCGCCCGACCATCCGCTCACGAAGAAATCGGCCCGCGGCTGAATCTAGTTGATGATTCCTGCTATACGGAAACGCCTGGTGCCCAAAATGTATGACGTATCTTACACAGCGAGAGTTGAGTAGGGACGAACAGATTCGGTTCAGTCAGTCGTTCTATTTAGCCCTCCCCAGCTAGTTTATGCTTGTGGCTAGAAAATTCAGTGAGAACTTTAAACTTGTCTGCCGAAGTTAGGAACTTGGGAGTGTTCAGAATCATTCAGTTTTTATCAGAATACAAAAGTAATAAATGTGCTTTAGCCGTCACCCTGGCCTGATATTAACTACACTATCTAGCAGTACTTCCCTCCAGGACAGCAGTGCTCAGCAATCGGGACTTGGGAGCGAAGGACACAACTGTGTTGTTGTGTTGCCGGCTTGCAGCACAGACTCTCCCAATTGAGCAGTAGACTGTATCACGGTGACATTCAGATGGTTACTACGAATATTAAAAGCAGGTGTTTCATGCCCTTCAAAAATCTGAGGGGGCACAAAGTATGTGAGGATGGCATAGTGGGGCTTTGCATTTTTTAAACACCTGAAACCACTTTTTCCTGCAATCTAGAGCCATAATCATGCTTAATTATAAGTAAATATATATACAGTACCAGTCAAAAGTTTGGACACACCTACTCATTCAAGGGTATTTCTTTATTTTTACTATTTTTTACATAGTAGAATAATAGTGAAGATATCAAAACTATGGAATAACACATATGGAATCATGTAGTAACGAAAAAAGTGTTAAACAAATCAAAATATATTTTATATTTGAGATTCTTCAAATAGCCACCCTTTGCCTTGATGACAGCTTTGCAAACCCTTGAATGTGTAGGTGTGTCCAAACTTTTGACTTATAGTGTACATATTTCTGCAGAAATAAGCATACCTCTTGAGCTGTCTGGATCATCCTGACTTGAGGTTATAAAAAAAAAAAAAAAAGAAATGTGGTTCTCTGCATCTCTGAAAAATGGGTAAAAGATTGAAAGGATTTTGAGTCTTATTCAGTACATTTAGTTATTGCTAGTTATTGCTACCAACCTTGCCAGCAGGCATGCCGGCTAAGATAGTTAGACATGCTAGCTACTCTAACTTGATTGATAGCCTGAAATGGCTTCTTGGTAGCTAGTTATGAGGTTGGAAGATTGGGAACTTATCTGGGCTAGCTAAAGCCAACTTCATAAAATCGGCTAGAAGTATTACAGAAATATCAGAGGGGGCACGTGTGCATTTCTTGAAATATAATCAGGTGGGATGGGACAAATTGGCCGCTTTAGCTACCGCCAGCGAAGTGATACTGCTGCTCAGTGAAGCAACTTCAACTGCTGCCAGGTAGGAAGCAAGAGTGGGAAGCACCTCGATATAGCCAGCAGATCAGACTCGCTTGCTTATAGCTGCACTAGAGTCGGACAGCATTCCTGTGTATATTAAGAGACTGCGGAGTCGGCGCTAGATATGGCTCGGAAAACGTACCCTAATCCAGGGATGAGAAATGCGTTGTACTCCTAATTGTCCCATTATCCCAACTATTACATCGAGAAGATTGAACCACTGCTACACTGAACAAAAATATAAACGCAACATGTAAAGTGTTGGTCTCATGTTTCATGAGCTGAAATAAAAGATCCCAGAAATATTCCATACGCACGAAAAGCTTATTTTTCTCAAATTCTGTGCACAGATTTGTTTACATCCCTGTTAGTGAGCATTTCTCCTTTGCCAAGATAATCTGTCCACCTGACAGGTGTGGCATATCAAGAAGCTGATTAAACAGCATGATCATTACACAGGTGCAACTTGTGCTGTGGACAATAAAAGACCACTCTAAAATGTGCAGTTTTGTCACACAACACATACCACAGATGTCTCAAGTTTTGAGGGAGCATGCAATAGGCATGCTGACTGCAGAAATGTCCACCAGAGCTGTTGCCAGAGAATTGAATGTTCATTTCTATACCATAAGCCGCCTCCAACGTCATTTTAGAGAATTTGGCAGTATGTCCAATGGCCTCACAACCACAGACCACGTGTAACCACGCCAGCCCAGGACCTCCACATCCGGCTTCTTCACCTGCGGGATCGTCTAAGACCAGCCACTCGGACAGCTGAAGAAACTGTGGATATGCACAACTAAAGAATTTCTGCACAAACTGTCAGAAACCGTCTCAGGGAAGCTCATCTGCTTGCTCGTCGTCCTCACCAGTCTTGACTTTAGTTTGGCATTGTAACCGACTTCAGTGAGCAAATGCTCACTTTCAATGGCCACTGGCACGTTGGAAAAGTGTGCTATTCATGGATGAATCCCGGTTTCAACTGTACCAGACAGATAGCAGACAGCGTGTATGGCGTCGTGTGGGCGAGCGGTTTGCTGATGGCAACGTTGTGAACAGAGTGCTCCATGGGGGCGGTGGGGTTATGGTATCGACAGGCATAAGCTACGGACAACAAACACAATTGCATTTTATCAATGGCAATTTGAATGCACAGAGACACAGTGATGAGATCCTGAGGCCCATTGTCGTGCTATTCATCTGCCGCCATCACCTCATATTTCAGCATGATAATGCACGGCCCCATGTCGCAAGGATCTGTACACAATTCCTGGAAGCTGAAAATGTCCCAGTTCTTTCATGGATGGAAATACTCACCAGACATGTCACCCATTGAGCATGACTGGTTTTCTGATCCACGCCCTTACTTTTTTTTAAAGGTATCTGTGACCAACAGATGTATATCTGTATTCCTAGTCATGTGAAATCCATAGATTAGGGCCTAATGAATTTATTTAAATTGACTGATTTCCTTATATGAAATGTAACTCAGTAACATTTTAGAAATTGTTGCATGTTGAGTTTATATTTTTGTTCAGTGTAGTTATTTTGGAAAAACTATCCTTTTCGTCCTCATGCTAGGTAGCGTAATCCACAGCAGCCATTTTGGAATAGCAGTGTCAGCCAATCTGCTCCTTTTGTTGTTCAACGCGACATGCCATTCCATAATGGCTGCTGTTGCTACTGCTAGCTAGCATGAGGAGTGAAACGTCTGTTTACTTAAAAATGTTGATCAATCTTCTCGGTGTAACAGTTGGGACAATTCGGAGTACAACTAATTTTTCATCACTGGATTGAGGTGCGTTTTCTGAGCCATATCTCACAGTTAATATACACAGACTGCTGTCCGACCCTAGTGCAGCTGTAAGGAAGCGGGTCGGACCTTGATACAACATCATTGCACTGGTCATTCACACCGGCTTGTCATTACGTTAGTTAATTGGCATGTCAAGGTGACATCCAGATTCCAGATGGTGACCAATACTACAAGTTATTTCTCCCTTGCCCATCAAAATTAGCATCAGTGCCACGCTGCTGTTGTTGCCAGCTAGCCAGCATAAATTAGCTAGCTGGGAAGGGCTCATCAGGACTACTGACTGAACTGACTGAACCTAATCCATTCATTTCCACTCGACTCTCAGCTGTGTGACATACGTCATAAATTTGTTACCAGGCGTGCCTATAAATAAAGTTACCAGGCGTGCCTATATAGCCTCTCCCATGTAGCTAGCTAGCTAACATTAATGCTTTGCCTATTCCTCTCTGATTTAGAAGATACGGTTGCACAAACATGCTTATCTAGGCCTAAACCAGAACTGGTATCAGGCTGTATTAACTAGTTACGTTTGCTCTGACTCTTAGTACATTTAGCAAGCTAGCTAGCTAGCCAGCTATGTAGAAATTAGCATTAGTGGCTAACATAATTTTATTTTAACCACAACTTGCTTGTCACGATCGTTCATTAACGAGAAGGACCAAGGCGCAGCGTGATATGTATTCATATTTATTTACGTACTGAACACACGACAAAACAACAAACGAAACGTGAAGTCCAAGGTAGACAAAATAACATACCTCACACGGAACAAGATCCCATCACTGACTGGTGCCAAAAGGCTGCCTAAGTATGGTCCCCAATCAGAGACAATGAGCTACAGCTGCCTCTGATTGGGAACCACCCTGGCCAACATAGATCTAAACGATCTAGAAACTAAACATAGAAATAAACACAACACGAAATATACACACCCTGACTCAACAAATAACCGTCCCCTGAGTCAGGGCGTGACATTGCTAAGAAAAGACAAACTATCAGACAGTAGTTTGCAGACATTAACACACATAAACTAATAGTGTAATTATAGAATGCATCTATCTGACCATGCAGACTGCAGAGTGAATGGCAAGAAAGTGCTTGTGACTCTGTGGTTGAGCTACTGCTCTCTCCTTGAGTGACAGGGGTCAGGGCTTGGTGTGTGAAGGGGCATGCAGGAGGGAGAAAGACGACTCAAGTAGCAAATGGAGAAAACTATAAAAACTGACACGTGCCGGAGCTGCATTTCACATTTAACGAACCAAACATTGAAATACCATTATAGAAGGTAAAGTAAAAACCCAAACAGATCCGTGCATCAATACCGGTACATAGTCAAATACGTTATACCACCCAGCCCTAATAGGGATACAAAATCGCTGGCACCATGACGCAGGCGGAGGCAGAGATGAAGTTCAGTTTAAGTCTTTATAGATTCAGGTAATGGAGATGATGCATGGAAGAGAATAATTGACAGTTGTTGACTTGAGACTTGGTTGGCTTTGTATGGAGTATGGTTGATCTAAAAGGAGACAAAGGTGCAAATAACAGGCAATAACAGCAATGACCATACAGTACCAGTCAAACGTTTGGACACACCTCCTCATTCTAGGGTTTTTCTTTATTTGTACTATTTTCTACATTGTAGAATAATAGTGAAGACATCAAAACTATGAAATAACACATATGGAATCATGTAGTAACCAAAAAATTGTGACAAGGTGGGGGGTCCATATTATGGCAAGAACAGCTCAAATAAGCAAGGAGAAACGACAGTCCATCATTACTTTAAGACATGAAGGTCAGTCAATACGGAACATTTCAAGAACTTTGAAAGTTTCTTCAAGTGCAGTCGCTAAAACCATCAAGCGCTATGATGAAACTGGCTCTCATGAGGACCGCCACAGGAATGGAAGACCCAGAGTTACCTCTGCTGCAGAGGATAAGTTCATTAGAGTTACCAGCCTCAGAAATTGCAGCCCAAATAAATGCTTCACAGAGTTCAAGTAACAGACACATCTCAACATCAACTGTTCAGGGGAGACTGCATGAATCAGGCCTTCATGGTTGAATTGCTGCAAAGAAACCACTACTAAAGGCCACCAATAAGAAGAAGAGGCTTGTTTGGGCCAAGAAACACGAGCAATGGACATTAGACCGGTGGAAATCTGTCCTTTCGTCTGATGAGTCCAAATGTGAGATTTTTGGTTCCAACCGCCGTGTCTTTGTGAGACGCAGAGTAGGTGAACGGATGGTCTCCGCATGTGTGGTTCCCACCGTGAAGCATGGAGGAGGAGGTGTGATGGTGCTTTGCTGGTGACACTGTCTGTGATTTATTTAGAATTCAAGGCACACTTAACCAGCATGGCTACCACAGCATTCTGCAGCGATACGCCATCCCATCTGGTTTGGGCTTAGTGGGATTATCATTTGTTTTTCAACAGGACAATGACCCAACACACCTCCAGCCTGTATAAGGGCTATTTGACCAAGAAGGAGAGTGATGGAGTGCTGTGTCAGATGACCTGGGCTCCACAATCACCCTACCTCAACCCAATTGAGATGGTTTGGGATGAATTGGACTGCAGAGTGAAGGAAAAGCAACCAACAAGTGCTCAGCATATGTGGGAACTCCTTCAAGACTGTTGGAAAAGTATTCCAGGTGAAACTGGTTGAGAGAATGCCAAGAGTGTCCAAAGCTGTCATCAAGGCAAAGGGTGGCTACTTTGAAGAATAAAAAATCAAAAATATATTTTGATTTGTTTAACACTTTTTTGGTTACTACATGATTCCATATGTGTTATTTCATAGTTTTAATGTCTTCACTATTATTCTACAATGTAGAAAATAGTTTTTAAAAAAGAAAATAAAACTTCAATGAGTAGTTGTGTCCAAACTTTTGACTGGTACTGTATATGAATCGGCTGTTAATGACAATAAGCAAATGCAAGAAGCATATAAATTGGTAGTTGTTCATAAATATAGCAGTAGTTAACAGTGAATTGCCAGAAAGGGGGTGCAATAGCATGTGGCATGGTAGGCTGGAGCTATACTATAGCAGGCTAATTTAGAAATGGGTACATGCATGGCAAACAAATAAATATAAAGCTAACAAAAGTAACAAGCATAGCCTTAAAGCAGGCCTACCTCACGTAAGGCAATGCACAAGAAGTGCAAAACTTATTAACATTTGGCCATTGACACTACAAGTACCAAATAGAACAGCTTAGTAGACTCAAAGTGGCTGTTTGACTGAGCTGTTTACATTTCGCATACAATATCATCTCCACAAAACAAACAATGGTGAGAGAGTCCTCTTTAATAAGATGAAATACTTCTACTCAAATATCAATGAAGCAAACTGGTGGTTGTTGTTTGTCGTGCTCAACTACTCAGCTCTGTCTGGGTGAAGGACCCAGATTGAAAGGAGGCGCCCTCGAACCTTCCCGTATAAATACCTTGCCATAGAGTTACTGTATATATAGGGCACACCTGCCACAATTGCCCTCCATCCTCCCGTGATCATAGAGATGGGTAGAGGGCACACCTGCCACAGTGATGTGGAAAGCACAACTTCCACATCACCGAGCAGGAAATTCTGTACAACAATTAAAAACCAACTGGCAGCTCCTTTTGGCTTTACTAGTATAAATCATCAACAATCATCAGACAACCAGTAATAAATACCCAGATAGTGGCTTGCTTTACTCAGACAATCATAAATACTTAGGAGTCCTAAATTAGCTGAGGAAGATGGTCCTCCCGTTCCTCCTCTGAGGAGCCTCCACTGGCTCAGAACTGTTGACTCAACTCAATAGGGGGCCTGTCACGAACCTGTGTGTCTTATGTTCTGTTTGAGGTGTTCCCCTCATTAAACGGTAACTGTTATTGTCTGTTAGTTGTGCCATTTTAGCTAAACATTTACATTTACATTTACATCAGTTAGCAGAGCGACTTACAAATTGGTGCATTCAACTTATGATAGCCAGTGGGACAACCACTTTTTTATGTTTTTATTTTTTATTGGGGGGTAAAATGATTACTTTTATACTATTCCAGGTATTCCTTAAAGAGGTAGGGTTTCAAGTGTCTTCGGAAGGTGGTCAGTGACTCTGCTGTCCTGGCGTCGTGGGGGAGCTTGTTCCACCATTGGGGTGCCAGAGCAGCGAATAGCTTTGACTGGGCTGAGCGGGAACTGTGCTTCCGTAGAGGTAAGGGGGCTAGCAGGCCAGAGGTGGATGAATGTAGTGCCCTCGTTTGGGTGTAGGGTCTGATCAGAGCCTGAAGGTAAGGAGGTGCTGTTCCCCTCACAGCTCCGTAGGCAAGCACCATGGTCTTGTAGTAGATGCAAGCCTCAACTGGAAGCCAGTGGAGTGTGCGGAGGAGCGGGGTGACATGAGAGAACTTGGGAAGGTTGAACACCAGACGGGCTGCAGCGTTCTGGATAAGTTGTTCGGGTTTAATGGCACAGGCAGGGAGCCCAGCCAACAGCGAGTTGCAGTAATCCAGACGGGAGATTACAAGTGCCTGGATTAGGACCTGTGCCGCTTTCTGTGTAAGGTATGGTTGTACTTTGCGAATGTTGTAGAGCATGAATCTGCAGGATCGGGTCACCGCTTTGATGTTAGCGGAGAACGACAGGGTGTTGTCCAGGGTCACGCCAAGGTTCTTTGCACTCTGGGAGGAGGACACAATGGAGTTGTTAACCGTGATGGCGAGATCATGGAGCGGGCAGTCCTTCCCCGGGAGGAAGAGCAGCTCAGTCTTGCCGAGGTTCAGCTTGAGGTGGTGATCCAACATCCACACTGATATGTCTGCCAGACATGCAGAGATGCGATTCACCACCTGGTTATCAGAAGGGGGAAAGGAGAAAAATTAATTGTGTGTCGTCTGCGTAGCAATGATAGGAGAGACCATGTGAGGATATGACAGAGCCAAGTGACTTGGTGTATAGAGAGAATAGGAGAGGGCCTAGAACTGAGCCCTGGGGGACACCAGTGGTGAGAGCACGTGGTGCGGAGACAGATTCTCGCCACGCCACCTGGTATGAGCGACCTGTCAGGTAGGACGCAATCCAAGAGTGAGCAGCGCCGTAGATTCCCAACTCGGAGAGGGTGGAGAGGAGGATCTGATGGCTCACAGTATCAAAGGAAGCGGATAGGTCTAGAAGGATAAGAGCAAAGGAGAGAGAGTTAGCTTTAGCAGTGCAGAGAGCCTCCGTGACACAGAGAAGAGCAGTCTCAGTTGAATGACCAGTCTTGAAACCTGACTGGTTTGGATCAAGAAGGTCATTCTGAGAGAGATAGCAGGAGAGTTGGCTAGAGACGGCACGCTCAAGAGTTTTGGAGAGAAAAGAAAGAAGGGATACTGGTCTGTAGTTGTTGACATCGGAGGGATCGAGTGTAGGTTTTTTGAGGAGGGGTGCAACTCTCGCTCTCTTGAAGACGGAAGGTGTTACTACAATATACTACAGTCATGTCTGAAAAACCACTACAGTATATAGTACAGTATACTAGTCATGTTCGCAAAAATTCTACAGTGAAAGCTACAGTATACTAGTCAAAAACATTAGTGAATACTATAGTATACTACAGTCGTCCACAAAATCACTACAGTGAATATTACAGTAAAGTCTGTAAAAAAAACTACAGTGAACACTGTAGTATATACAGTTATTTTAGACCATAGACAGTATACTATAGTATCCCATGTGGGTTAGCTTTAAATGTCTAACATGTTTGATGTTTCAACTAGGACCACAATGGAAATAAATGTTTTACTTTGTTGTTCTCGACAAATTTCTAAATGCATTGTATCTACATTTGTGATTATGTTGTGTTTTTAAATAGTCAAATAAAAATCAATCAAGGGATACTGCAGTGTGGAGTATAGTATTCGAAGATATACTACAACATTCTATAGCCCTCAACTCTGGACCTCGAAGCTTGTTCCACTGCTTTTTTTCCCATTGTTCCCCTGTAATCAGGGACTGATTTAGACCTGGGACCCCAGGTGGGTGCAATTAATTATCAGGTAGACTAGAAAACCAGCAGCCTCCAAACCACATAGGGTAAGAGTTGAATAACCCTGTTCTATAGTAAGCGCTACACGATAGAGGGGGAACCTCAGAGGAAATCCTTGGCATGACCTCCCCAAGGACAGCACATTCAAATCAAAACAGCATTGACAAAGCTAGCATCTAGCAGTAAAGCTAGCTAGCAGTCCAATCGATCGAAAAATTCTAAAGTAAGCACTACGTGATTGAGGGATACTACATTGTGTAGTATAGTATTCTACAGTATACTACAAAATACACTGTATATACAAAAGTATGTGGACACCCCTTCAAATTAGTGGTTTCGGCTATTTCAGCCACACCTGTTGCTGACAGGTGTATAAAATCGAGCACACAGCCATGCAATCTCCATAGACAAACATTGGCAGTAGAATGGCCTTACTGAAGAGCTCAGTGACTTTCAACGTGGTACCGTCATAGGATGCCACCTTTTCAACAAATCAGTTCGTCAAATTTCTGCCCTGCTAGAGCTGCCCCGGTCAGCTGTAAGTACTGATATTGTGAAGTGGAAACATCTAGGAGCAACAACGGCTCAGCCGCGAAGTGGTAGGCCACACAAGCTCACAAAACAGGACCGCCGAGTGCTGTAGCACGTAGCGCAGAAAAATCGTCTGTCCTCGGTTGCAACACTCACTAACGAGTTTCAAACTGCCTCTGAAATCAACGTCACATTCTACAGTATACTACAAAAGTCTATAGTAAGCACTACGCGATCAATGTATACTACAGTGTAGAATATAGGATTCTACAATATACTACAGTTTACTACAGAATTATATAGTAAGTACTATAGTATTCTATAGTAAACTGTATATATATATTTTTTTATGTGGGTAGTATAATCTGCAGGCAGTTGCAAATGAATGTAGTCATTGCACTAAAAACACCCAGACACATTCTGTGGAGAGGATGTTGAGATCTTCCATATATTAAGGACTAATGATGTGGTCTGTAAGCACAAGTAAGGAAATGCTCTGTGTGACTTCAGGACATAAAACCGGATAGTCGAGGTAAAGGCATGTGTGTAGGCCACAGCACATTCTAGCCCTAGGTGTAGTACTTTCATTTAATATTCTGCTTTAGCAATGAAAAATGTATTTCATTTTATGCCAACTTGTGACTTGATTCAGATTAATAAGACATTATTATGTAAGGTTGATTAATTTGGCACTAGTTAAAATCTACCTCTAAGAGACGTTTGAGGGATCTATAGATCTGTACGTTCTCTATAGTTGGCTGGAATGAACTCAGTGACTGGGGAATATAGATGTCTTATATAAGATGCATTATTCCATATTCATGTCAGTTCACAACATTTTAGAGCAACATCCGCTGAAGTTCTCAGGGAAGGTTTTTGGGCTAATATCAAGTCTTGAATACCAAACACCACATAAGGCTGTGCATAATTAGTGTCACAGCAATTTAAATCTTTTGTATTGTAACTTACAATACGTTTCACGATGAGACTTTGACCCAAATATGTGTCTGAGTCAATCACAAGTGCATTCAAATGCAGGTTTTGTAATTTAAAGAGTTCATACAGCATAAAAAAAGTCTGGTTATGAAAGAGCCTGGTTATAACTTTGCATATAGCATTTCCTTCCCTAAATGGTAATTTGTTAGAGCATATTAGTGTATGGAACTCATTGTAGAATAGAGTTACTCCTAATTTAGTATGACTGTCAATTAAAGTGGGTCTGTAAAACTATATTCCGCTTTTTTAGAATCATCATGGACGAAAACATCTTTGTGTGGTTATGATTTTATGTGAGCACTGCACTGACAATCCGGGTTGTCAACTTGGCATATATTCTATTGTCATGTTGATTTACTCCAAAGGAAAAATGTGAACATAATCCTCATATAGATTGGTGGAAGCAGGTTAAAGAGGCAATAGGAAGCTTGCTTGTCTAACTTCACATGTTGTACATTACGAGTAGACAGTGGTAATTGAAGTTGACTGCATCAGACAGTTCTACTTATGTATCCCTGTGTGTGTCTCTCTCTGTGCTCTCCATGTGGCGGGGACTCCTACAGTACTTGGCCTGTTTTGTTCCCCTCTTTGTAACTCAATGCAGAGACTGGGTGTCATTTGTCCCCTGTCCCCTTAGGGCACAGCACACTTACTCTGACAGATTTCCCACAACTGTAAATTGGACAACTCAGCCCCAAGAGATTTCCATCAGCTTCTTTCTCCTTTGTGTGAATTATTTATTTACTTGTGTCAGTGATGGAGTGCTGGAATGTTTTGTATGTGTATAGCTCTCTGATGCTCCAGCCACCCCAGGTCGATCCTCACACTGTAATGATAAGACGTGAGAACTGAAGTACACATTTCATGTTGTGTCATACATGCCACTGTGGCCTTTGAATGATTTAAACTGTCTCAGGAGAAAATTACAGCTCACCCTGCCAGCCCATTCCACCACAGAAAGGAGGTTCAGTTAGACACAGAAGTCCATCCTAGAGACCAGATAGACTCTATTTCTGATAGTCTCATGTAGCAAAAAGCTGCCTTTGGTGATAGTTTCTGCTTTGGAGGTAGTGTCCTCTATGACCCTGACAGTGTGTTCCGCTTGGCTTTACAGATAAAGCAGAGACACATTGTCAGGGAGACTTATAGATTGCAGGTCAGCTGAACGTTCACTCCCTCCTGGAGTGGCTAGCAGCCCTGTGAGGTATTGATCGCGAACCTCATTCTCAGAGACCATTATGCTCTATCACTTCATATAGTTACAGTAAGCGGCTGGTGGGTGGCAGTCGCTATTGTGTACTTTTCCAAACTCCATACTCAGTAGAACTTCAAATCAAAGTTTATTGGTGGCGTACACAGTTTAGCAGATGTTAAGGTGGGTTCAGCGAAATACTTATGTACTTCATAGCTTATACAGACCACATTCATGGAATTATAAGGCCATTTATCATGAATTGAAAGGTCATATATCAACACATTTTAGCTGGTGAGATCTACTGGAAGTGTCACCATGCAGCATAATACACTTGGGATAGGAATGTGAGTCAAGTGGATAAGTGGTGTTCAAACTCATTCATTTAGCTGTAATTAGAAGATGGCTGACAATTGCCTCACCCACTGTACATCCCGTTCCCACTCAGTAGAGCGGTGCAGCAGGGTGCACAGTGCTCTGCACCGCTAGCGCCCTGATGGCTGTCTTTATATTTGGGTACGACCCTCAAAGCCATAGCTGCGACCCCAGACACTTTGACGCCCCACTTATGATGGTCCTCTTTATGTTTTGGTGCCATCATCTGAGCCGATGACAGACCATTAGAAGGACCTCCTTTATGTGAACACAGAACCTTGAAGAGAGCAACTCCTCTGGCATGTTGTTGATTGCAAGCGCTCACTTGTTCTGTCTCAGTCTGCGAGCTCTTTATGTCCATAGATCAGCCACAGGCAACTGGCCCCCCTTTTGTAGGCCCACGGATCAATTTCCCAAAAATAAATACAATCATATATTTTTTTTGGAGGGGGGGGGGGACTCAGTCAGGGTCTCAACTTACTGTTGAGAGTTAGAATTGTAAAATGCCATTTTGAATTTAAAAATGTGGTTGTGCATCAGCAGTTTTTCTCTTGTTATGTCAGTCACTGACAGTCACTCAATTAGCCCATGTCAGCAAAAAAAAATTTGAGTGGCAAGTTAGTCTAGTGGCCAGCTATCTAAACTTGTAGTAATCATGGTCAAACACAATTTTGTTTAGGGCCCCCAAGAATGTATTAGATTGTTGAATACATTGTACAGTAGGGCTGGGACAATACCAATATCGCAATATGTATTTCCATGGCAAAAAATAAAACATGACTCTTTGATCCTTTAAAAACATGCTGTATGTAAAATATTGTGTGCTATAGCTTTGAAAATAAATAAATGTGACTCTGGATGACAACATAATGAGGTTTGTTTCCAACATTAGGGCTGTTTTCCTAAAGAAGTTAAAAAAACGCTTTGTGTTTTGTTTCCTTGCCACGATACTAACAAGTATCGCAATACAGTTATCGTCCCGGCCCTACTGTACTGTACAGTATCTTCTGCTTTATAGCATCCTGCTACCTAGTCTACATCCAGTCAAGATACTCTACATGGTGGTCGTGATGGATCCCCCACTCAATAGATCTGGACTCACATAAACAAGTCTGTGTGTCCTGGAGTGGAAAAAAACGATCTCAAAGGAGAGAGAGTTAGTGTTGTAATTCTCAGCCTCCACCACCAACTCCACCACCTTACCTAACACATGACTGACCTGCAGCCGCATTCCCACTCTAGTACTGGGGGGAAAGCTGTGAAAATGAAGACGTTTCTTCTTATTTCACACTCAGCGCTTGATCGCTGGCGTCTTGTTATGTCCCATTTGCTTCCCTCCACTGGCTCTGATGAAAGCAGGGCAGCAAAGCTGTGACAGGACTAAAAGGGGCCCTCCATCAAAACACATTTGTTTGGGGTCTTTTTAGCCTGGCCCTACCCCACCTCCCTTCCCCTTTCTCCCTTCCCCAAGTCTCTATCTCTCATTAGTGGCTACCCCCACTCCCAACCCCAGTTCACTTTATTTCAGTTTGATTGGCCGATGCTTGAGACTCAGAACAAGAGGACGTCACACTCTGTCCTTTCCTGTTTAATCGGTCCACGACCTCTGTCTGAAAAGAGCGTCACTCTGTGAAGGGAGGTGGAAAGGTCAATGGCTGCCCATGACCCTGGATGGCTGTGTCCATTTGAATAGGTGGAGAAGTGGGCCAACCAACAGATTTACCCCAGGATATCTCCAACCCATCAATCAATAGTAACATTCATACACTTGTCAACATTAACATTCATACACTTATTAATGTGTTGCTTTTATTGCACATTAATGGACCATATCTATTGCATTCTGTGAATTATTAAGGATTTGTAGATGTGTGTCCTCAAAATGAAGACATATAGCTACCATCTGGTTGAATCACATCCAAGGCCTCTTTAATCGTTGTCTGCAAACACAGTCTTACAAGTTTTAATCATACTTGTCTCCTTCAAATCCCTCCAGTTACTAAAGGTTTTACATCTAACAACTGTTATTAATGAACTGTACATATTTGGCATGATGTCTGTCTGTAGAGAATAATTGGGACACGGGAATAAAGCAGTAAAGCTCTAATTAGTCTGTGAGTGTTTGATAGAACGTGGGTCTTAAACATGAGGGCTGACTGTCTCCTCCTTACCCGTCAAAACTCTGTCAAAATCCTTGTTAAGTGGGCACTAATTTGTGAAATTATGTCAGCTGTGAAGTGGAGAGTGAAGGGGGGAGGGGGGTGAGAGAGTTAGGGGTAGAGGCAGCACGGGGTGCAGCTGGCTGGTGTGAAAGGGCTTTGGGGTTAAGAAAATACTTTACTCAGATGAACTGGTCAGGTCAAGGTCACGGTGTAACAGCAGAGGTTGCATATAGACACACTACTAGTAGAATCTGTTGTCTAGGTGTGCGTGTGTGTGTGGGCGTTTGTGTGTGTGCGTGTGTGTGTGGGTGTTTGTGTGCGTGTATGTGCGTGTGTTGTGTGTGTGTGCTGAAATGAAAAGTATCCCAAGCACAGAAACTCAAATCTGCTCTCCCTTTGCAGATAATTACCTGTGTAATGTGATTACCCCAGTTCTGTTTTATTGGAGTGTGACTCAGATTAGGGTTACATTCATGTCATGCATGCGTTTCGTTACAATGACTGACCTGTTTGATTTACAGTAACTGATGTGTTGGTGATGGACTAATTTAGAGATTTGCCCATTCTAGTATTCAATAACATGTTGTAATTCAAAAACAGGAAAATTAGGTGCATTGCCAATGCCCTGGAGAAAAAGTTTTTTCTCAGTATTTAGACAAGGGGATTGTTTTCCCAGTATTTGCTACCCTTGAAGAGCTTCCTACGGCGACGTTATGCAAATAGTTTCATTTTTTTCTCATTGACCAGAGGACAGAGAGGAGGCTGCACTACAAACCCTTGCTGGCAGTATAAAGAGCAGAGTTTAACACCTGTTCCTTTCCTAGATAAATAATGCATGGTCCTGTCCCAGAGCAGAGCAGAGGAAAAAAACAGGCCAGGTTCACACAGGGAGCCAAGTGGGGTCTCCAGCGGGCACTGACAGATGCCAACCCCCCTAACTCTGTGTGAGCATTACAATGCCAGGGATCAGATTATACCCTGCCCATATTATACCCTCCCCATCTCCTGCCGTTTAATTTCAGCCCTGACTGGGAGCACTGCTGCTGGGAATGGCCCTGTCTTTATATGTGGAGTATGATTAGGTGGTAGTGTAGCCATGATGCTGAGTACACAATTGCCCTTGGGTTATATGTGTGAGGTACTGTAGAGGTAAAGAATTGGAGGGATAGATGTGTTACTAAACCAAAATATATATGGTCAGCATGTGGTCAACACAAGGACAGAATAACCCTTTACCTCTGTGTCCTTTTTTTCACAGTGGGAGGAGGTGAGTGGATACGATGAGAACATGAACACCATTCGCACCTACCAGGTGTGCAACGTGTTCGACAACAACCAGAACAACTGGGTCCGCACCAAGTACATTCGGCGCCGGGGTGCACAGCGGATTCATGTGGAAATGAAGTTCTCTGTGCGAGACTGCAGCTCCATCCCCAACGTGCCCGGCTCCTGTAAAGAGACTTTTAACCTGTACTACTATGAGTCAGACACGGACACGGCCAACAAGGTGTCCCCGCCATGGATGGAGAACCCCTGGATCAAGGTGGACACCATCGCGGCCGATGAGAGCTTCTCCCAGGTGGACCTGGGCGGCCGGGTGATGAAGATCAACACAGAGGTGCGGAGCTTCGGCCCCGTGTCCAAACACGGATTCTACCTGGCCTTCCAGGACTACGGCGGCTGCATGTCGCTCATCGCCGTGCGCGTCTTCTACAGGAAGTGTTCCCGCGTCATCCAGAACGGAGCCATGTTTCAGGAGACTCTGTCTGGGGCGGAGAGCACCTCTCTGGTGGCAGCGCGGGGTGTGTGTATCCCCAACGGCGAGGAGGTGGACGTGCCCATCAAACTGTACTGCAACGGGGATGGGGAGTGGATGGTGCCCATCGGGCGCTGCATGTGCAAGGCTGGCCATGAGGCTGTAGAGAACGGGACTGTGTGTAGAGGTAAGGGCCACCCTCATCCCTCTCTCTTCAACTCTGTTAGCCAGACTAGAAGAAAACGCTAACCTTACAGAGCCGGTCAGCTGTACATTCATAACAGAGTAATCCAGACAGCAGAGCATACATACGGTACTTAGTACCATACCTGTCTGCATACTGCACTTCTTGCTGCTCTAGGGATCAGGTTATTCCATATGAACAGACAGTCTACGTAAACAGGAGGATGGGATCATCACACATCACATTGGATAGTACACTTTGGCTCTACGGTCATATTTTCATATGAATGATCACTCCTAAGCTTTTCCAGTAATAAACTGGTGAATATTACTTCACATATGTAACAGATGTGCTTTGGGTTATACAGTATATATGGCAGAAGATGTATTTTTTGTTGAGGTGGGCAGATATAGAACATGCCTAGTCAATTTCTAAAGCACTATAAAGGAAGAGGACTGTCAGGTCACAGGTGTTTGGACTCCAGTCACATAGGTCTGTCATAGCTGGAAGAGATTTTTTTCAGAAAGTTATTTATTACTTCATTACATGGTGTAATGGATGTAATCTTACACATTCAAATCCACATAAAGTGCCTTGTAAAAGTATTCATCCCCCTTGGCGTTTTTCCTATTTTGTTGCATTACAACCTGTAATTTAAATAGATTTCTATTGGGATTTCATGTAATGGACATACACAAAATAGTCAAAATTGGTGAAGTGAAATGAAAAAAATTACTTGTTTCAAAAATTTCTAAAAAATAGATTACGGAAAAGTGGTGCGTGCATATGTATTCACCCCCTTTGCTATGAAGCCCCTAATTAAGATCTGGTGCAACCAAGTCCACCTGTGTGCAATCTAAGTGTCACATGATCTGTCACATGATCTCAGGATATATACACCTGTTCTGAAAGGCCCCAGAGTCTGAAACACCACTAAGCAAGGGGCACCACCAAGCAAGCGGCACCACAAAGACCAAGAAGCTCTCCAAACAGGTCAGGGACAAAGTTGTGTAGAAGTACAGATCAGGATTGGGTTATAAAAAAATATCAGAAACGTTGAACTTCCCATGGAGCACCATTAAATCCATTATTAAAAAATGGAAAGAATATGGCACCACAACAAACCTGCCAAGAGAGGGCCGCTCACCAAAACTCACGGACCAGGCAAGGATGGCATTAATCAGAGAGGCAACAAAGAGATCAAAGATAACCCTGAAGGAGCTGCAAAACTCCACAGCGGAGATTGGAGTATCTGTCCATAGGACCACTTTAAGCCGTACACTCCACAGAGCTGGGCTTTACGGAAGAGTGGTCCGAAAAAAGCCATTGCTTAAAGAAAGAAATAAGCAAACACGTTTGGTGTTCACCAAAAGGTATGTGGAAGACTCCCCAAACATATGGAAGATGGTACTCTGGTCAGATGAGACTACAATTGAGCCTTTTGGCCATCAAGGAAAACGCTATGTCTGGCGCAAACGCAACACCTCTCATCACCCCGAGAACACCATCCCCACAGTGAAGCATGGTGGTGGCAGCATCATACTGTGGGGATGTTTTTCATCAGCAGGGACTGGGAAACTAGTCAGAATTGAAGGAATGATGGATGGCGCTAAATACAGAGAAATTCTTGAGGGAAACCTGTTTCAGTCTTCCAGAGATTTGAGACTGGGATGGAGGTTCACCTTCCAGCAGGACAATGTCCCTAAGCATACTGCTAAAGCAACACTCGAGTGGTTTAAGAGGAAACATTTAAATGTCTTGGAATGGCCTAGTCAAAGCCCAGACCTCAATCCAATTGAGAATCTGTGGTATGACTTAAAGATTGCTGTACACCAGCGGAACCCATCCAACTTGAAGGAGTTGGAGCAGTTTTGCCTTGAAGAATGGGCAAAAATCCCAGTGGCTAGATTTTAGAGACAGACCCCAAGAGACTTGCAGCTGTAATTGCTGCAAAAGTTGGCTCTACAAAGTATTGACTTTGGGGATGGGAATAGTTATGCACGCTCAAGTTTTCTGTTGTTTTGTCTTATTTCTTGTTTGTTTCACAAAAAAAATATTTTGCATATTCAAAGTGGTAGGCATGTTGTGTAAATCAAATGATACAAACCCCCAAACAATCCTTTTCAATTCCAGGTTGTAAGGCAACAAAATAAGACAAATGCCAATGGGGGTGAATACTTTCGCACTCCACTGTAGAAAGGAAATAATTTCCCTGACTGGGAGAATTCTATTAAATGCATGACTTTACCGCAAGGCAAGCTGTAATGTTAATGCATGTAGGATGTGTGAATATGTTACATTTGAACATTTTGTCATGGGTCTTCTCATTCCATATTCCAGCTCTGGTGGCAAAGGCTGTAAAGAGGTTCTTATTTCAGTTTCTCACAGTGAAGGCTGAAGTTGATTTGATTTTAAGCCCATGATATCTTTTCTAAAGAAAACACAAACAACCAAAATAAGATCAAAGCTGAATAGGAGCATCAGATCTATTGTTGTAGTTGCACTGCAGTGTTGAGTCAGTTAGCTACCACGCACACACCCACTGGGTACACCAAAATGTACAGTATTTCAAGGACAAGAGAGGATTTGCGCCAAACGCCTACCACCCACCATTCTTCTCTTTGACTAGAATCCCTCGTGGTCCAGATCGATTGACCATTTCACAACATCAGTGTGCTCAGCCTCACCTGTGCTGCTACGCCCGTCCACTGTGCGGCAGGTGATATTGGCTGGACGTGCTCAGAGAGCCTGATGGCTAACAGCAGAACAGGGCAGTATCAGCCTGCAGCTTGCAGCCTGTAGACAGGACCCACGCTGACACAGCCAGGCAGCCAGCCGGCAGGCACAACAAACCGCCCACCTGTGTTCCAGCCGCCTGTGTACTGCTGCCTCTGTCATAAGCCTGCCTGTAATTATCCCACAGCCCCCAGCAACTCTGGCTCTGGCTCTGCAGAGAGGACGGAAAGCGATGGGCGCTATTGCTCCTTGCCTTGCTCCTCAAAACAGTACCTCCGCTCAATGACTGCTAATGAGGTCAGGCAAAGGCCCTCCTTAAGGCATACACGCCAATAAGAGGAGCATGGAGGATAGCTGCTATAATTTGAAAGCCCTGCATAATTAAACAAATCTGGTTGTTTTTTGACCTACATGTTATTCACTGCGCTGTCGGATTGAAACATCCCATGGGCATCCTCAATCACAGTGCTTTTGTGTGAAACTGGATTATACAATTAAATTGATGGCCATTCAATTGAAAGGCACATTTTTCAATCACTCACTGCTAGAAGGCTGGGCGGTGGCAGTTTTTCACCTTTGGCACATGTTGGGGTGTACCGTTTCACCTTCCAGTCCCTTATCACCCTCCTGTTTATTTTTCCAACAGGGGAAAAATCTGCCTTAATTACAGAGGCTAGCCATCCAAGGTCCTTTCATCTTCATCAGCACCTCTGCTGTACTGAGAGAGAGTGGTTTGCGTCAGCAAGGCCAAGGCTCAAACACATACACCACTTCCCAGTGTGTACAAGCAGACATTTTTAAAGTTTTTCTCAGTGTTGCTAGGTCTTCAGCGATCACATAGACACACTCAGCGGACTATCAAACCTTTATGAGCAGGATGCATTATCTTAGAGTGGAGCTGTGGCATGCAGCAAAACACTGGCATAGAGATGGATTTTATAGGCCCATACAATAGTTATGAGACTCAGTGCAAACAAGGGGAGATGTGTGTGCTACAAAATAAGAAAATCAAATCATTAAAGATGAAAAAGGTTATTGCTTGCGGTTGGCCCATTATATGGTAAGCTTGTTTGATTCGATTTTTGATCGAGGCATGTCATCAATTGGCATTTGTGGATTTATCTTTCTCCACATTGAAAGTTGATATCACTGTGTGAGACTGTGGTAAGTGCCTTTTAACTGCCAGTGGTTGGGTAATGAATTGATTTATGAAAGATGCGCCTTTGCCCTCTCATGTTTGGGTAATTAATTGATTTGTGAAAGATGCCCTCTCAGGGAGTCTTCAGTATCCTCTTTCAGAGAAGATTATGGAACCACAGACAGAACATAATATAACAGCAAATATGAAAGAGCAGTCTTCCGCCAATATTATTAATAATGCAAGTGACAATTTTTCCAACACATCGGCAACAAAACGTAATTACACATGTATCAATTAAATCCTTGGCACGGCCCTCCACAAATAATTACACTTTGACATGAAATCTGTCAAAATATTGACAATGGACAGCGCTGTTTCAATTTAAATTGCAGGGCTTTTCTCTGTGATCGTTTTACTAACCAGATTAAGTTACTTCTCATAGTGCCAGGGGCAAATGAGCTGCAACAGGGTCTCAGAACAGAAAGGGCCCTGAAAGTAGAGATCTGATTATCGTTCGAGCCCGCGGAGATGGTGTACCACAGAGACACACACATGGGGTCCTGTTCATCCTTGCCGTTCAGTTGAAATAAAAGCCCTCTCTCTCTCTAGAAGGGTACAATGAGAGCCATGTTCAGGGGTGGAAATGCAAACTCCCTAACAATGCCCATATGTGTTTTTTATTGTAATCTGATCATCTAACCCCATGCTATTGTGGCTTTAAGGGTCTTGACTGTGGGAGTGTGTCTCATATTATGGAGTAATGAATGTTCAGACAGAGACGCAAAAGTCACATTTACAGTAAGTAACCCATGCACGTACAGTAGTTCTTTAACTAGTGCCGTTTGAGGAAGGGGAATTCTGTAAAATCACCACCATAGTTTACACAGGCATGTCCCGCTGCACAGATATAAAAGAAAGCATTCAGCACACCACATCAAATTCCTCTGCTTGACATCCATGACAGTTAAGGGTGTAGAATGTGAGGAACAGGAGACTGCATGGTCTTTCCTACTGACATGCAAAGAAAAGCCCAGTGTGAGACATGAGACAGCCTGACAGCTCACAGACTGTTACCTGAGAGAGGCCATGGGGGAACGGGATGGAATGCTACGTTTTGCACAGCTCACAGATTCAAAGCATTCACTAATGCACCATTAGAAAGAATCAAGAATGAATATTAAAATGGACCATTTCCAATCATAGCAAACATTCTCTATGGTCCACAAACCAGTTTATTACTGGTTTGGTTGCTCTCTCTCTCTCTGGTATCCCGTACAATTGAAGATATGACAACAGACCCAGGTCAGATGAAGAGTATTCTAGGTCAGGTTGTGGAGAAACATCAATGTGTTTCTCTCCTCCTCGTGGATGTGGTGAGATGTGGTGAGGTATCTGTCAGTGGTGTGGGCTGAGCTGCCTGGTGCTAGCTCTGCTGTTGCACATCTAAGGCAAGAAGATTAACGAGGAGAGCTTTAGTAATCCTTCAGTCAAATGTAATGGTAGATAAAGGGAGTTAGAGAGGATTAATTGGGAAGGTGTGACCTGGGATGGGCTGGCCATGGCATGATTGCATGGAAAAAGAAATGGAGAGGAGGAGGGGAGCTGCCCCCCCTCCCCGCTACCCTTGCCACCACTGTTGAAAAAAATCCTAGGGGAAACACTGACATTTCTGCTGCAGCTGCCTTTATTTCCCAGGATGCCCTTGCCTTTAATTATAGCTCTAATTGACTAACAGCAAACATGGAGCATACACAGCCATGCATACACATAGACATCCAACCCCTGCACTCTACAACCAGGCAAAAGCAAAACAAACACACCTCCTCAAGGCTTTTGCTGCACTGCACATGAAGGAGAATTCTGAGAGACAAGAGAAAACCTCCTTCAGAATCATTACATACTGTAGACACAAGAAATTCACATTGAAGCTAATCCTATACATGTAATGTAAAGTGATTATACTGTCACAGATTAAATCATTTTAATATGCACATAAGGATGTCCACATTTACATCCACACAGTATGTAAATCATCACAATATATGACTGACAAATATCATGCTAAATACTAGCTTTTAAATAGATGCTTCAATTGAAGTTCTGTCTCATGATTTGAGGGGCTGTTATACTGTACAGTCGTGGTCAAAAGTTTTGAGAATGACACAAGTATTGGTCTTCATTAAGTTTGCTGCTTCAGTGTTTTTAGATATTTTTGTCAGATGTTACTATGGTATACTGAAGTATAATTACAAGCATTCCATAAGTGTCAAAGGCTTTTATTGACAATTACATTAAGTTCTTCGTCAGAAATTGTGGGTTTTTGTTTGTCCACCCGCCTCTTGAGGATTGACCACAAGTTCTCAATGGGATTAAGGTCTGGGGAGTTTCCTGGCCATGGACCCAACATTTCGATGTTTTGTTCCCTGAGCCACTTAGTTATCACTTTTGCCTTATGGCAAGGTGCTCCATCATGCTGGAAAAGGCATTGTTCGTCACCAAACTGTTCTTGGATGGTTGGGAGAAGTTGCTCTCGGAGGATGTGTTGGTACCATTCTTTATTCATGGCTGTGTTATTAGGGAAAATTGTGAGTAAGCCCACTCCCTTGGCTGAGAAGCAACCCCACACATGAATGGTCTCAGGATGCTTTACTGCATGACACAGGACTGATGGTAGCGCTCACCTTGTCTTCTCCGGACAACCTTTTTTTCCGGATGCCCCAAACAATCGGAAAGGGGATTCATCAGAGAAAATGACTTTTATCCCAGTCCTCAGCAGTCCAATCCCTGTACCTTTTGCAGAATATCAGTCTGTCCCTGATGTTTTTCCTGGAGAGAAGTGGCTTCCTCGCTGCCCTTCTTGACACCAGGCCATCCTCCAAAAGTATTCGCCTCACTGCGTGCAGATGCACTCACACCTGCCTGCTGCCATTCCTGAGCAAGCTCTGCACTGGTGGTGCCCAGATCCCGCAGCTGAATCAACTTTAGGAGACGGTCCTGGTGCTTGCTGGACTTTCTTGGGTGCCCTGAAGCCTTCTTCACAACAATTGAACCTCTCTCCTTGAAGTTCTTGATGATCCGATAAATGGTTGATTTAGGTGCAATCTTACTAGCAGCAATATCCTTGCATGTGAAGCCCTTTTTGTGCAAAGCAATGATGACGGCACGTGTTTCCTTGCAGGTAACCATGGTTAACAGAGGAAGAACAATGATTTCAAGCACACCCTCCTTTTAAAGCTTCCAGTCTGTTATTCTAACTCAATCAGCATGACAGAGTGATCTCCAGCCTTGTCTTCGTCAACACTCTCACCTGTGTTAACGAGAGAATCACTGACAGGATGTCAGCTGGTCCGTTTGTGGCAGGGCTGAAATGCAGTGGAAATGTTTTTTGGGGATTAAGTTCATTTTCATGGCAAAGAGGGACTTTGCAATCAATTGCAATTCATCTGATCACTCTTCATAACATTCTGGAGTATATGCAAATTGCCATCATAAAAACTGAGGCAGCAGACTTTGTGAAAATTAATATTTGTGTCATTCTCAAAACGTTTGACCATAACTGTAGGTTAATGGTGTGGTCTGTGAACCTTAATAAATAGTGTTGCAGCAGAAGGGGAAAATTGGAGATGTGGGACGTTTTAGCCAACCACAGAGACTCTGGGGAGCAGTCACATTCCTTTATTCCTTGTTCTCAACTGTGATGGGATTTCAGCCTGACCAGGTGTTTTCTCTGTCTTTGTCTCTGTGTCTTTGAGCATAGCACACATCTAAACAACAGACTTCCCAGAGCAGTAACCATTACTCCAACCCCCCACCCCTCCACACACCCACACAAACACAGAACATATCATCCCTTTTATCCCAACAAATTCATCACATTGGAATGTGATAACGTGAGGTGAGATGTCTGCGAATCACCTCCAGCTCAGAGATCACGGCCTGTTTACTGTGTAAACCTGCTGCATATGGCCGTGCTTGTGTTGGGTCCTACCCCATATGGCTCCTTGTGCGCTGGGTCCAGTCCCCTGTCTGTCTCCTTGTCATCCCACGCCATCTCTATGGAATGCCGTGTCTCCGCCGTGCCGCCTCGGACCATCAAGACTCCCTGTTTTTCCAGACAGTAGTCTGGTGGTCTTGTGTGAGAGAGGTATGGGACAATGACCCTTGTAACCCCTGGTTCAGATAGCCATCCCTCTGGGCAGGACATTCCGTTACTGGACGGGTGAGAGCCACGCAAGCAGAATGAAATCCGTCCCTCTTTTTCTCATTAGGGATGGGACCGGAGCCTTCTCCAAACAAGCTCCTTCAGATGTTTCCATTCATGTCCTGTTAGAGGCTTCACTGCATTCCATCATCAAACGAATGGCCAGGGAATAGGATGGATTGCGAGTCTGTCTGACAAAACATGAAAATAAGAGCTACAGTTGAAGCGACCTTGTTTGTCATTGACATATAAGTACATGGGTCAACATTTTAACAGACTGTAGACATACTGTATACAGTAACTCATGCAGTATGCTTTGTATTCAGTCGGTCTGTTCTAAAACAAAGTGCACAGAGAGAGCTGCTCTCCATTCCTGGCGTAGGGTGAATGAATGTACCATGTGTGTTATGTGGACATAGTGTCCCAGAGACGAGCCCAGTTGTTCTCACACAATTTACCCCCAGTCGCTTACTGAAGGGTAAACCCCAGATCGTGTTTCACCCCGCGCTGTCATCCAATCTCATGGAACATCATTCATGGGATGATGTTACACTAAACAGTAAGGCGTTTAATGTAGAGGCATGCATGGACCCGTACATGGGAGGCTTAGAGTGCTGCCTAACAAAGAGTGGTAAAGACAAAGGGATATGATTCTTGAACAGATTGCAGTACTGATTTAGAGATTGCGTTTGGAAGATAGAGATAAGTGACTTATGGGGTGGAGTGGGCCGTGGAGTACAGTATTGTAGAGCAGAGAATAAGTATTTCTTCCTTGGTGGAGGAGACACTTGTCAAACTATAATGGATTCTGAAATTAGAAAGCCAGCCCTCCAACAACGATCTCCCCTCTTTTAAAGTTCAAGAGGTGTTTAAAGATTAAACAGAGGAGTGAGTGAGGGGAGAGGGGAGACATAGAGCTACGGATGGCTCACTCCTCCTGGCTGGGTTATCAGTGCTAGACGCCTCACTGCTCTATGACATACTGCACTAATAACCAGAGCAACAAAGCACTTTTCTCTTGGAGAGCAGGCTAAAAGGAAGGCATACAGACAGAGAGCATACGCTACTCCTCTCCACTATAGAGTTAAGTGCACTATTGACACTGAGGGCTGAGAGGTGTATCCTGTTTGCAGTATACAACCAAACAATGCTGACCGCCTGAACCTACAGTATATTTGGTAATATGTTGTCAGAGAACAGAGATGGAATGTAGAAAGCGGAGCTATACCCAAAGGAAAACCAAAAGAGAATGTGCCTATAACATTTTTGTTACGATTTAACTGGATATGAACTCAAATGCAGACAACTACACCGAGCCAGAGAAGGTTTAACAGGTTTATTTACAAAGTTCAATTGTCCAGGTTTCCAAAAATAGGGGAAGAGCAAGTCCAGGTCTACAGGGAGGGTAACAGATCCAGGTTCTGAGCACGAGTGGTACCGTAACGTCCTAGTGTCCGTGGTGAGTCCAAAAGGGAGGTCCAGTAGTGGAAAGCAGGATGGTGGTGGCAGGAGTGAAGCGGAGGCAGGAGTCAGGTTCCAATAATCTGTGGCACAGGAGAAAAGTAAATAGAACAGGCCAAAAACACAAAGAGCGAAAACAAGCAGGTTGAGTCAGCAGCGAGACTAACATGGTCGTCTTGACTATGATCTGACGATGAGTGGCAAGTTTGACCGGGTCTTTAAGGCTGAGGTGATTATGGTGAATGAGCTGCAGCTGGAACCCTGACTCCCGCACACCAGACTTCACTCCTGCAATCAAGAACAGACAGAGGGGAGGGGGAGAGCAGAGAGAGAGCTACCTAGCAGCAGAAGGCCTAACAATTTTATTTCACTGCTACAGCCTAGCAGGAAAACAACAGACAGAAAGTAGTATCCTTGGTTTCAAGGGCATTATCTCTCCATAAGCCCACTGAATCTCTCTGTGGTGATCATGGCCTCCACATCTTTTATCTAACAACAGATTTGGCTTATCCAAGTGTTTGAAAAACCCTCTGAAAAGATTCCGAAATGTTTAGTGTTTCATAGGCTAGTTTAAACTTAAAAGTTAGAGTTTACACTAGCATGATATTGGAATGAAGTGCCGATATCAACGTTTTTGTCATCACTCCTATGACACTTTCTGGCATTGTTTGAGTTCGAAATTGAACACACTCATCTAAAATCCTCCAGTGCAAAGTTAAGCTCTCTCCTATCTCCCAGAAACACACCTCAGGAGGATTACACTATGTTTGCTTTGTCAGATTACTCTCTGATCAACAGGGTGTATTAACGTCTCTCTCCCCCTCAGCCTCAGCTTGCTCCACTTAGCCATGGCAGGTAGAGATGCCTACACTCTGACACTCTCAAGCACATAGGCCTGCTGTATTGCACAGGCAGAGTTGGCCGTGTTTTCTGCATGGCACAGCGAGTCTAGGGTTTACTCTATCTTTGTGTAAAGAGCAATGGGTGTTCGTCTGAACTTTGGTAGTCTACGTGTTCCTGGGCTCCATTTGGGAAAGTAGCCTGGTTGAGCTCTCAGCCTCCCGCTGAGGGGAGTCCTACTGCAGTTGCTCTGGGGGACAACCCAGCTGTGTAAATGCTTTAGTTACAGAATATTCAACATGTAAAAAAAAATAAAAATTTGGGCATCTACTAAGCAAATAAATTACCCAATGTAATGAGCTGTTCCACTCCTCTGTGCTTACCTGTAGCTGCTGGCTGAAAGGTAGAACACTGCTCCACATTTTGTGTCCTACGACTCTGGTGAAGAAATTGGTTCATCTAAAGCAGTGGTCACCAACCTTTTCTGAGTCAAAATCACTTTTGCAGTCAAAAAGCAAGCCAAATCTACCAGTCAGAATCTTTTTTAAACATAATGTTTCACGTTAACCTAAAAAAATCAGTTCTGTATGAATGTGGTTTGTGCCGTAGGCCTAATAAATTATCACAGCATATTGGATATATGCCTGGCCTGCCAATATTGATCATCTCAGACCATATTATTTTTCAAAACTCGAGCTTTGATATCAAAATAGATCAGTTGGTGTATCACTTGCGAGGCACAGCTAAGCATAAATTGAAATAATTTGTAAATAATTTGCTTTTTTATTTTACTGGACTGATGGTACCTACATCTGATGGTCATGGTGCTTTCAAGACAACTGGGAACTCGGAAAAAACTATGTCAAATCATGACGCCAGTGAACTTCAGATCGGAAAAGTCGGAGCTCTAGAAAGATGTTTCCGAGTTGGATGAATGTTCAAAACTATTTTTCCAAGTCGGATGTCGTTTTTTTCAGAGTTCCCAGTTGTCTTGAACGCTCTGAAGTCGGATGTCAGAGATTTCCCGAGTTCCCAGTTGTTTTGAACACGGCATTAGTCTTAGTGGAGGGAGGGAGAGAGAAGCAGAGGGTCCACCTCTCACGGTCCCTGCTCTCTCCTACCTTTCCTCCGTTGAGGCTGACCAGAGAGAGGGCACAGTCTTCCACCTGATGGCAAAACTCGAGTCGCAGCTGCAGCGCGAGTGGAATTAGACAGAAGCGTGTTTTATGTTTTGTAATAGTGTTGAATAAAAAAAGTGTTGACAGTGTTGTTGAATAAAGCTCTGACATGAACTCACTCATAAAAACAGCAGGTCTTTGCTGTATTTTTTAACAGTCTCTCTCTGGTCATGGTTTTAAAAGTTATGAAATCTCACGTAGGCTACAATCAAACTTTGCTGTGGCCGGGGTCGTGGAAGCTATAGGTAGGCATGGGGATCTGTACTATCCAATTGGCCAGCGCAGTAGGAGCACTCAATTTAGCCACAGATCTCCCGCTCTGCCGGGTCAGAGGGGTGTTTGTCTTTTCAGCCAAATGAAATGGTTCAAAATGGGAACAATTTGCATACTCGGTGAGCAGGGCTTTTGAATCAAGTGCACCTACTGCCAGCAGCAAAACAATTTTACAAAAGAGGACTGCAAACATGTATGCCTATCGTTGGCTTTTCTACAGAAATGATTGGTGATCGACTAGGAATGCCTTGAAGATCGAGCAGTCGGTTGGTGACCACTGATCTAAAGGATAGAGGAATCTTTTCACCCCTTATTTGAAAGATGAAAGAAATTGCGGAATTCAGTAATCCTTATCTAGTCAGTGAGGATAGTCTAGCCAGTGCATTGAATGTCCATGGTTTAAATGAATGATAATTATCTCTCACTAGGTTTCTTTGTTAAACTTTTCTTCCCTGTTCGGTCTGTGCACTATAATTACTATACTGAACATAAATATAAACACAACATGCAACAATTTCAAAGGTTTTACTGAGTTACAGTTTATATAAGGAAATCAGTCAATTTAAATAAATAAATTAGGCCCTAATCTATGGATTTCACATGACTAGGAAAACAGATACAGTGGGGGAAAAAAGTCTTTAGTCAGCCACCAATTGTGCAAGTTCTCCCACTTAAAAAGATGAGAGAGGCCTGTAATTTTCATCATAGGTACACGTCAACTATGACAGACAAATTGAGAAAAAACAATTCCAGAAAATCACATTGTAGGATTTTTAATGAATTTATTTGCAAATTATGGTGGAAAATAAGTATTTGGTCACCTACAAACAAGCAAGATTTCTGGCTCTCACAGACCTGTAACTTCTTCTTTAAGAGGCTCCTCTGTCCTCCACTCGTTACCTGTATTAATGGCACCTGTTTGAACTTGTTATCAGTATAAAAGACACCTGTCCACAACCTCAAACAGTCACACTCCAAACTCCACTATGGCCAAGACCAAAGAGCTGTCAAAGGACACCAGAAACAAAATTGTAGACCTGCACCAGGCTGGGAAGACTGAATCTGCAATAGGTAAGCAGCTTGGTTTGAAGAAATCAACTGTGGGAGCAATTATTAGGAAATGGAAGACATACTGATAATCTCCCTCGATCTGGGGCTCCACGCAAGATCTCACCCCGTGGGGTCAAAATGATCACAAGAACGGTGAGCAAAAATCCCAGAACCACACGGGGGGACCCAGTGAATGACCTGCAGAGAGCTGGGACCAAAGTAACAAAGCCTACCATCAGTAACACACTACGCCGCCAGGGACTCAAATCCTGCAGTGCAAGACGTGTCCCCCAGCTTAAGCCAGTACATGTCCAGGCCCGTCTGAAGTTTGCTAGAGGATGATCCAGAAGAGGATTGGGAGAATGTCATATGGTCAGATGAAACCAAAATATAACTTTTTGGTAAAAACTCAACTCGTTGTGTTTGAAGGACAAAGAATGATGAGTTGCATCCAAAGAACACCATACCTACTGTGAAGCATGGGGGTGGAAACATCATGCTTTGGGGCTGTTTTTCTGCAAAGGGACCAGGACGACTGATCCGTGTAAAGGAAAGAATGAATGGGGCCATGTATCGTGAGATTTTGAGTGAAAACCTCCTTCCATCAGCAAGGGCATTGAAGATGAAACGTGGCTGGGCCTTTCAGCATGACAATGATCCCAAACACACCGCCCGGGCAACGAAGGAGTGGCTTCGTAAGAAGCATTTAAAGGTCCTGGAGTGGCCTAGCCAGTCTCCAGATCTCAACCCCATAGAAAATCTTTGGAGGGAGTTGAAAGTCCGTGTTGCCCAGCGACAGCCCCAAAACATCACTGCTCTAGAGGAGATCTGCATGGAGGAATGGGCCAAAATACCAGCAACAGTGTGTTAAAACCTTGTGAAGATTTACAGAAAACGTTTGACCTGTGTCATTGCCAACAAATGGTATATAACAAAGTATTGAGAAACTTTGTTATTGACCAAATACTTATTTTCCACCATAATTTGCAAATAAATTCATTAAAAATCCTACAATGTGATTTTCTGGATTTTTTTTTCCTCATTTTGTCTGTCATAGTTGACGTGTACCTATGATGAAAATTACAGGCCTCTCTCATCTTTTTAAGTGGGAGAACCTGCACAATTGGTGGCTGACTAAATACTTTTTTTCCCCACTGTATGCATTTGTTGATCACAGATACAGTACCTTAAAAAAATGTAGGGGCGTGGATCAGAAAACCAGTCAGTATCTGGTGTGACCACCATTTGCCTCATGCAGCGTGACACATTTCCTTTGCATAGAGTTGATCAGGCTGTTGCGAAATTGCTGGATATCGGCGGGAACTGGAACACGCTGTCGTACACGTCAATCCAGAGCATCCCAAAAATGCTCAATGGGTGACATGGCTGATGAGTATGCCGGCCATGGAATAACTGGGACATCTTCAGCTTTCAGGAATTGTGTAAAGATCTTTGCGACATGGGGCCGTGCATTATCATTCTGAAACATGAGGTGATGGTGGTGGATGAATGGCACGACAATGGGCCTCAGGATCTCATCACAGTATCCCTGTGCTTTGAAATTGGCATCAATAAAATGCAATTGTGTTCATAGCTTGTGCCTGCCCATACCATAACCCCACCGCCACCATGGGGCACTCTGCTCACCCACACGACACCATACACATGGTCTGAGGTTGCTTGGACATACTGCCAAATTCTCTAAAATGACGTTGGAGGCAGCTTATAGTAGAGACATTCACATTAAATTATCTGGTAACAGCTCTGGAGGACATTTCTGCAGTCAGTATGCCAATTGCATACTCCCTTAAAACTTGAGACATTAGAGTGGCCTTTTATTGTCGCCAGCACAATCTGCACCTGTGTAATGAACAGGGATGTAAACAAATTTTTGCACACATTTTGAGAGAAATAAGCTTTTTATGTGTATGGAACATTTCTGGGATATTTTATTTCAGCTCATGAAACATGGGACCAACACTTTACATGTTGCGTTTATATTTTTGTTCAGTGTATAATGTTTTCACAGGTCTAGTTTGTAAGCCTTTTGGGATTCTCTGTTTATACAACCTACATAACAGGAAGTATGATATAAATATGCTACTTGACATAAATAGTGTGATATTTTGCCTTGTGTGAAGTTAATAAAGCTGTTTTCCATGTTCCTCTCAGGGTGAGTTAAATGCAATGCTGGGACAGTATGCGTTTCTTCATGCCCATAAAATAATTGTAAAAAATTTGCCTTTGTTTATTAGATAAACCTCTGAAATTCACATTAGCCTACAGCATCTTTAATTAATTTAAGAGAGGGGTAATCCTTCATATGAATTATTTGTGTCAATGCTGTTAATATTGGGTGTCCATTTGACTTTATTCTCCTCTTTCCAGGACATTCAAAATACCTTTGTGTGTTTACACATTGTCCATAGCTGATGCTTTCCATACACCTTCAATGCACTGATAATCTCAACAAAGAAATGGGACAATACCTCTTTGTGGTAGCTTACCTCTTTATTGCATACCAATCGATACCCCATACAAACCAATACTTATCTTTTATGAAAGGAAGCATTCCAAGCACCAATACAGCTCTGAATAAAAGCAGATGCAGAATGGTGATAGTTTGGAATGCATCCTAGAAGAACACAGTGCCTTAGAAGAATGAGTCTAAGGAATAGATGATGTGCTGTGACCGCCGAGCCAGCCCAGCCATTGTGTCGTGCTGCGTGTTAATGTGTATGGTGTAACACTGTGGCGTGTAAAGTGTGACAGCCACAGGGTGGTGGCTCCAGGCTGAGGAGAGACAGAGTCTCAGAGGTGAGCCAGAGAGGCTGCTGGGAAACACTACCACACTCATTTCTCTGCTCTCCCCCGCTCCCACACTGCCATGACATTAGGACATGAACCACCCACCACTGTTTACCATCAAGCCAGGATTGGCCAGTCACTGTATTGGTGCCTGGGAGCTGTTGCCTTCCTGCCGAGATTGGTGCAGTATTGTGCATTGTGGTCAACTACAAGGCTGCTGTCCTTGTTGAGTTATTTGGGCAGCATACATGGGCGAGGTTCTTTGCGTGTTAACTGGCAATTGGGGGGTTGTTTTGTTTCCTCCTAGTGCCAGCAGACACTGTGTGGCACCGTCTCGATGCACCACGACTGCCCTGCTTCTTGTCAGGAGATGGGCATCCTCTCTTTGTGAAATAACCTGGCTTACAACAGCTAGCATCTGGAAGACATTAGTCCTAGTTATTAATGAGGTTGTTTTGATTCTCTTCTTCCCCTCTGTATAAAAATGACTGTGATGCTAAGGTTTTTGGTGAAACCGACAGGCTAGACTTAGATTAGTCAGCTCTGAGGGGGAGTCTGCTGAGGAAGAGCCCATGATAGATGTATCTTTAAACCACACTACATGATGCTATGCACTTGGCAGTGGACTGGATTCCTCTCCTCTTACAGTGAGCTATGATCCAGTGAGTTCAGTATCCCACAGTTTAAGGTTATCAACAGTATGATAACGATGCAGAGTGGGATAAACTCAGTTGATAATCAAGGGTGTTGTATTATCCTATTAGTCAAATGGATAATACTGGATAGGACTGGTCATCCCTTAAACTGTTTCATGTACAGTATCATGGTGCGACACATTATTATGTGTTCTTTGAGAATGTAGGATGTCTCTGCAGACACGGTGCAGTAATGAAAAGTCAAGTGGGTCAATCTCAACACACTTAGAAACTGGAGTCTGTGATGTAATGGCTCCAGTCCTAGCCTTGTGATGCTATCCACAGCTAATGGGGCACACACAAACACACACTCACAAACTCACAAACACACACTCACAAACAAACAAACACACACACACTCACAAACAAACAAATACACACTCACAAACAAACACACACTCACAAACACACAAACACACACTCGCAAACACACTCACAAACAAACACACACAAACAAACACACACACTCACAAACACACACACACATACACTCACAAACACACACTCACAAACACACACACTCACAAACACACACTCACAAACACACATGGTCACAAACACACACACAGTCACACACACAGTCACTCACTCACGCGCACACACACACACACACACACACACACACACACACACACACACACACACACATGCACACACACACACTATTGTCCAGCACTAATGAAGGGCTTTGATGGATGTGTTTGCTGAACTCAAGAATAGACATGTTAACATTATTGATCACAGAGCACAGCAGGGACAATCAGACTGGGAACACAATGTCTGGACTCGTACCTGTACATCTGATGCCTCACACACTGCTAAGACAAGACAAGACTGAAAAGTTTTCTCCATCGCTCAATCTCCCTACTAGAGCTTAAACATATCATTCAGTTAGTTGAAATATACATGGCCTACATTCTATGAATATTTGATTACAATGAATATCATGTCGTGTGTGTTGCCTCGGAGGGCGCTCATGTGACCTTGACACTGAATAGAATGTGAAATTCTCAAATACAGCAGGGGATATCTCACTCTTCATGGAAAAAAGCTCTCACCCGAGAAGACATTTGGAAGTCATCTTCATCTAAAATAAGCACCCTAGACTCGAGCACAGGACTGGGATGATGTCACTCTCTCTCCAATACAGCCTCAACAACTCCTCCTTGTGACCTTGTTACCAGATATAGCATGTCACGTATTGATTTAACCACGTTATTCACATAGTGACCTTTTTTACCATCAGGTCCAGAAAAGGAGCCTTTGGGCAAACTCAGCTCCCTGACTAGGGGAGGAGGTTTTGTATTTTGGATGGGACATTAAATGGGTGTCCTGACTCTCTGTGGTCACTGAAGATCCCATGGCACTTATCGTAAGAGTAGGGGTGTTAACCCCAGTGTCCTGGCTAAATTCCCAATCTGGCCATCATACCATCATGGCCACCTAATCATCCCCAGCTTTCAGTTGGCTCATTCATCCCCCCTCCTCTCCCCTGTAACTATTCCCCAGGTCGTTGCTGTAAATGAAAATGTGTTCTCAGTCAACTTACCAGGGAAAATAAGGGTTGTATAAAAAAAAGAGACTGAGCAGTGGCCATGACAGGAGTGGACATACCTTGTGTGTGTAGCAATGGCTGTTTATGTACAGTTAATTCCTCTAATGAATACCTCATGGTCTCTTGACAACACAGTGATTGCATGTCTCCTCTCTGCAGTGCCTCTGTGTGAGTTCATTTTAAAGCAGGGCTTTTATGAAGCTTTTATCCTAGCACTGAAGGCTGGTGTACACTGTCAAGCAACCAGGCCATGTTTTATCTCGACACGGTGCAAAGCTTTGAGATTACCAGAAACCAACAGCGTCTGCAAGCAGCCTTACTGAGAATGGATCATTTACAGTGTTTTACTTCAGTGGTATTAAAGTGTGGCAATAGGGAAAAGGCCAATGAAAGGTTGGCAAATGCAGGCTTGAATTCCATCTGTGTATACATAACGCCAGCAGGCGTGCTTCCCATGGGACTGCATTGCTGGCTATGTTAGAGATCATAGAAGTAGGGACAAGCTTCAACACAAATGTTAATATGCCATCCTAAGCACCTGAGATATATGAATACAGACAACAAGATGAGCGTAATATTAAAGCAATAGAGACATACAAGCCCAGACACGTCAAACACCTCAGCCTTCTCTGCTCATCTGAAAAGCAGCTGCCCTGTGAAAGGACTACTGGAAGCTGTCTGGGAAGCACTTGACTTTTCTGACAGTGAAGCTGACAGTGAAGCGAAGAGAGTTTGGGCTTTTGCTCTGTAGTTTTGTTTGTGTGTATGTGTGTGTGGTGCGATGGATGAGGACTGGTTCTTCTCACAGGCTGAAGTAATATTTGTAGTATATTCATCTCTTACATGCATTATATCATCTAACTGTAATCTCTTCCTCATCTGAATCTTGAATCTTGACCTAAACCTGCAGTTACTGTATGTATCTTGTTATCAGCTATCAGCTAAGGATATTGAGGGGACAGAGATCCATCTCTCTTCTTCAAGTCCCATATTAATAAGTACTTCTTTCCTCTCTGGCCACACTCAGGTCACAATCAGGTATTTGTGGGCCTGTCTGTCATCGCCCTGGTTCTGTTGATATGGGCCCCATGCTGAGAACGTGGCCCTCTCATACACAGCCTAAGTGCTGGCTAATTGAGCTTGTCTGGGCAGAACCTGTATATGTGCTGATAAGCAGGTATTTGACCTCTCAGGAGGCCCCTAGTTCTGCCCTCTAGAACTGGGCCTTTCAGCGGAAAGCATTTCAATCCTGGAAGAGACCATATGTTGTTACGGCTCAAAGGTAATATAATGCAATAAACAGTGTGTTGACATTGCAACATTATTCAGCCTTTCTCAATATTTACTTCAATATTTTATTCTCGAGCAACAAAATGACAGTGAGAGCAGGCGGTGGGGTATTACTTGGATGCAGAACACTCAAATTATCATAGTGACAACAATTAGATTAGTCTCTCTGTATTAAAGAGTGACTGCCTTTTAAAAAGTAACAAATACCTTTGAAAACAGCCTATGTGGCATTGATATGAGTCAGAAACAGTTATTCTAGTGTCAAAATTGACTACAAAATGTAAATATCAAATCAAATCACATTTTATTTGTCACATGCTCCGAATACAACAGGTAGACCTTACCGTGAAACACTTACTTACAATTCCTTAATCAACAATGCAGTTTTAAGAAAAATAAGAGTTGATTTAGTATTTACTAAATAACCTAAAGTAAAAAAATTAAAGAGCAACAATAAAATAACGAGGCTATATACAGGGGGTATAGTCAAGGTAATTGAGGTAATATGTACATGTGATCAGCTGTTCAGTAGTCTTATGGCTTGGGGGTAGAAACTGTTAAGAAGCCTTTTGGACCTAGACTTGGCGCTCCGGTACCGCTTGCCGTGCGGTAGCATAGAGAACAGTCTATGACTAGGGTGGCTGGAGTCTTTGGCAATTTTTAGGGCCTTCCTCTGACATCGCCTGGTATAGAGGTCCTGGATGGCAGGAAGCTTGGCCCCAGTGATGTACTGGGCCGTATGCACTACCCTCTGTTGCGCCTTGCGGTCAGAGGCCGGGCAGTTGCCATACATTTAGATTTTAGTCATTTAGCAGACGCTCTTATCCAGAGCAACTTACAGTTAGTGAGTGCATACATTATTTTTTATTTTATTTTTCATACTGGCCTCCCATGGGAATCGAACCCACAACCCTGGCGTTGCAAACGCCATGCTCTACCAACTGAGCTACATCCCTGCCGGCCATTCCCTTCCCTACCCTGGACGACGCTGGGCCAATTGTGCGCCGCCCCATGGGTCTCCCGGTCGCGGCCGGCTACGACAGAGCCTGGATTCGAACCAGTGGCTAATCAATGGCTTCTGGTTGGGGTATGTACGTACGGTCACTGTGGGGACAACATTATCGATGCACTTATTGATGAAGCCGGTGACTGATGTGGTATACTCCTCAATGCCATCGGATGAGTCCCAGAACATATTCCAGTCCTGTAGCTTAGCATCTGCATCATCTGAAAACTTCCGAATTAAGCGAGTCACTGGTACTTCCTGCTTTAGTTTTTGCTTTGTAAGCTGGAATCAGGAGGATAGAATTATGGTCAGATTTGCCAAATGGAGGGCGAGGGAGAGCTTTGTACGCATCTCTGTGTGTGGAGTAAAGGTGGTCTAGTTTTTTTTTCCTCTGGTTGCACATGTAACATGCTCGTAGAAATTAGGTAAAACGGATGTAAGTTTCCCTGCATTAAAGTCCCCTGCCACTAGGAGCGCCACCTCTGGATGAGCATTTTCTTGTTTACTTATGGCTTTATACAGCTCGTTGTGCGGTCTTACTGCCAGCATCGGTTTGTGGTGCTAAATAGACAGCTACGAAAAATATAGATGAAAACTATTTTGGTAAATAGTGTAATCTACAGCTTATCATGAGATACTCTACCTCAGGCGAGAATAATCTTGAGGCTTCTTTAATATTTGATTTCGTGCACCAGCTGTTATTGACAAATAGACACAGAACGCCACCCCTTGTCTTACCGGAGGCAGCTGTTCTGTCTTGCCGATGCACGGAAAAACCAGCCAAATGTATATTATCCATGTCGTTGTTCATCCACGACTTGGTGAAACATAAGATATTACAGTTTTTAATGTCCCATTGGTAGGATAGTCTTGAATGGAGCTCATCCAGTTTATTCTAATAATAATATATAATATGCCATTTAGCAGACGCTTTTATCCAAAGTGACTTACAATCATGCGTGCATAAATTTTTGTGTATGGGTGGTCCCGGGGATCGAACCCACTACCTTGGCGTTACAAGCGCCGTGCTCTACCAGCTGAGCTACAGAGGACCACAAAATTCTCTAGTGGCACAGCAAGCACAGCGATGCAGTGCCTTAGACCACTGCGCCACTCTGGATTCTCCAATGATTGCACGTTGGCCAATAGGACGGATGGTAGAGGTGGGTTACCCACTCGCCGACTAATTCTCACGATGCACCCCGACCTGCGTCCCCTGTATCGGCGTCTTCTCTTCATGTGAATGACGGGGATTTGGGCCTGGTCGGGTATCTCAAGTAAATCCTTTGTGTCTGACTCGTTAAAGAAAAAATCTTAGTCCAGTTCGAGGTGAGTAATCGCTGTTCTGATATCCAGAAGCTCTTTTCGGTCATAAGAGACGGTGGCAGAAACATTATGTGCAAAATAAGTTACAAAAAACTTGAAAAAACACACAAAATAGCACAATTGGTTAGGAGCCCGTAAAACGTCAGCCATCTGCTCTGGCACCATTCTGTCCAAATAGGATAATTTAGGTAATAAAGTCAGTCTCGTCTAAAACGGAGTTTGGAACATCCGTGCGTCACAACGGGTAAATTAAGGTTGGGTTTTGATTTGACAATGTACATTTGCCAACTAACATGGAGAGAACAGCTATGGTGATTGCTCTCTATCCAATAGCATAGACAGTGAGACAGACCTGCCCAGCAGCCCAACTTTGTTTACACAAGATAACATGTCGCACATTTTTTAAACTTGAGAAATACGGCATCAAACACCTTAGTTAGATGTAAAATTGCGCAACTAAAACATCCTCTGCATAAACGTCAAAATTAATTACAGATTTCTTGAGTTATCTTAGATTCATTCTGGCGATTTTGAGGAAGTGAAATAGGCTTCTGTGTCTACAGTGTCTCATGGGGGACAAACATCCTTAACCAAATGCAGAATCGGTCAGGAAATACACCTCCAAGACTGAAATCTTTTTCTAATGAGCAACAGAAAAACACACGTGCCAATCGCCATGTTCAGTGGTTCTTTAATGTTCTGACACGCTGATGAAAACTTGCTGATGCAATCTAAGGAAAGAGCCCATGAAAGTGTCTGTGAGCTTGTCTGTAAGAGGGATTTGCTCTTGTATGTTTTTTTTTTTTCTTCATTCCTGCTGTATTTTCCTGTCTGTGACCTTGGCTGGCAAGGGTTCACAGTGCTTGTGTCTGTGTGTCCTGGATGGAATCCCGTCACGTTTCCTCGTCAAACTGTCATGAACCCCGCCTCCCCGCGCCTGAGCCCCTCCCATATTTTCTCACACTCCGGACAGGGATCTGTCTCTGAGCCCAACGGTCTCCTGACCCCCACCAGCGTCTCTTATATAATCCTGCTGCCTCCAGGAACCCAAGACTAATCAACCACCCAGTCTCCTCGGCACAGGCAGGCAGGCAGGCCACCGCTGAGTTCCTAATCGCCCAGAGTTCTATTACGCCCCACTTGGGTTTACTGACCTTTCGCTGTTGCAAAAACAGGATTTTAGAAGCAAACTTGTATTAATGCAGTTTGTTTGTATATGTGTTTTTTGTGTCTGTGTGTCTGTGTCTGGGGGTACATGACAAAAAAATGCATAATGCTCGTCTCCTCAGAAGAGAGACATACTGTAGCTGATGTAAGTGTACCAGCATCACCAGTACAGAGCAAAGATACAGTAGGCCAACCTCTGGGAAATGCAACAGTCTACATCCGCATTCTATTTGTGTTATAACCTTTTCATCACTTCAGTATTAATGTAAGAGATGAGATTTGTATCAGCCTGTATGGATATGTCAGGTATGTGGCAGTGGAAAGCTCAGAGGAGTGCCAGGGGGAAGCTAGCTAACCCTAGCACAGTGGCAGGGTATGGGTGCAGTACTCAAATCAAATCAGATTTTATTAGTCACATGCGTCGTAAACAACAGGTGTAAACCAACAGTAAAATGCTTACTTACGGGCCCTTCCCAACAATGCAGAGAGAAAGAAAATAGAGAAATAATAGAAAAGTTAAACACGTAATAATTAAAGTAATAATAAATACACAATGAGTTACGATAAGTTGACTATATACACAGGGTACAAGTACCGAGTCGATATGCAGGGGTATGAGATAATTTAGGTAGATATGTAAATACAGTGCATTCGGGAAAGGATTCAGACCCGTTGACTTTTTCCACATTCCGTTACGTTACGGCCTTATTCTCATCAATATACACACAATACCCCATAATGACAAAGCAAAAACAGGTTTTTAGATTTTTTAGCAAATTTATAAAAAATAAGAAACTGAAATATCACATTTACATAAGTATTCAGACCCTTTACTCAGTACTTTGTTGAAGCACCTTTGGTAGTAATTACAGCCTTGAGTCTTCTTAGGTATGATGCTACAAGCTTGGCACACCTGTAATTGGGGAGTTTCTCTCATTCTTCTCTGCAGATTCTCTCAAGCTCTATCAGGTTGGATGGGGAGCGTCACTGCACAGCTATTGTCAGGTCTCTCCAGAGATGTTCGATCGGGTTCAAGTCCAGGCTTTGGCTGGGCCACTCAAGGACATTCAGAGACTTGTCCCGAAGCCACTCCTGCGTTGTCTTTGCTGTGTGCTTAAGGTCATTGTCCTGTTGGAAGGTGAACCTTCGCCCCAGTCTGAGGTCCTGAGCGCTCTGGAGCAGGTGTTCATCAAGGATCTCTCTGTACTTTGTTCAGTTCATCTTTCCCTCGATCCTGATTAGTCTCCCAGTAGCCACTGAAAAACTTCCCCACAGCATGATGCTGCCACCACCATGCTTCACCTTAGGGATGGTGCCAGGTTTCCTCCAGACGTGATGCTTGGCATTCAGGCCAAAGAGTTCAATCTTGGCTTCATCAGACCAGAGAATCTTGTTTCTTGTGGTCTGAGACACACTTAGGTGCCTTTTGGCAAACTCCAAGCGGGCTGTCATGTGCCTTTTACTGAGGAGTGGCTTCCGTCTGGCCACTCTACCATAAAGGCTTGATTGGTGGAGTGCTGTAGAGATGGTTGTCCTTCTGGAAGGTTCTCCCATCTCCACAGAGGAACTCTGGAGCTCTGTCAGAGTGACCATCGGGTTCTTGGTCACCTCCCTGACCAAGGCCCTTCTCCCCAATTGTTCAGTTTGGCCGGGCAGCCAGCTCTAGGAAGAGTCTTAGTGGTTCCAAACTTATTCCATTTAAGAATGATGGAGGCCACTGTGTTCTTGGGGATCTTCAATGCTGCAGAAATGTTTTGGGACCTTCCCCAGATCTGTGCCTCGACACAATCCTGTCTCGGAGCGCTACGGACAATTATTTCGACCTCATGGCTTGGTTTTTGCTCTGACATGCACTGTCAACTGTGGGACCTTATATAGACAGGTGTGTTCCTTTCCAAATAATGTCCAATCAATTGAATTTACCACATGTGGACTCCAATCAAGTAGAAACATCTCAAGGATGATCAATGGAAACAGGATTCACCATAGCAAAGGGACTGAATTCTTATGTAAATAAGGTATTTCAGTTTTTTTAAATAAAATGTGCAAAAAATTTTGCTTTGTCATTATGGGGTATTGTATGTAGATTGATGAGGATTTTTATTTATTTAATCCGTTTTAGAATAAGGCTGTAACTTAACAAAATGTGGAAAAAGTCAAGGGATCCGAATGCACTGTATAACTAGTTATAAAGTGTTTAGGCAACAGGATAGATAACAAACAGTAGCAACAGCATATGTAATGAGTCAGAAAAGTTAGTGGAAAAAGGGTCAATGCAGATAGTCCGGGTAGCTATTTGGTTAACTATTTAACTAACTATTTAGAAGTGTTATGGCTTTGGGGTAGAAGCTGTTCAGGGTCCTGTTGGTTCCAGACTTGGTGCACCGGTACCGCTTGCCGTGCAGTAGCAGAGAGAACAGTCTATGATTTGGGTGGCTGAAGTCTTTGAGAATTCTTAAGGCCTTCCTCTGACACTGCCAGGTATAGAGGTCCTGGATGGCAGGGATGTACTGGGCCGTACACACTACCGTCTGTAGTGCCTTGCGGTCGGATGCCAATCAGTTGCCATACCAAGCGGTGATGCACCCGGTCAAGATGCTCTCAATGGTGCAGCTATATAAATGAGGGCCCATGATTTCTTGTCGGTGGTCGTAGCGGGATGTCTTATAAGTGTCCGGATTAGTGTCCCGCTCATTGAAAGCGGCAGGTCTAGCCTTTACCTTAGTGCAGATGTTGCCTATAATCCATGGCTTCTGGTTGGGATATGTACGTATGATTGCAGTGGCGGAGATGCCGTTGATGCACTTACTAATGAAGCTGGTGACTGATGTGGTAAACTGTGCCATTGGATGAATCCCGGAACATATTCCAGTCTGTGCTAGCAAAACAGTCCTGTAGGTTAGCATCCACTTCATCGGACCACTTCCGTATTGGGCGCCTCACTGGTACTTTCTGTTTGAGTTTTTGCTTGTAAGCAGGAATCAGGAGGATAGAGTTATGGTCAAATTTGCCAAATGGAGAGCGAGGGAGAACTTTGTATGCGTTTCTGTGTGTGGAGTAAAAGTGAGCAATAGTTTTTTCCCTGCATTAAAATCACCGGCCACTAGGAGTGTCCAGCTAGTTGTATATTTTCCATGTCCTTGTTCAGAAACATAGGATATTACACTGTGTGTGTCGGGTGAGGTAATGTGTTTGTTTCGGTAATGAGCCATATTCTGTCTTATGATGATAGACATCATCATCCACCACCAGTCGCTATGGTGATGCCAGGGGATAGGCTGCTGGGCATGGTTACTCCCAGTTCTCCATTCCCCCATCACTGAGGCACCCAGGTGCAAATGGAGGCTTTCATGCCGGCCTGAAGTTCATTCCCACTCTCTATTATGCAATATCTGACCATCTACAGTGTCCTATAGCGGTGTGGGTTATTTATTACACCCATTAATGCAGTGGTTTATCTCTAGATACAATACAATACATGTTGTTTATTTATGCCCTGGGGAACGGTACCTCTGGATCATATCTCTGTTTCCCAGGTGATTACTGCACTAACCTCAAACCACTGATTGCGTGCATTGTTGGTGCTTGCTATTTTACGTAAGAGTTGGCTATAATTGTGACATATGGGTTGCTTTGTCTGTGGAAACAATTCCAACAAGGACACACCCTCTCCCATTCCACCAGGGTTTTATCCTCTCTCTGAGAAAATGAAGGGTGAAAATGTGTATATTTCATTTTGGAGTACATTTGCTACAGTGTCATGGAGGAGCACCATTGTTCCACTGCGCTGCCATTTTGGATCTGCCAAATAAATAAGGAGGGGACAGGGACAGGGAGGGAGATGCAGCAGTGGCAGTGGTGGCTCGGCTAGCCAGCGTTACCACGGCAACAGAGGCCATGCTCATCTCCCTCATGCCCAGGCTGTGTTGGCCCCAACTCGCTGCAGTGTGAGGTGGGTACTTAATTTCACTGATCCCCCGGGTCTGGATTGAACAGGCTCCATTGATTAGGACAAATGGAGGGAAGCCCGGCTAGCCTCTTTCTGTAACAGGTTTAAGGACATAGTCATGGAGGGTGGAAGACATTTAGAGCACCAAGATGAATAGCAGAGGCTTCCCTTGTTTTAGATGAATCAATGACATGTTTAAATGCTAATTGCTCGATCCATTCATTCAGTGTAAATGTTCCGGGGGCCCACCTCACTCTGGATCCATGATTGGGCCGTTTTATGTATTCCACCCCTACTTAGGCGCCATTAAACCTTTCAACTGAATCACCTCGGGAACAATCCTTTGCCATTCAGACAGGCGCAGGTGTAGTGGCCTAGGGATGGTAGCTGTTATTAAAGAGTATGTGTGTGTCTCTCCTGCTGCACAGTTTGTTTAGAGTTTGTGTGAGATGAGATACCAGGTGGAATCGTGTTCTGGTGGTTTGTTCTTGTGCGGCTTGTTTTGACACGCACTTTCATGAATCAGTGGATCTTTTTAACACCCAGTTGACAAATGAAAGTATCTGATGAATTATATGTAGATCACAGGATAGGGGACGGTGTGGCTCAGTTGGTAGAGCATGGCACTTACGACGCCAGGGTTGTGGGTTTGAACAGAAATATGAAAATGTATGCACTCACTACTGTAAGTCGCTCTTGATAAGAGCGTCTGTGTAAATTAATATGGGACATATTCCCATATTTAGTTCTGCAGTGGTGAAATAGCAGGTTGATGTTTATTGTCATGAGTCTTGTCCTGGAGGCAGAACTGAGCGATTTCCCCTTAGATAGGCCAGCTGCAAAGTCCAAATTGGCTATATTGCAAAACATTTATGCAATATCATGTACAGGCGAGAACGGGTTAATTCCTGAAAGTTGTTAATCCATGACTGAGAACTAGATTCGCTCTCCAAAAAGGCCATGATGGGTCCTTGCCAACATAATACTTAAAAATGAAATGTTTAAACTGTACAGGTGTGGCAGTATTTATCAACCAGTGATAAAACACAGGGGGTTGAGGGATAGGTGGACAGGGAACCTCTGCTTGTTGAAATACTCTACATGAAGTACATCAAATGACGACGACAACTTGAAATATACAGTTGAAGTCGGAAGTTTACATACAGTTAGGTTGGAGTCATTAAAACTCGTTTTTCAACCACTCAACAAACTACAGTTTTGGCAAGTCGGTTAGGACATCTGCTTTGTGCATGACACAAGTAATTGTTCCAACAATTGTTTACAGACAGATTATTTAAGTTATAATTAACTGTATCACAATTCCAGTGGGTCAGAATTTTACATACACTAAGTTGACTGTGCCTTTAAACAGCTTGGAAAATTCCATAAAATGATGTCATGGCTTTAGATGCTTCTGATAGGCTAATTGACATCATTTGAGTCAATTGGAGGTGTACCTGTGGATGTATTTTAAGGCCTACATTCAAACTCAGTGCCTTTTTGCTTGACATCATGGGAAAATCAAAAGAAATCAGCCAAGACCTCAGAAAAAAATTGTAGACCTCCACAAGTCTGGTTCATCCTTGGGAGTAATTTCCAAACGCCTGAAGGTGTAACGATCCCGGCAGTCTGAGTCGGGTCCTGTCTGTGGACTAGTTTTTCTGCTCGTGATCTCCAGTTTCCCGAGGGTTCTGGAACGCTCCGGGGAGCTCTCTTGAGTTCCGCACCTGCATCCCATCAGCAATCTGCACACCTGGTCCTGATCATCACCCTTCTTAGGCTCTGGCCTAACATCCATTCCCTGCCGGATCGTTAGCCATGAACAGTAGGTTTACCAGAGTATCAGTCTTAGAGCTTCTAGCGTTAGTTTTGTTGTTTTGCACCTTGTTGGTTTGTTGTTTACTTACCTCCGTTTTGTTCCATCTGCAGTCACTCGTCCGGAACCTTCATCCAACCTCTGCCTGGTGGTCGGCGGCTGCCGAGCCATGATTGGATCAACCACTGCACCCCCAACAACTAATCAACGCCGCCCGCTCTGTTCCCTGGATTATTCAGCATCACTCTTGACTTTGTAAATAAACACTCACCTTCGTTTCAACTTACCTTGTCCTGGTCTGCTTCTGGGTTCTGGCTTTGTAACTCGTGACAGAACGATCCGGCCAGTATGAACCCAGCGGACCTGGACTCTGTTCGCCATGCCATTACCCATCAGGAGAAGATGTTGGGCCATCATAGCACGGAGCTACAGGAGATCGCGATGGCAGTTCGGAACCTTTCTACCGGTCTGACGGGAGGTCCAGAACCAGCGCAAGTTTCCGGTGGAGGATCCACTACGGTTTCACCCATCTCGCCTGCCGCGTCTGGAGCTGTGTCCTTCCGTGAGCCCAAGGTTCCGACGCCGGATAAATATGAGGGGGAGCTGGGAAGATGCCGTTCTTTCCTTATGCAGTGTGGGTTAGTGTTCGATCTACAGCCCTACTCTTATGCCACAGACAAGGCTAGGATAGCCTTTGTGATTGAGTTGCTGCGTGGTCGAGCGCTGGAGTGGGCTTCAGCCGTTTGGGAACGACAAGACCCCTGCATGGCTTCATACCAGGGGTTCACGGCCGAGATGAGGAAGCTCTTCGACCATTCCGTCCGAGGGAGGGACGCAGCTAGGCGCCTGTTTTCGCTTCACCAAGGAACTCGTAGCGTGGCCGACTTCGTGATCGAGTTCAAGACGTTGGCTGTGGAGAGTGGGTGGAATGAGGAGTCTCTGCAAGCGGCCTTTTACCAGGGTCTGTCGGAGCAGCTCAAGGATGAGTTGATCTCCTATCCGGAGCCTAGTGACCTGGACAGCTTGGTAGCCTTGTCTATTCGGGTGGATAATCGAGTCCGTGAGCGAAGGAGGGAGAAGCAATGGGGCCCGGCCCAATCGATCAGCTTCTCAGGTTCCAGTCGGGTCGGGATTGGACCAGAATACGTCGATCATCGTCCACCACACAGGATTAGTGGAGAGGTCCTGTCTCCGATTCTGAACCAATGCAAGTAGGGGCGGCACGGGTTAACCAAGGAGGAACGCCAACTCAGACGTAGGACTAACTGTTGCCTCTACTGTGGTGGTTCGGGGACATTACCTCGCCACCTGTTCCCGGCGGTCGTCAAACTGCGCGGCTCGCTAAAGTTGGGAGGACTTTTAGCGAGCCAGTTTCGACCTCTCAATACCTCTGTCAGACCCCGTTTCCCGGCTACCCTTGTGAACAGGAATCAGAGCTTAGCGATTAACGCTTTTATCGATTCAGGTGCCGATGGAAGCTTTCTTGATGCCGAGTTGGTGGAACAGCTGGGGCTCTCCAAGGAGCAATTGCCGGAAGCCATTGAAGCGACCACTCTGAACGGCAGTAGTCTGGCACGTATCACGATGAGGACTGAACCGGTTAAGATGCTGTTGTCGGGGAATCATTCGGAGATGATTTCATTCTTCATTCTGCCGTCTTCCCATGTTCCTCTGGTCCTTGGATACCCCTGGCTGAAGGAACACAATCCCACGTTCGATTGGGTGACGGGCAAGGTAACGAGTTGGAGCCTTGATTGTCATGCTAACTGTCTCAAGACTGCCTGTCCCCATTCGGTTCCCAGTCAGGTGATTGAGGCTAAACCCCCAGATTTGTCCCTGGTTCCCGAGACATATCACGATTTGGGGGAAGTGTTCAGTAAGCAGAAGGCTCTGTCACTCCCTCCCCACCGACCATATGATTGTGCCATCAACCTGTTCCCTGGAGCTGTCTACCCCAAGGGAAGGTTATACAGTATCTCCCGCCCTGAACGTGAGGCTTTGGAGACCTACATCAAGGAGTCCCTAGCTGCTGGTCTCGTTCGCCCTCGTCATCACCCCTGGGGGCAGGATTCTTCTTTGTGGGTAAGAAGGATGGCTCTCTTGACCGTGTATTGATTATCGGGGGTTGAATGACATCACGGTCAAGAACAAGTATCCCCTGCCCTTGATGAGTTCTGCCTTCGACTCCTTACAGGGTGCTACGGTGTTCACCAAGCTAGACCTACGCAATGCGTATCACATGGTCCGGATCAGAGAGGGAGACGAGTGGTTGACGGTTTCAATACACCGATGGGTCACTTCGAGTATCAGGTGATGCCGCTTTGACTGACCAATGCTCCAGCGGTATTCCAGAGTATGGTGAACGACGTCCTGAGAGATATGATCGGTCTCTTTGTGTTTGTTTACCTGGATGACATTCTGATCTTCTCGAAGGAACCTTCCGACCACGTCCAGCATGTCCGGCAGGTTCTGCAGCGATTGTTGGAGAATCGCCTGTTCGTGAAGGCCGAGAAGTGCGAGTTTCACGCCCACACGACATCCTTTCTCGGGTACATCATCTCCAGGGGGGAGATTAGGATGGACCAGGAGAAGGTTAGAGCGGTTCTGGAATGGGCCCAGCCCGGTACGAGATTGCAGCTCCAGAGATTTTTGGGGTTTGCGAATTTCTACCGCAGATTCATCCGGGATTACAGCCGTGTGGCCGCTCCGTTAACTGCCTTGACTTCCAGTATCAGGAGCTTCAAGTGGAATCCGGAGGCGGATCGAGCGTTTCTGGATTTGAAGAGGCGATTCACCAACGCACCGATTCTCTCTCAACCGGACACGGCCCGTCAGTTCGTCGTTGAAGTGGACGCGCCTGATGTGGGAGTTGGCGCCATCCTGTCGCAGCGATGCTCCACGGACAGTAAACTCCATCCCTGCGCCCTACTACTCGTCGCCTTTCGCCTGGGAGAGGAATTACGATGTGGGTAACCGGGAGCTTCGCGGTGAAACTTGCCTTGGAGGAGTGGCGCCACTGGTTGGAGGGCGGAGCAACCGTTTATTGTCTGGACTGACCACAAGAATCTTGCTTACGTGCAATCGGCTAGACGTCTCAACTCCCGTCAGGCCAGGTGGTCGTTGTTTTTCGGACGATTCAATTTTTCCCTGACGTTCCGACCTGGATCTAAGAACGGCAAGGCGGACGCCTTGTCTCGGATGTTCTCCAAGACGGAGGAGAGTGGGTCCAAGACCGAGACAATTCTCCCCCGGAACTGCGTCGTGGGAGCTGTTAGGTGGAGGATTGAGGAGGAGGTGATGGCGGCCCTTCGGACGCAGCCCGGTCCCGGTAACGGTCCACCCGGTCGGTTGTTTGTGCCTGAGTCGGTTCGTCCTGCGGTCCTCAAATGGTCCCACGCCAGCAAGATGGCTTGTCACCCTGGCGTGGCTCGGACGATGGCGTTTCTTCGCAGACGCTTTTTGGTGGCCCGCCATGGCCGAGGATACTCGGGGTTATGTTGCTGCCTGTCCAGTGTGTGCGCAGAATAAGGGTACCAATCGGCCCAGCTCTGGACTACTTCACCCCCTTCCTATTCCCCGCGACCATGGTCGCATCTGGCCCTGGACTTTGTCACTGGGTTGCCCGCTTCTGAGGGGAACACGGTCGTTCTGACTATCGTGGACAGATTCAGCAAGTTCGCCCACTTTGTGCCAATTGCCAAGCTTCCCTCTGCCTCGGAGACGTCCGAGATCCTGGTTAGGGGAGGTTTTCAGGGTCCACGGTTTGCCCAGTGATATCGTTTCCGACCGTGGCCCTCAGTTTACCTCTGCTGTCTGGAAGTCCTTCTGTTTGGCCATTGGAGCTACAGTCAGTCTCACATCTGGTTTTCACCCCCAATCTAATGGTCAGGCGGAGAGAGCCAACCAGAAGATGGAATCCACGCTACGCTGCCTGGCCTCTTCCAACCCCACCTCCTGGGTCTCTCAGTTGCCTTGGGTTGAGTATGCCCACAATACTCTCCCCTACATCTGCCACTGGGATGTCTCCCTTCCAGTGCCTGTATGGCTACCAACCTCCCTTGTTCCCTTCTCAGGAGAAGGAGCTCTCAGTGCCTTCTGTTCAGGCCCATATTCGTCGTTGCCACCGGACCTGGCATCGGGCCAGAAAGGCACTCTTAGAGTTTCGGACCGGTATCAGCTCCAGGCGAATCGTCGCCGGATCCCCGCTCCCACCTATACCATCGGAGATAGGGTCTGGTTGGCCACACGGGATCTTCCCTTTACGGACTGAGTCTAGGAAGTTGTTACCGAAGTTCATTGGTCCGTTTGTGGTGGAGAAGGTGATCAATCCAGTGGCAGTTCGACTCAAACTACCGAGGACGCTCAGAGTCCATCCCACCTTTCATGTCTCCTGCCTCAAGCCTGTTTTCCTCAGTCCTCTGTTGCCTCCTCCGCCTCCTCCTCCTCCTCCTCGGATGATCGGAGGTGGAACTGCCTACACGGTGCGACGCATCATGGATTCCAGACGGCGGGGCCGGGGTTTCCAGTATCTCGTGGACTGGGAGGGGTATGGTCCTGAAGAGAGGAGTTGGATTCCGCGGCGACAGATCCTAGATGCTGACCTCATTCGGTGACTTCTACCGCCTCCATCCTGGCGCTCCGGGAGTCCGCCCGGTGGCGTCTCGTCGGAGGGGGGTACTGTAACGATCCCGGCAGTCTGAGTCGGGTCCTGTCTGTGGACTAGTTTTTCTGCTCGTGATCTCCAGTTTCCCGAGGGTTCTGGAACGCTCCGGGGAGCTCTCTTGAGTTCCGCACCTGCATCCCATCAGCAATCTGCACACCTGGTCCTGATCATCACCCTTCTTAGGCTCTGGCCTAACATCCATTCCCTGCCGGATCGTTAGCCATGAACAGTAGGTTTACCAGAGTATCAGTCTTAGAGCTTCTAGCGTTAGTTTTGTTGTTTTGCACCTTGTTGGTTTGTTGTTTACTTACCTCCGTTTTGTTCCATCTGCAGTCACTCGTCCGGAACCTTCATCCAACCTCTGCCTGGTGGTCGGCGGCTGCCGAGCCATGATTGGATCAACCACTGCACCCCCAACAACTAATCAACGCCGCCCGCTCTGTTCCCTGGATTATTCAGCATCACTCTTGACTTTGTAAATAAACACTCACCTTCGTTTCAACTTACCTTGTCCTGGTCTGCTTCTGGGTTCTGGCTTTGTAACTCGTGACAGAAGGTACCGCGTTCAACTGTACAAACAATAGTACGCAAGTACAAACACCATGGGAACACGCAGCCATCATACCGCTCAGGAAGGAGACGCGTTCTGTCTCCTAGAGATAAACTTACTTTGGTGCGAAAAGTGCAAATCAATCCCAGAACAACAGCAAAGGACCTTGTGAAGATGTTGAAGGAAACAGGTTCAAAAGTATCTATATCCACAGTAAAACGAGTCCTATATCGACATAACCTGAAAAGCCACTCAGCAAGGAAGAAGCCACTGCTCCAAAACTGCCATAAAAAAGCCAGACTACGGTTTGCAACTGCACATGGGGACAAAGATCGTACTTTTTGGAGAAATGTCCTCTGGTCTGTTGAAACAAAAATAGAACTGTTTGGCCATAATGACCATCGTTATGTTTGGAGGAAAAAGGGGGTTGCTTGCAAGCCGAAGAACACCATCCCAACCATGAAGCACGGGGGTGGCAGCATCATGCTGTGGGGGTGCTTTGCTGCAGGAGGGACTGGTGCACTTCACAAAAAAATTTCATCATGAGGAAGGAAAATGATGTGGATATATTGAAGCAACATCTCAAGACATCAGTCAGGAAGTTAAAACTTGGTCGCAAATGGGTCTTCCAAATGGACAATGACCCCAAGCATACTTCCAAAGTTATGGCAAAATGGTTTAAGGACAACAAAGTCAAGGTATTGGAGTGGCCATCACAAAGCCCTGACCTCTATCCTATAGAACATTTGTGGGCAGAACTGAAAATGTGTGTGCGAGCAAGGAGGCCTACAAACCTGACTCAGTTACACCAGCTCTGTCAGGAGGAATGGGCCAAAATTCACCCAATTTATTGTGGGAAGCTTGTGGAAGGCTACTCAAAAAGTTTGACCCAAGTTAAACAATTTAAAGGCAATGCTACCAAATACTAATTGAGTGTATGTAAACTTCTGATCCACTGTGAATGTGATGAAAGAAATAAAAGCTGAAATAAATCATTCTCTCTACTATTATTCTGACATTTCACATTCTTAAAATAAAGTGGTGATCCTAACTGACCTAAGACAGGGACTTTTTACGAGGATTAAATGTCAGGAATTGTGAAAAACTGAGTTTAAATGTATTTGGCTAAGGTGTATGTAAACTTCCGACTTCAACTGTATATGTATATATATATATATATATATACACTACCGGTCAAAAGTTTTAGAACACCTACTCATTCAAAGGTTTTGCTTTATTTGTACTATTTTCTACATTGTAAAATAATAGTGAAGACATCAAAACTATGAAATAACACATATGGAATCATGTAGTAACCAGAAAATAGTTAAACAAATCAAAATATATTTTATATTTGAAATTCTTCAAATAGCCACCCTTTGCCTTGATGACAGCTTTGCACTCTCTTGGCATTTTTTTTATGGGACATACTTTGCATGCATGTGCGCACTTGCATGTGTGTGTGTGTGTGTGTGTGTGTTTGTGTGTGTGCGACTAGGTGGGCTCGGTGCAGCTGTTGTTTTTTCTGTTGAAGATTGAATGGATAATAGAATTCAGACTCCCCATCGTCTCATTAAATCCTTGTGGTCAGAAGTGATATCATCTCTAATAAATACACTCTAGGGATAGGAGGCTTCAGATATGAGACACAGATTATGAATATGATATCCAGGGTTTCGTTAATGGCACTGTTTATCTTACTGTGTATGTGTGTGTGTATGTGCTTGTACGTGTGTGTGTGTTTGTACGTCAGAGGGTTACACAGGGACAGTGACAGGATTCAATGCCAGCTGCTGCTTGCAATGCTCCCTCCCCATCCCACTACCCCATGTTGCCTCCTTGTCTCCAGTGACGGGCAACACATTCCCTTTATGCCTCCTGTCCATCATGCAGACCACACCTTGGGGAGCCTCTGTCACTGAGGGCCGGGCTAGTACTGCTCACTGGCTTTGTTTGGTTGAAGAGAGAGAGGGAGAGAAAGAGAGAGAGAGAGGGAAAGAGAGAGGGAGAGACAGATAGCGCGAGAGAGAGAGAGAGAGAGAGAGAGAGAGAGAGAGAGAGAGAGAGAGAGAGAGGCCCCTCCTCCCCTCCTCCATGCACAGACAGCCTTTATCAGCTATTTCCTGCATCTGCCTCTGGGCAACAAAACATCCCTCACTGCATGCTTCTCACCTACCCGGGATACCCACAGCCATCCGGGGCTTTGTTGTTTTGTGCTAGGTGGAAAGATACTGCCCAGTGATTTTAATACAGATGATTTCAATCAACAAATCATTGACTGTAATTCAAATAATCCTCTTATTGTCATGTACACCTTAAAGTGGAACTGACAGTGTTTTAACTACTTTGCAGATATGAAACAAAAATAAAATCATAATATCAGTCAAAAATATAAAATGCTCAGTTTTGCTACAAAACTGTCTTTATAAGATGTTTTAAAAATAGGTTCTATTTGACAAAAAAATCCATGATGTAGAGTAAGGCATTGTTGGCAGAATAGATGGATGCAGTTCAATGCATGATTAATATAATTCATCAATACATTTCTTGGTAGTCCAACAAATATTGCTATCAGGTTGTAAATTACAGCTGGCCTGGTACATTGTTTGCTTAGTACATTGTTTGCTTCCTCCAGCTATTCGGGATGCACTGTTTTAGTTTAAATGACTCAATATTTTGGACAAAAACTGACAAATGTAACCAATGCTGGGAATGTCAGTACAATCAAATTAGCAAGGGCAATTATCACAAGTCAGTCATAACGTTGCTAATGGGCTAGCTTATCTATTTATGCAGCTATTTATTTAGCAAGCTAAAAAAAAACGGAGCCTAATGTTAGCTGCTGCTGGGAGGATGTTGTCATTGGACGAGTGAGTAAGTGGCTGACTTTCCCCCCCCCAAATCGTTTTTCTGTGGCTACATCTAGAGATGTAGGTAATTTTGGTTAGCTTGCAAGAAATTTGAATCACTTTGCTAGCTAGTTTTGCTGAACTTGAACGACAGTTATCCACAGTTAGCATGTCTCTTAGTTGTCAATCAAATGTATATGGCATCGATCAAATGGGCAGGTAGGCAGGCAAGTTCCCATTCAGTTGTCAAAATGTGGGTTAGGACAAGCATGCATTGGCAGGCAAGCTGCAGAAGGGCAAGCAGGCTACTATTCCACATCGTTTATCAGTGCAATTTTGACGGTCAACTTTGAGAGGGTTTATCTACTGTTCCCTCGTTAGATTTGAGCTTATCTCACGTTGTGTCACGCCCTGGCTCTGGGGACTCTTATATGTTGAGCCAGGGTGTGGATTTTCTATGTGTGATTTTCTATGTTTTTTTCCACCTGTCGTGTTTAGATAGGTTCGGTGCCTTGGCTCCATGTAGTTGTTTACGCACTCCGCGTATTTTGACTCTTCGTGTTTTACGCACTGCGCGTAATTGTTCGCCTCCAGTGTTTTGAGGCCGTTTATTTTGTATTCTATTTTTCAAGTGATAGTAAAGTCGTTTTGACTTACCCTCTGTGTCCTGCGCTTGACTCTACCACCGCATCCACATCAACACACTCTGACACTTTGGCTAACATTAGTTGTTGATTTTGTTGTTGTTGATGTGCATAGGCAACTGAGAGAGAGTTAGCCTTTCATGGTTGTTTGATCAATAGGACTGGAAAGTTCCCACATGTAAGAGGACTCCCGTGGTATTTACATATTTGCAGAAATCCATTCAGGTGTATTTTTGGCTTTTGGTGAATGCTTTCTAATAATCTAAAGTTGCGCTGTTGAGTGGCGCAGTGGTCTAAGGCACTGCATCGCAGTGCTAACTGTGCCACTAGAGATCCTGGTTCGAATCCAGGCTCTGTCGCAGCCGGCCGCGACCGGGAGACTCATGGGCGGCGCACAATTGGCCCAGCGTCGTCCAGGGTAGGGGAGGGAATGGCCGGCAGGGATGTAGCTCAGTTGATAGAGCATGGCGTTTGCAACGCCAGGGTTGTGGGTTCGATTCCCACGGGGGGCCAGTATAAAAAATAACAAATATGTATTCACTAACTGTAAGTCGCTCTGGATAAGAGCGTCTGCTAAATGACTAAAATGTAAATGTAAAATGTAAATACACAGTCCAGTTCAAATTGAATGATGGGAGGCTCGTGTAAGTAGCTGAATTTGTCGCTAGAATATTTTACCAATAAAAGTCACTAGAGGGGTCTAAAAACTTGCTAAATATTGTTGGCAACACTGCCTGTGTTGCAAATGGCTTATTTGCATATAGGCCTATTGTAACTCTGATTGGCTATGGCACACTGTGTAGACTCCGGTCCTGGACAAGACAGATATTTTTATTAGGTTTTATTTACTGCAGTGTCTATTAATTGTCCAAACGCACGACCGCTTTCCCACTCTATATAACTATAGAACTTTCACATGCCTTACTCTACGTCATTCCAAAACATTCTATGAATGTATGAAAATGTGAAAATGAGTGCTTGCTTGTCAGAAAATGACAAAAAATGCATAATATTCTTCCTGGGGGTGTATATGAACAAATGTTAATACTATTTAATGTTGCTAAAACGCTGTCAGTTCCACTTTAACACCCTGGTTGTCTGCAGGAGGTGCTCCATCTCCTCCTCCTCTTTCTTCTCCTCCCCTCCCACCTCCTCCTCCTGTTATAGACAGTGTCTGATCACAGCTCGAAGCTCTGGGTGCAGCATGCGGAACAGTGAGGTGCTCCATGGTAGGAACTCCTGTTTCCCAGGCAACAGCCTGTCCTTGAGAAAAGGGTACATTTGGGAGATTAGGGGCCAGGGCTCTGACAGTCGCCGTCAAAACTCATAAAGACTCCAAACACAATGATATGGATGGTTTAGTGGAGACACACACACTCCCTAAAATAAACCTATGAATCACAGCATGGTGTGTGTTTGTGTTTGTGTTTGTGTTTGTGTGTATTTTGTGTGTGTGTGTGTGTGTGTGTGTGTGTGTGTGTGTGTGTATGTGTGTGTGTGTGTGTGTGTGTGTGTGCGCTGTCTGCCCTCCCTTCCCCCTATCCCAGAGGCGCAATACATTTCATAAAGCAAAAAGCATAATTTCATTATCCAAGATATGAATGTTCCAATAAGGGGGTAATGTCATGACCAAGTGCTTTATACAACCCTAATCCCCATGTTATTGGGTGTGTCCTGAGGTTTGGCAGGTAAGCTGTTCCCATGGGAGGGGGTGATGGGGGTATGTGTCCATGTCCTTTGTCCCCCTCACAATGACAGGAGAGATTCTGACATGGGATCACTTCTACAGTACATCGTCCCATTTCCTACTAGGCCCTTACGTCTCAAATTCTCAACAGAGGATGCCCATTTAAGTGCTGATGGAGAAAGTCATTTTTTTCTCCCCATCCTGGATCACTGTAACACTCCCAGTACAATAGCCACCATGGCCATGTGTCCTGTTGCAGTGCCACGTTGAATCAGTCTGGGAGATACAGGTATGTGCTTTATGTAAACCATTCACAGTGTGAAGTGTTGCAGTACAAAGCCAGTAGAGATGATGAATACATTAGCTCCTGTTAGCACCTGTCTGAAAGGCCTGGTGTGGATAAAGATAGGAGCAGTCTCTTTTGTCCTCCTTACCACTGATAACATCAGTGACGATAATGTTATTTATTTTTATTTATTTTTTCACCTTTATTTAACAGGTAAGCCAGTTGAGAACAAGTTCTCATTTACAACTGCGACCTGGCCAAGATAAAGCAAAGCAGTGCGATAAAAACAACAACACAGAGTTACATATGGGGTAAAACAAAACATAAAGTCAAAAATACCACAGAAAATATATATACAGTGTGTGCAAATGTAGCAAGTTATGGAGGTAAGGCAATAAATTGGCCATAGTGCAAAATAATTACAATTAGTATTAACACTGGAATGATAGATGTGCAAGAGATGATGAGTAGAAGGATGAAAAGTGTGATAGGGAAATATGTACGACAAATAAAAAAAACATTTTTTTAAACAGGCTATTTACACGGACACACAACAAAGAACACGACCGCACTGCTACGCCATCTTGGAGTCATTCCATAATGATGTATAATTTGTTTTCTCTTTAGTTGGGGAGTAATAACACCTACATTCCACTTGACGTATCATTGTGTAACTCAATGTGACAAATATGGGTTTTTGTATGCTTGACAATGGTCATCTCTACAGGCTATTTAGTGCATAAACTGTATGTATCTTCCTGTTTTGCTATTTCTTGTGATCATCCTAATCATCAGTAGGGAGATAAGGGGAGTTTCAGAGGTAGCTCCTGTGACTGCAGGCAGGAGACGTAGCAGGTTGAGGTTGACAGGGCATCTTTAATGGAGATTAATTCTCTTACAGGGGTCTGCCTGACTCTCTCTGGCCACACCCCAACCATCTGCAGCCCTATATACTGAGGCCGGGGCCCGGGGGTCTACCTCCAACCTGATTGGCCCCCTGGACCCTCCAGAGAGCAAGCTGTGAAGTGATCTGCCTGCATGAAATGACCCTTCACAATTTTTTGTGTCGGCTCAAATGCCTGTAATTTTACCATACCCCATTTCTGTTTCTTTTCTCAGTGTGGAAAAAAATGAGGAAGGGAAAAAAAAGCAGCAGTGAAAATTCCAGACATTATTACTGTGCTGCATGTATGGCTCCAGAGATTCTCCCTTTCATCTTGTTCCCCCTTCTATTGACACATGGTAGTTATCAGACACTATGGAAATACTGTGGTTAAGACACTTTTCCCTTTGCTGATTATACATTTTTGGGGTATTCATGACCTGATGATCATTATGACTGCGCTGTGTTCCAACTCAAGGAACACTATGGATATGTCGTTTGAATGAGACAGATAATGTTTGCCACATGTGACAATACAGTATGGGGAGAGGGTCTAAGGGTGTGCAGAGGTATGTGTTGGTTTGTGTTTGCATCTTACGTGTAATGAATGGGGATAATGAATGAGGACATTGGGTTTCTGGAAATAACTTTACTGCTGTTATCAGGTTACAACACCTTTAATCCACCAACAGATTATTTTTAGTGCGCTGCTATGTTGACCTGTCCCATGTGCCTTTTGTCCTTGAACGCTAACCCATAGCACAGTTATACTGAGGGTTGTTTTGTGCCATACTCATGTACTCTGTGCCCCAGTGAGAGAAACCTCTGATACTGACACTGGGGTACAGAGTACATCTGAGCCTGGTATTTGGCACCTAGGAAATGTATAGATAGCTTAAATTGTCCTCTGGACTGTGGCCAGGGGTTGTTTATAAATGCATGCTGTCAGCATTGTGTGTGTGTGTGTGTGTGTGTGTGTGTGTGTGTGTGTGTGTGTGTGTGTGTGTGTGTGTGTGTGTGTGTGTGTGTGTGGGTGTGTGGGTGTGTGTGTGCGTGCGTGCGTGTGTGTGTTGGGACATGTGCCAGCTTTCTAGTCTGTGTTGTGAGCCTGGGCCCTCCCTTCTCCAGCTGTTAAGAGGCCATTTCCCAGGTGTCTCACACATTTCCTACTAATCTACCGCTCACACGGGCTCCGCCGTAGCACCTAATCTGTCTCCATGGCGCCCGCTGGGTGGGTTTGGGCTGGATGCTGTCTGAGGAGAGCTCACTGACAACTGTAGAGGAGACATGGCTTAGAGCAGGGGCACTGACGATGAGTCACCTCCCACCTGCCAGATCCTTCTGCAGATACACACACATACACACACATTCATACATAATTAATACACAACGACAACATAGACCTACATACATATGCAGTCTTCACACACGGATATAATGTAAGATGAAAGCAGACATCACTCACTGGGCCTTGAGGGAACTGCACAACCAGTGAAGGCTGCTGTTCTGACCCCAGGCTCTGAATCACTGAGAAGTCCAGCTCTCTCCTCTCCTTAGTAGTGCAGGAGGGCGTCCGAGGTGGAGAGAAGCTTAATTTACGCCCAGTAGGTCATTGGTCACCCTCACACCCTGCTCCCCAGTGCGAGCCATGCAGAGATACAGGCATGCTAATTGCATCAGACAGGGAAACCTAGAGAGGGAAGTGAATATCTCATTTGTGCCCGTGTGTGGGGTGAAGCGAATGCCAGTCATCTAATTGCTTTCACACCGCCCTGATTGAATTAGCTGGCACGGCCCAGGCCCTAATTGAATTCTGGAGCCCTGTGTGTCACTGCTCAGCCAAATAGAAGTGTGTTCCCTATGGAAGGGTCGGCATGAAGGGGACAGACTGGCTTTACTTACACCCCCTACCTACACTATGGATGCTCTCCTTAGGTTAACCTGTGGCCATGGCTGGCCCAGCTGGCTGGCCCATCACAAGGTTCGCTTCTCCTCACATGTGACCACTGCAGAGTAAACATCTTAGGATTCAGAACAGTACTAGTGTTAATATTTGCAAGCTGTCCATATTATAGCTTTAACAGTTTTTGCTCATCTAATTTGGATCTGATTGGCTCCCTTGTGGGACAGTGAGTATGGCACAAAACAGCCCCTCTCTCTTTATGGTCTATCCTTATTAAGGGATAACATCTGATCTCTATTTCCCAGTGATTCATCCAAATAGTTTATACAGTAGACAGAGAGCAGAAGTGCCATGATACCAAGCCCGTTGCTCCCTACAGTGGCCCTCTCTCTCTGTGACAATAGGAAACGTCCTGCCCGTTTTCACCGCTTTCAGCACTTTTTTCTGCTGCGCTAACAAAACCTCACACCTCCAGTTCTTTCCCCTCCAGCCTTTTCTCTTTCACACACACACGTAATGAACACTCACACACGCAAGCACGCACACACACACCTTACCCCTTTCTTTCCCTTGTCTCTTTTTAATGCTGCTTTCATTAAATTCAGCATTTTGGGGGGGGATTTTGAAGCAGCTGAATAGGAGGAATGGGGAAACAGGAGAGGGGGTGGGGGGTGTGGACAAAGGACCTCTCTGTCGGGCGGGGTTGCTGGGGGACGGGGGGACGGGGAGGTGTGGAACAGGTCATGGGTTTCTCTCAATAGACATGCCTCTGGCTGGATTAGTGGCTGTTATCAGCCAGATGATTCCATGGCCATGGTGAGGCACTGCACAGCTCAGACAACCATGATGGAAATGTCAAATGCCCAGCCTTTGTTTGGGTTCTTCCTGGCTGTCTGGGCACACCATTCTGCTGCTGTGCTGCCTGCATGTATTGCTGTGTGTGTCTGTGTGTGTGTGTGTACGTGTGTGTGTGTGTGTGTGTGTGTGTGTGTGTGCATGTGCGTGTGTGCGTGCGTGTGCGTCTGTGCGTTTGTGTGCTTGTATGTGCATGTACTGTATGTGTCTGTACGTGTACGTGTGTGTGTGTGCTTGTGCGTACGTGCGTGTGTCTCTATATGTGTGTGTTCAAACTGAGCTGGAGAAGCCAGATGCACTGTCAGCTCAGAATGCTTCCAGTAGAGTGGCTGGCTTCATCATCAGCACTGCCACTGAAAACAATGGAGCCCCACCTTTTCACACAGACTAGGCTGGACACAGTGGCTCTGAGCTGCAGGTTCCTTCTTCCCATTAACATAAATCTGCCTGTCTGAAACTTCCAGGAAGCCTTTGAAACAACCAGCAAATTACCTGCTGTAAAACCTGACTGGCTCCCTGGCACGAGGATTTACCTCTCACAATACCCTTTTTATACAGTGAGTCAACAGTACTCCCAATTAAATTCTTTATGTCAGGACGTGTTATTAAAGGTCATAACACAGAAAGGGTTGGGCTCTAGCCAGTCACTGTGTTGCCTTTGCTCCAGAGAACAGCAGTCATTGAGATGTGACAGCCAAGCCTTTCCTTTCCTGGCGTGTGCCTGGAACCGCTTTGAGGTGATCTGGACCCTTTGACATGGCTGCCACTAAATTAAATCCGAAGTGTTTATAAATTCCATTAGAATGTTTCTGTGCGCCTTTTTTTCTTGACTTAATGCAGTGTTTCATCACTTCTGTCAAAATCCAGAGAGCTGAGAAAACGTGCTTATTTATTTAAGGATATTAATAGAGACATATATTTAAAAAGAATAAAAGAGAGGAGGGAAAATAAAACTACAGCAATGAATATTCCCCTCATAATTTCCTCTCCTTGCCAGAGTTGTAAGCTACATCCTTGCATGTTGACTGAGGGAGTCGAGGGAGATTGTGATCAAACAGCTCAACAGTACCAATCTGAGTGAGGAGGGAATCAAAGCGCTGATTTGCTTTTTAATCAGAGCTGTGTTCTCGTCTGCAGGCTACATCTGACACCAAGCAGCTCCTCAGCCCTCTAACACAGCCTCCTGAAAGACTGGTGGAATTCCTCCCCACCAGCCCGGCCTGTTGGTCTGTCTGTCTCTCTGTCTGTCTGTCATGGATGCTACAGGATAGTAGGAACAGTAAGGACAGAAAAAGCCATACCTGGCCATTTCCGGATACCAAACAATAGACAATAGGCCTAGTTGTTGACACTGCGCCCCCTTCCCAACTCCCTCTTCCATATACAGAATGCTTGGCCTAAACACCCATTCACTCAATCCTAAGCACCGCCTACTGTTTTTCTCTTTTTCTCTCCTCTGCTCCACCCCTTCTCCTTTCCCTCTCGCTGGTTCTTTCTGCTGTTGTCTTTGGTAGCGCTCCTCTGAGCTCTTCACTGCCATAGACCACTGTGTTCTTTAGTCTCAGTCCCAATCCACAGATCTGTAGCTGGGACCTCATTCAGTGACTCTGGTGACTGGCAGTGTGAATGTGCCGGCATCATGTTTTACTCTGTACCAGGTTGATTTCCCCCATCAATCACAGGAGAAGAAAAATATGTTGAGACTAATATTTATTGAAGAGCTTGATCAGATTTTATCCCCAATACTGCTTCCTGCGACTGACATTTATGACTATGATCTTTCTACAGGATGCATCAGCCTCACTGAACATTGTCCTCTGTGTGTGTGTGTGTGTGTGTGTGTGTGTGTGTGTGTGTGTGTGTGTGAAACACTTTTTTCTAAGGAATCTGAGTTTGATGGACAAGGGACAGGGCCAGGGATTGGGTTACTAAAGCACAGCAGTGCTATAGTGTGTGCAACAGTTTTGGACGGAGGATGATGATTGAGATGTGTTTTACAGGGAGTTTGTGGGGAGTTGGAATTGGAAAAGAGCAGTAATCCTGCTCCAACATGGTGTTCCAGCATGATCACTGGGCAATGGTATCTATCTTCCTAGTATAAACAGTGGGATTGAACCTGGATTTATCCTGCCTTGTGATTTGACCTTCTCCAAATAAAGTTCCAGCTGCAGACGTTTCCATATGGCACACACTTTAATCCATCTGTAATTGGCAGCTCAGACCAGGGATGATAGGGAAATGACGGTTTTATTATTCCTAGATATGGAACATAGTGGGGGTTTGTGAGATGGGATATGGTGCAGAGTATTCAACAGGATAAGGATCCCTCCAGATATTTTTATTTTTTTGCAATCCCAATGTTGCATAATGTATCACAGGGATCGTTCTCAGGTAGCATTAGTATAAGGACATTCATAACTCTGTGAAGGTCATTCATAAGTGTGGCACCTCCTGTGTGTGAATTTTTCATGTGTGGCTTTAGCTCGTAGCGAGTCCCCACACCACTCCATTTCCTCCTCTTACGGATGGGGAGACAGGGAGGGAGGTGGGTGGTGATTATCTCAAGCTAAACCAACCTCAGCTGGTTTGGCCCAAGTACAAAAACAGCTCTTGACATGGTGCTTGAGCAGGGGCTGCTGTGCATTCTGGGAAGGGTTCCACAGTGTGCGTGTGTGTGTGTGTGTGTGTGTGTGTGTGTGTGTGTGTGTGTGTGTGTGTGTGTGTGTGTGTGTGTGTGTGTGCGTGTGTGTATGAGTGTGTGTGTGTGTATGTGTGTGTGTGGGGGGGGTTAACTGAGGTAAGGATGTTTCACTGTAAATGGTAGTGCTTGACTGCTTTTTACATGCACACGCACACACACACACACACACACACACACAAACACACACACACAGTTTTGATGCAGTAGTGTGTGATCCTCATCATCCCTATCCATGGCTGTAAGTTTTCCTCCCACTCTCCCAGCGAGAGTAGAGGACCTTTAAAGAGCACTTAACAGGAAGTAGACCACTCCAGAGGATCTCAGGCAACTAGTGCGCTGTGAGCACAATGAATAATGAAAGTAAAACACAGTACTGTACATACCATGTTGTCATCCCCACAGAGAAACCCTCACATGCGAGGAGGATGCACTAATGCATATTTATGCTCTGACTCTTTGTTCTGTGTTTATGTGTCTTTTGCATTGTGGTTGCTGGACCGCATGTCTCGTAAAGTGAGATGAAGCCAAACAGGGAATAAAACTGACCAAACATGAAATCTGTCAATGGCTATATGTTCATATCTCATCTCTCTCTCTTCTGTTTTTTTCCCCAGCTTGTCCATCGGGCTTCTTCAAGCCTATACAGGGTGATGTATCCTGCATGCAGTGTCCAATCAACAGCCGCACCACCAACGAAGGAGCCACTAACTGTGTGTGCCGCAATGGTTACTATCGCTCAGACTCAGATCCCTTCCAGATGCCCTGCACAAGTATGTACTATCGACCAAACGCACACACACACACACACACACACACACACACACACACACACACACACACACACACACACACACACAGACACACACACAAACACACTCTTTTAATTTCACACCCTGGTCCTGAGGAACTGAGAGGAATCAAAGATCAAAGGACACAAGAGCCTCTCTGAGCAGAAACAGAGGAGGCCTGTCAGAGAGCAGTCCCTCACATACACCCAGCACTGACATGCTCATAGAGCCCATGCCAACAGGTCTGGCCCAACACACACAGGCCAGCTTCCCCTTCTCACATCACTGTGCCCTGCTGCCCTCAGCCAAAGCAGAGGTTACTGGGCCAGGCCATGCAGCATTGTAGCGGGACAGGCAGGGAGAATAGACTGGGCCAAGATTCCTCTTGTCATGCCAATGAAGCCATTTGAATTAGAATTTGTGATTGACGGAGGGGCTAAGAAAAGAGAAAGAGAACACAGGCGGGATAAAGATTAAGAGGAAGACATGAACACAGAGCGGGAGAGAGAGGAATATGCAGTATATATAGTGTGCTAAGAAAAGAGTAAGGGGGAGAGAGAGAGAGAGAGAGAGAGAGAGAGAGAGGGAAGAGAAGAGTGAGAGAGAGAGAGAGAGAGAGAGAGAGAGAGAGAGAGAGAGAGAGAGGGAAGAGAAGAAGAGAAGAGAGAGAGAGAGAGAAGAGAAGAAGAGAGAGAGAGAGAAGAGAAGAAGAGAGAGCCAGCTCCTTTCACCACTGTGGCTGTTTTTTTTCTCCTTCCCTCCTCTGTGAAAGGGGAAGGGACAGAAATATTTGAGAGCTTCCAACAAAGGAGATTTGCATAAGCCCGGCTCTGGGAGCAGAGCAGCTGTTATGAATGAGAAAGCAGCGTCACGTCGCTGGTATTAAACGCAGCGGGCCCGGGCTGATTAAAGGAGGGAAACGGGCCCATCTGAGTGGCCCTCGAGCTAACAGGGGCCATTAGCCGCCCATTCCAGCCCTCCCCAGGAAGGAGATGATGTTTAGGAGGCTGTTTTGCGTGAGAGAGAGAGACACACAGAGGGCCTCGATGGGCACTGCTCCAGGCCTGGAGGTCTCTTAATGGGAGCCAATTAAAAGGGCGGTTAAATAAGTGATCAATTCAGGTTTAGGAGTTCGTGGGCTGGGGGAATTTTGTTGTTTATCTCATTAGCCCTGGAGAGGGCATCCTCCCTAATTAGCTGCACATGCCCGTAAAAGATCAACAGTACTCATTGTGTGTTTGTTTGGGCTGTCAGTCAAATGTGATGCCATGGGGAATGTTACTTTCAACCAGTAATGCCTCTATACGTAGTGGTTGTGTATGAGGAACAGTCACTTTCTCTGTCCTGCAGTACTTCTATATGATGCTCTGCTATACATAACCAACAGATTGAAACAAATATGTGCCAACATGGACATGAAAAGTCATCCTATCTTCATGTTGAAGTCCAGTGTGTTTAAATGGGCTTCCTGGGGGAAGGATTTAGTTGAGCATACCAGGCAAAGACCTCAAAGAGACTGTACTGTATTTGTGGGCGTGTGGGTTCTCTCTCCTCCAGTGAAGGGGTTATTTGAGTAGAGTGATACTACATCTGGTATTCCTACCCCCAAGAACTCCAAGGACACAAGACACTTAATTCCCCTGCCAACATCTGACTGAAATGTCATGAAGTAGTTATTTTGAACTAACTAGAGTACTTTGAGTCCATTTGTTTTTCTTACACCTTAAGTCTGTAGGTAGGTAAACCACACTCCACATACACTATATATACAAAAGTATGTGGACACCCCTTCAAATTAGTGGATTCGGCTATTTCAGCCACACCCATTGCTGACAGGTGTATAAAATCGAGCACACAGCCATGCACTCTTCATAGACAAACATTGGCAGTAGAATGGCCTTACTGAAGAGCTCAGGGACTTTCAACGTGACACCGTCATAGGATGCCACCTTTCCAACAAGTCAGTTCGTCAAATTTCAACTGTAAGTGCTGTTATTGTGAAGTGGAAACGTCTAGGAGCAACAACGGCTCAGCCGCAAAGTGGAAGGCAACACAAGCTCACAAAACGGGACCGCCGAGTGCTGAAGCACGTAGCACATAAAAATAGTCTGTCCTCAGTTGCAGCACTCACTAACGAATTCCAAACTCTCTCTGGAGCAACGTCAGCACAATAACTGATTGTCTGGAGCTTCATGAAATGGGTGAGCAGCCGCACACAAGCCTAAGATTACCATGCGCAATGCCAACCGTCGGTTGGAGTGGTGTAAAGCTCACCGCCATTGGACTCTGGAGCAGTGGAAACGTGTTCTCTGGAGTGATGAATCACGCTTCACCATCTGGCAGTCCGACGGACAAATCTGGGTTTGGCAGATGCCAGGAGAACGCTACCTGACCGAATGCATAGTGCCAACTGTAATGTTTGGTGGAGTTGGAATTATGGTCTGGGGCTGTTTTTCATGGTTCGGGCTAGGCCCCTGAGTTCCAGTGAAGGGAAATCTTAACGCTACAGCATACAATGACATTCTAAACGATTCTGTGCTTCCAACTTTGTGGCAACAGTTTGGGGAAGGCCCTTTCCTGTTTAAGCATGACGATGCCCTCGTGCACAAAGCGAGGTCCATACAAAAATGGTTTGTCGAGATCAGTGTGGAAGAACTTGACTGGCCTGCACAGAGCCCTGACCTCAACCCCATCGAACACCTTTGGGATTAATTGGAACTCCGATTGCGAGCCAGGCCTAATTGCCCAACATCAGTGCCCGACCTCACTAATGCGCTTGTGGTTGAATGGAAGCAAGTCCCCGCAGCAATGTTCCGACATCTAGTGGAAAGCCTTCCCCAAAAGAGTGTAGGCTGTTATAGCAGCAAAGGGGGGACCAACTCCATATTAATGCCCATGAGTTTGGAATGAGATGTTCGATGAGCAGGCGACCACATACTTTTGGTCATGTAGTGTATGAGACTACTCTAAATGCTTCTCATATTCCAAACAGAAACTGTCCCAGTTGACTGTCTATTGTCTGTGTTTCTCCAGCGGTGCCGTCGGCTCCTCAGAACGTTCTGTCTATCGTGAACGAGACATCTCTGATGCTGGAGTGGCAGCCTCCTAGGGAGTCGGGGGGTCGTGAGGATGTGGTCTTCAACATCATCTGTAAGAGCTGTGGAGGGGGCCGGGGAGGCTGCACACGATGTGGGGACAACGTACAGTTTGTACCCCGCCAGCTGGGTCTGACAGAGCCCCGTGTTTACATCAGTGACCTGCTGGCCCACACACAGTACACCTTCGAAGTGCAGGCCGTCAATGGGGTCTCCGAGCAGAGCCCCTACTCACCACAGTACTCCTCCGTTAACATCACAACCAACCAGGCTGGTGAGTACACTCTTCCTTATGCTCTCTCTGTCTCTCTCGCAGGCACACACGCACACACACCCACACACACTCTCACACACACACACACACACAATGACACAGTTTCATGTTCCTCTAGTGTGATGTAAGTATGCAGATTTGTTCTAAAACAGGAGTGAGGGGATTGTTGATGATGTCACAGCCAGGGTTTGATGGCCTGTTGGTCCTCAGTGTGACCTCATCAGGGCTCTCAGACAGAGTAGCTCAGCGTAGTGAGCACTACTCTCACTCCTGTCTCCCCTGACTGCTGCGTGGTTATTACAGTCCTAACATCTCAGGCCCTTGCTTCATCCAGCCACTTAGTTCTACTAGCTACCTTGTAAACTGCATCCAAAATAGTAATGGGAAGATTAGTAAGAGGCCACTGCCTTTTCAGTGAATAATAACCTCTAATGAAAAACAGGTCTGTTTGTGATTGGCCTAACTTTTTCATCTGTGGGATCTTGGAGAAACATGCTCCAATCAATGGCTGTCTCCTGTAACTATGGTAGCTGTGCATGTTTTCCACTGTGTGCTTTATGGTTGTAGATGGCTGCGCCTCCATTATTTAATCCAACTAGCAGAATTGATTTGCTCTTTAATTGTCTGTATGAGACGCATTATTTGATGTGCCAGGCTGTTCTGCCTGAGCACTGATGAGCAGGGAAACGGGCTACAGGCTTTATCTACGCCAGGGCTTTGTGTCCTGTTGGCAGTATGAGTAAGCGCCTGTCATCTCTCATCTGACTGGCCTTCTATGTCTGAGCTCCCCAAGGCCCTGTGTTACTGTGGATTAATAAAGTGGACATATAAAACTTCTCCCTCCTTTACTTCCAACTTAAGTTCTTACGTGGATGTGACTCACTATGATTCAAGCGAGGAAGTTTGAGAAAAGTAAGATAAGATAAAATGCAGTGAAAAGGAAGAAACAGTTATGCATTCTGTGGGATACAGTTCTGAAGTGTGGAATACAGTATATGGGCCTCATACAGCACATTTCAACACATTTGAATCAGATTTGTTTTTAAAGCAGCATGCAATACTAGTAGGTTGCATCCGTTAGAGTCAGTCAAATAATAATGCTTAAAAACGTATCTCTGAGTTATTAATATAACTTGGATGCTTGAATTGAAAGAACCACCTCTTTTTGATGGTGTGTTTTGAAGTAAGTGGTTAGTGTGTGGGGGCGGGGGAGTAATGAGGGCCTCAGAGTGCAGTAAAGCCTTCTAATGAGGCCCCTGCCTTAACTCTCCCTCACTGGGCCACAATAAGTCTGCCACCCCTGCCCCAGCCTTCTCCCCCTCCCCCTGCCATGGAGTCCTGGCGGAAATTGGGGGGCTCTGCACTGAAGTGGCCGTCACATCGTATTACAGCTCCAGGGCTCCCATCAGAGAGAGCTGTTAAAGAAACTGAACTCTGGCTCACTCCCCCTGCCCTGTGACCAGCCTGGGTCCTGCCTGGGACAGCGGGGCAGTGCTGTGTGGTTCCACAGTGGGCTGGGGCCGGGGTCAGTGGGACCAGGGGCCCGTAATTGCGTCTGGTTTGGGAGGTTTGGAGGTTACATAAACATCATGTCACCCCTAATTAGCAGAGCCGGCCCCGTACCTCCCCCTTACTATACAGAGAGAAAGTGTGCATGTGTGCTTCAGTTTGTGTGTGTGCGTGAGTGTGTGTGCGTGGGTGTGAGTGTGTGTGTATTTTAGTTAATCAGACACGTTTGGAACCTAAAGCTATGTGCTGGGGGCTTGAAAGAAACAAATAAGTAAATTGGATGTGACTGGCGTGAAAGTGTTCCTCTCATGTGAACGACTCCCGTCCTCGGCTGCTAGGACTTGTTGACGAGGGGTAAACAAACAGGGTGTGAGGAGACGAGGGTAAGTTCTCATTCACCACCCCCAATCAACACATTGCACATAACACCAACTACGCTCTGTTATGCTCATCAACAGTGTTCCTGTGACTGAGGACGTGCATGGTTGCCTAATAGTGCAGTATTTCATGTCATACTGTAGAGTCAGTCACATAATAAAGTGAAGCTTGTTTTGTGAGGATATGACTAATTCCCACACACTCTTATTATGTGGAAAGTGTTCTGATTTTGGCCTTGATAAATAGCCCAGAAATCCTCATAATGATGAGTCACAACCAAACTATTCACTAATGATCAGCTTTTCTCCTCCATCAAATATTGAAAAGAGATGATCAACGCAATGTTTTCCATAATATTTACAATGAAAAGAGGGAGAGAGAGAGAGAGAAAGAGAGAGAGAAAGACAGAAAAAAATTGAGAGAAGAGAGAGGTAGGGAGAGTGAAGATAGGGAGAGGGTGAGAGAGAGGTAATTTGATGTGACCCTGAGGCAGCATGTCTGTGGCAGAGGAGGGGCGGCAGAACAGAGTGGGAGTGTTTTTAGTGAGACACAAAGGTGTGATGATGACTTGATGAGTTAGGACAAGAGACGAAGAGAGGAGGGAAGTGATGAGACAAGCCCTGAGATGAGTAGTGATGCCTCAGTCCACCAACAGACACAGAATACTGTCTGCAACCCTCTGGTAATACTATTAGAGCCCCTAGCACATACATGCCTAGGTTAAATTGCTTTAGTGATTCATCTGTTGTGTGGCACGGAGCAGCCTTAACAAGGCCTTATTCAGAAAAAAAACGATGGTTTATTTTGGCTGTCTGCTCTGGGGCTGGGATGACACCCCTAGTCTGTGGGAATGCACAGAAAACACCCACACACATGTAGAGTGGCTAGGGGTTATAGGTGACAAATGGCTGAAGACAAAGCTAGCCTTTAGCTTTCTTTCATAGTGGTTAATGGGGGTTTCTCTCTCTCTCTCTCTCTCTCTCTCTCTCTCTCTCTCTCTCTCTCTCTCTCTCTCTCTCTCTCTCTCTCTCTCTCTCTCTCTCTCTCTCTCTCTCTCTCTCTCTCTCTCTCTCTCTCTCATCATTGCTAGGGGATAAAATGGTTGCTAAAATCCCACCACCCCTTTAAGTGTTTAATCAGACACATCCCTGACATCTCACTGGGACCGCTAGTCTAAGTCCACTTCACTTCTCTGGTCCGACACACACGCATGCACACACACACTGAAGGGCTGTTTGATTAAAAGGAGGAACACACACAAGCCCAACGCCAGAGCTTTCAGTGAGTGACCGATAAATGTTGTGGTTCTGAGAGTAATTACTGTTATCACCATGTCAGTCATGTCTACCGGGGAAGTCTTTTACACCAATCAAAATATGTGTTTGGGGGTGACTCACAAAATAGATAATGAATGGTATAGATGATCAATGATAGTGTCCCATTTTGTGTTGCCTTACAGGCAGTGAATCACATTGATTCTACAGTAGGTGCGAGGATAGTCATATTTTGCTCAATAGTGATTACCCTGGTTATCAATAGTTGCAGTGTACGTGTGGTAGATGCAACAATATTCCTTCCTCCCTCAATCAAAACTATTATCATTCTGCCTGGGACTTCCATGGAGCTCTGCAGTCAATGAATAAGACCTCCATAGTCCATATACCCATCAATGCTTCTGACTATGTTCTACACCGTGTGTAGCTCTATTAAATTGTAGAGGACATGTTTGTTTAGGCGTTTCATTAGCCCAAGGTGAGCCAGGGAAGCTGCTGCTAATACAGGGAGGAAGGAGACCGACTGAATTGGTTTCTTATCAGGTGAGCAGCTCATTGTGGGACTGAATCCCATTACTCAGCTCAAGGGTCGCTGCTGTAATCTGGTGCACCACTATCATACAGCTGGGGAAAATGTACCACTTAATTATCCCCTAAATTACCAGGGCGAACTGTAACCAGGTCACTAAGAATGAACTGCAACCAGGCCACTAGGAATGAACTGTAACCAGGCCACTAGGAACAAACTGTAACCAGGCCACTAGGAACAAACTGTAACCAGGCCACTAGGAACAAACTGTAACCAGGCCACTAGGAACAAACTTTAACCAGGCCACTAGGAACGAACTGTAACCAGGCCACTAGGAACAAACTTTAACCTGGCCACTAGCAACTAACTGTAACCAGGCCACTAGGGATGAATTGTAACCAGGCCACTAGGGATGGCTTGGCTGCTCCAATGGGCATCGCTGAGGAACACTGGTGTAAGGCCAGGTAAACCTCTGCCAAGAAATGTTAATGCTCTATCCAGTGTAGAAACATTGTCCAATGCCACCAAAACTAAATGAAAGCACGCTAAAACAATGAAAATAGCCCATTAACGTCAAATTTGATACTCTTGATTCTTCATAGGTTAATTCCTCACCATTAATAATTTATGCTTGGGTTTTATATTCATGCCTTCTAAACTACAGCTCTGAATAAAGGGAGGATTTTCCACTCCTCTGTTGTGCTTCAGTGCTGCTAACGTGTCCAGCATTCAGTAGTAGAGGGAAGTGGGCAGAGAGTGGCTGCCAGGCTAGCCAGCGTAGGACGCAGGGTGTGCAATGTGACAGTGACAGAAGGTGTAAGGAAGGGCACATATGGAAGGTGCCAGTGTGGGTCAGGCGACCAGACAGACAGGAGGCCTCTGTAGACACCTGGAGCACAGCCCTAACAGAGTGGCACAGCTCTACACATTGGGGCTCCAGCCAGCACGGTACGCACATACTGTGGCTACTACTTAGGACCAACTAGTGGAAGCAGAGATTGTGTGATTTTGATTTGCATATGGCGTTAGGTATGCAGACTGCGGAGCTAGCTGACTGTAGGGTTAGATGACTTTAGCAAGATAACCTATGCATTCAATATGCATTTAATTACTTCCTGCCCTAAGAGAATTAGAGCATAGATTGGCACTTTATTAAGCCTTTTCCCCCTCCACGTTCATAAAGCAATGTTTTGTACAGTGCTACATATTTTATTCAGACAAAATGTAAATAGTATGAATAACCTATTGATTATGTTTTGGCAAGACAAAAATATAAAAACAAAGGTCATATACTGTGTCTGAAGTTGAACTAAATACGACATTTTTTGAAAGAATTAAGAACTTGGCGATAGACATTGCATGAGTACCAAGCAGGGTTAAAAGATCAGGCCCTTTTGGCCCAGTGGACTGTAAAGGGTTGTATAATGTGAGGATGGAACTAATTGTTTTAGGCTACATTAGCTCTGATTGATTCTGAAATGCGTAAATAAATTGCGCTAATGCAGTCATTTATTCACTGTTGTTATTGCCCACAGTGTGTTTGTGGAGATGGTGAGTAAAGCAAAAGAGGTAGTGCACAATCAGATTTTCTGGTTGAAGAGCTTTCAGATTTTCACGTTGAAGTTCAGGTTAAACAAACATAGATAAGTAATGTGTCTTGCGAGTGAAAGGGGACATATCTATTTTTTTATTAAGACAACCACAGTTGGGTGTAAATAAAAATTCATGCAAAGACCAAATTATAAATCTGTAATACAAATTACAGTGCTTTGGTAAACACCCTTCTTCAAGCTAGTTTAGTGTGCTCATAAATGATCATGCTCGTTCTGACGTTATTGTGTATATTCTTTCAGTCGTATTTCTGGTTTTTACATTTACATTTTAGTTATTTAGCAGACGCTCTTATCCAGAGCGACTTACAGTTAGTGAGTGCGTGCGTTTTTCATTTACAGTGCCTTCAGAAAGTATTCATACCCCTTGACCTATTTCACATTTTGTTGTGTTACAGCCTGAATTCTAAATGGATAAAAAATTAAATAAAAAATAAAAAACACCCATCAACACACAATACCCCTTAATGAAAATGTGAAAACATGTTTTTAGAAATTGTTGCAAATGTATTGAAAATGAAATACAGAAATATCTCATTTACATAAGTATTCACACCCCTGAATCAATACTTTGTAGAAAAAACTTTAGCAGCGATTACAGAGTCTTTCTGGGTAAGTCTCTAAGACTGGGTTTCCCAGACTCGGTCCTCAGGACCCCAAGGAGTGCACATTTTGGTTTCTGCCCTAGCACTACATAGCTGATTCAAATAATCAACAAATCATCAAGCTTTGATCATTTGAATCAGCTGTGTAGTGCTAGGGCAGAAACCAAAACGTGCACCCCTTGGGGTCCCGAGGACCGAGTCTGGGAAACCCAGCTCTAAGAGCTTTCCACATATGGATTGGGCAACATTTACCCATTATTCTTTAAAAAAATATTCAAGCTCTGTCAAATTGGTTGTTGATCATTGCTAGAGAACCCTTTTCAGGTCTTAGATTTCTTCAAACAGATTTAAGTCATAACTATAACTCGGCCACTTCACTTTCTTCTCGGTATGCAACTCCAGTGTAGATTTGGCCTTGTGTTTTAGGTTATTGTCCTGCTGAAGGTGAATTCATCTCCCAGTGTCTTGTTCGAAAGCAAACTGAACTAGATTTCCTCTAGACTTTTGCCTGTGCTTAGCTCCATTACATGTATTTTTTTATCCTGAAAAATTCCCCAGTCCTTAATGATTACAAGCATACATATATCATGATGTAGCCAGCACTATGCTTGAAAATATGGAGAGTGGTACTGTGTTATATTGGATTTGCCCCAAACATAACACTTTGTATTCAGGACAAAAAGTTAGTTGCTTTGCTACATTTTTTGCAATATTACTTTAGTGCCTTGTTGCAAACAGGATGCATGTTTTGGAATATTTGTATTCTGTACAGGCTTCCTTCTTTTCACTCTGTCAATTAGGTTAGTATTGTGGAGTAGCTACAATGTTGTTGATCCATTCTAAGTTTTCTCCTATACAGTGAGGGAAAAAAGTATTCGATCCCCTGCTGATTTTGTACGTTTGCCCACTGACAAAGAAATGATCAGTCTATAATTTTAATGGTAGGTTTATTTGAACAGTGAGAGACAGAATAACAACAACAAAATCCAGAAAAACGCATGTCAAAAATGTTATAAATTGATTTGCATTTTAATGAAGGAAATAAGTATTTGACCCCCTCTCAATCAGAAAGATTTCTGGCTCCCAGGTGTCTTTTAAACAGGTAACGAGCTGAGATTAGGAGCACACTCTTAAAGGGAGTGCTCCTAATCTCAGTTTGTTACCTGTATAAAATACACCTGTCCACAGAAGCAATCAATCAATCAGATTCCAAACTCTCCACCATGGCCAAGACCAAAGAGCTCTCCAAGGATGTCAGGGGCAAGATTGTAGACCTACACAAGGCTGGAATGGGCTACAAGACCATCGCCAAGCATCTTGGTGAGAAGGTGACAACAGTTGGTGCGATTATTCGCAAATGGAAGAAACACAAAAGACCTGTCAATCTCCCTCGGCCTGGGGCTCCATGCAAGATCTCACCTCGTGGATGAGACCAAAATGGAGCTCTTTGGCATCAACTCAACTCGCCGTGTTTGGAGGAGGAGGAATGCTGCCTATGACCCCAAGAACACCATCCCCACCGTCAAACATGGAGGTGGAAACATTATGCTTTGGGGGTGTTTTTCTGCTAAGGGGACAGGACAACTTCACTGCATCAAAGGGACGATGGACGGGGCTATGTACCGTCAAATCTTGGGTGAGAACCTCCTTCCCTCAGCCATGGCATTGAAAATGGGTCGTGGATGGGTATTCCAGCATGACAATGACCCAAAACACACGGCCAAGGCAACAAAGGAGTGGCTCAAGAAGAAGCACATTAAGGTCCTGGAGTGGCCTAGCCAGTCTCCAGACCTTAATCCCATAGAAAATCTGTGGAGGGAGCTGAAGGTTCGAGTTGCCAAACGTCAGCCTCGAAACCTTAATGACTTGGATAAGATCTGCAAAGAGGAGTGGGACAAAATCCCTCCTGAGATGTGTGCAAACCTGGTGGCCAACTACAAGAAACGTCTGACCTCTGTGATTGCCAACAAGGGTTTTGCCACCAAGTACTAAGTCATGTTTTGCAGAGGGGTCAAATACTTATTTCCCTCATTAAAATGCAAATCAATTTATAACATTTTTGACATGCGTTTTTCTGGATTTTTTGTTGTTGTTATTCTGTCTCTCACTGTTCAAATAAACCTACCATTCAAAATATAGACTGATCATGTCTTTGTCAGTGGGCAAACGTACAAAATCAGCAGGGGATCAAATACTTTTTTCCCTCACTGTAGGAGCCATTAAGCAAATTTTTACTCCTGAACTTATTTAGGCTTGCCATAACTAAGGGGTTGAATACTTATTGACACAAGACATTTCAGCTTTTCATTTTTAGTTAATTTGAAAAAAAAATGGAAATATAATTCCTCTTTGACATAATGGGGTATTGTGTGTAGGCCAGTGACAAAAACTCTCAATGTAATACATTTTAAATTCAGGCTGTAACACAACAAAATGTCGAAAAAGTCAAGGGAGGTGAATACTTTCTGAAGGCACTGTAAGAGCAAAGTGGGAAGAAGAAGGTTGTTGTGTTATCTTCACCTCTCCTTCACCTCTCCTTCCCTCCTCCATCCCTCTCCACCTCTGGTCTCTAAGTAATCTCCTGGTTTTTGAAATATCAGGGGGAAAGATGCTCTCTGGAATATTTATGTGTTACGTTTTTCTGGCTGGTCTTTTAGTTCTACTTTGATTACATTTGGAATTGCTTTCTCTTCTATTTCTGGAGCCATTTAACAGGAATGAGTGTTTTTATGTGCCGGAATGGAGGAGGATTTAAGTGTCTGCTCTTAGCAAATTTACAGTTGAGAGATGGTACTGTATGTGGGTACTTACTGACTCATACACACACACATACACACACTTCACAGACACACACATACATTTGAAGTCGGAAGTTTACATACACCTTAACCAAATACATTTCAACTCCGTTTTTCACAATTCCTGACATTTAATCCTAGTAAAAATTCCCTGCCTTAGGTCAGTTAGGATTGCCACTTTATTTTAAGAATGTGAAATGTCATAATAATAGTACAGAGAATGATTTATTTCAGCTTTTATTTATTTCATTACATTCCCAGTGGATCAGAAGTTTACATACACTCAATTAGTATTTGGTAGCATTGCCTTTAAATTGTTTAAATTGGGTCAAACTTTTTGAGTAGCCTTCCACAAGCTTCCCACAATAAGTTGGGTGAATTTTGGCCCATTCCTCCTGACAGAGCTGGTGTAACTGAGTCAGGTTTGTAGGCCTCCTTGCTCACACACGCTTTTTCAGTTCTGCCCACAAATGTTCTATAGGATTGAGGTCAGGGCTTTGTAATGGCCACTCCAATACCTTGACTTTGTTGTCCATAAGCCATTTTGCCACAACTTTGGAAGTATGCTTGGGGTCATTGTCCATTTGGAAGACCCATTTGCAACCAAGCTTTAACTTCCTGACTGATGTCTTGAGATGTTGCTTCAATATATCCACATATATTGGCCTTGTGTAGCTCAGTTGGTAGAGCATGGCGCTTGCAACGGCAGGGTTGTGGGTTCGATTCCCACGGGGGGCCAGTATGAAAAAAAAAAATGATGCACTCACTAACTGTAAGTCGCTCTGGATAAGAGCGTCTGCTAAATGACTCAAATGTAAATGTTGATATAGAACTCGTTTTACTGTGGATATAGATAATTTTGTACCTGTTTCCTCCAGCATCTTCACAAGGTCCTTTGCTGTTGTTCTGGGATTGATTTGCACTTTTCGCACCAAAGTACGTTCATCTCTAGGAGACAGAACGCGTCTCCTTCCTGAGTGGTTTGACGGCTGCGTGGTCCCATGGTGTTTATACTTGTATACTATTGTTTGTACAGATGAACGCGGTACCTTCAGGCATTTGGAAATTGCTCCCAAGGATGAACCAGACTTGTGGAGGTCTACCATTTTTTTTCTTGGCTGATTTCTTTTGATTTTCCCATGATGTCAAGCAAAAAGGCACTGAGTTTGAAGGTAGGCCTTAAAATACATCCACAGGTACACCTCCAATTGACTCAAATTATGTCAATTTGCCTATCAGAAGCTTCTAAAGCCATGACATCGTTTTATGGAATTTTCCAAGCTGTTTAAAGGCACAGTCAACTTCGTGTATGTAAACTTCTGACCCACTGGAATTGTGATACAGTTAATTATAAGTGAAATAATCTGTCTGTAAACAATTGTTGGAAAAATTACTTGTGTCATGCACAAAGCAGATGTCCTAACTGACTTGCCAAAACTATAGTTTGTTAACAAGAAATTTGTGGAGTGGTTGAAAAACAAGTTTTAATGACTCCAACCTAAGTGTATGTAAACTTCCGACTTCAACTGTATATACACACAAAGAAGCGCATGTCTGTGTCGACTCAGACACACCACTGACACACCACTGTAAAATATGTTGAAGCAATTATCTATTTTGTTTACAGAAGCGTGATGACTACCTAGAAAAGTGTAGAAAATACAATATTGACATAATGATTCACACTGGAACAAAACAAAGTCACTATTGTTTAATTTAAACTTTAAACTTTAAAATAGTTTTCTTGGAATCTGAGGGACCGCATTCTTTGCCTCAACAACCTTGGTGTCCTTTCAAATATTGTCTTCCCTTTCAGTGTGACATTGGTGAGGTCAAAAGCATGAATCTCTAAGATCATGAGTTACACGCACGTGTCTTTCCCATGAGGTTTTATGTAAATTGAGTTCAGGACCTTTCTAAGCTGAGATCCTATTTTTTAAATCCTGGCGATTGTGTGTCATATAATAAATCCTTATCTGTAAATGCAGATAAGCAATGTATCAGCGGGTATCAAAAGTTAATTGATGTGCAGTGTAACTACAGCAAATGTTCTGCATCCAGTCTTTCGATGTCCGGTACACAGTAGATTATCCAGGACAATGGTTTTGTATTATAGCATCTGCTCAGGCTCTTCTGAAGGCCTACACCTTTTTAATCTGAATGCTGAATGAACTAACTGTGGCTAGTCTAGAGCCTGTGAGTCAGAGCTTTGATGCCCATCCCTGTAGCGTACTGCTAAAACTATTTCCCAAACTGAATAACCAATCAGGGCCAAGCCCAGCAGAGTAAATCTGTATTACTACCAGTGGCTGCCAAGTAACTGCAGAGAGAGTCCCCACCCTGCCTCTCAACACTGTCCCCTCACTCCTCTCCAGTCTCTGCTTTAGGTCTTGGATGAGCAGAACTACTTGGTGGCGTAGTGTGCTTAGATTAGATCTAACCTCCCTGTAAGCGTCTGAAATCTTTTTAAGCCCCTGGAGTGCCTATTTTAGAATTAGCTTTTTGTGTACGAGTGCATTAAGGCCACAATCTTTTCCAGCGCAGATGGTTTAAAGCTTGATGAACTGAAATCTTGCTTATGTAGCTTTACTACATTGGAAACTCTTTGGAGATGTAAAAACCCACAATCCATTGCAGATGGGGAAACAGGGCCGGCTGCCAGTGTGCTAAAAGTATATGCAAATACAGGCCTCCCCCTTTAAGAGCTCTCGAAGCACGGCTCGTAAACGGAGAGCATTCGGAGGGAGAGAGAGTGCAGGCAGCACCAACAGCCTGTTTAGGAGTGCTGTCTGACTGCATGGTGGAGGGGCAGCTGGTCGGCCCATTGGGAGAGACGGTGCCGTGGAGGAAACTGATTTTTACTGTGAAAGGGGACAGGGATTTACGAGGGCTGACCTGTTCTCGCTACCTCCCCCATCCTCCCCCAAATCATAGCGTTGCTCCCTGCACCAGAACCTCAAATCAAATCAAAGCCACATGGTCATAGACCATGCTGCATATTGGCAAGTCAGATATTCAAAGAGAAGTCCAAAATCCAAGTCACTTTCCCATATTCAACAACCAAGATAGAAGGTTGACTGTTCTGTCTCTCCAACCATGTTTTTTTTGCATTTCACTAGATTTTATTGTAATAGTGCAGGGTTTTAAAGATGAGAAGGGGAACAAAGGGAGAAAGGGGAAATCACTTGAAGTGGCATTGTCTCTCCCAACCACAAACTGCAACTGTGATTACTATAATGACTGTGCCTCTCACCCCTCGGAGCATGGCTCTGTAATGGCTGCTGCTTCACTGTCTCTCTGGTGACTGAAGCTCCAGCTGGCCCACGTGGTCCTGCACCCAGACCCAGGCTCTGTTCAGGCCCAAGCAGGGTGAGATGTGATGGGCAGGGGGCCCTCTCCTGTGCCTCTCCCATCCTGCATGCCTTTCAGCCATCAAAGGCCAGCCTGGTCTCAGTCCACCAGCTCGCTTAATGAAGATGCCCATCAAGCTCAGAAGGGAACAGAATCAATAGGCTGAGCTGAAAGGGGACCAGCATTCTTGGGGGAAGACGGGGAGGAGGGGAGAGAGAGGGAGAGAGGGGCACATGCAGGGGAGGGAGGAAGGCAAAGCCCACCAAATGAATGTAGCAGAATAGAAGAGTACAGAACAAGCAGTAGAGATATTTATTTACAGACTGGGTAGAGGATGTACATGGGATAGATCAGTGGCCTGAGTAAATTGAAATTGCTTCTCTGTGTTTGCAAAAGCATGCCCCATTAAATTGGCATGGATTTACATGAGTGGAAATAACTCTGTAAAGTCCATCTTTGATTGATTATGGAGGTTACTACAGTAGGTGTTCAAACACAACAGTAAAACTTCTATTGGGATGTTGCACAAAATAGGGCCCCAACCGGAGTGTCATGCTAGAATAGAGCCCGAAGCCCCAATGTCTTTTAGCAGCAGCTACTCTCCCTGGGGTCCACACAAAACATAAAACATGACATAATACAGAACATGAATAGACAAGACCAACTCAAGGACTGAACTACACACATTTAAAATAAGAACAATAGGACCAAAAAAGGTCCTACTGACAGTTACCCACATTACTGACAGTTACCCACATTACTGACAGTTACCCACATTACTGACAGTTACCCACATTACTGACAGTTACCCTCATTACTGACAGTTACCCACACACATCAGTACATATCCATATGTCTAAGAGTTATTTAGGTCAGATAGTTGTGCTGTGAGGTGTTGTTTTATTTGTTTTTTTTAAAGTTAATTTTGCTGTTTGCTTGAGTAATTTGAGTTCCATGTGATCATGGCTCTATCTAATATTGTGTGTTGCCTTGAATTCTTTTTGGATTTGGGGACTGCGCCCTTGTGGCATGTATGGCATGTATGGTGGGGTAAGTATGTCTGTCAGAGCTAGTATGTCTCTCCTCTACCCACATGTACATATTACCTCAATTACCTCGACTAATCTGTGCCCTCGCACTTTGAATCTGTACCGGTACACCCTGTATATAGCCTCCCTACTGTTATTTTATTTTACTGCTGCTCTTTAATTATTTGTTATTTTCATTTTTTACTTAACTATTTTTTACTTAACACTTATTTTTCTTTAAACTGCATTGTTGGTTAAGGGCTTGTAAGTAAGCATTTCACTGTAAGGTCTACACCTGTTGTATTCGGCCGATGTGGCAAATAAAATGTGATTTGATTTGATTTGAACCAAGAGAGACTGACATGCATACTGTTGACATTAGCCCTCTGTGTACATTGAAGGGCAAGACGTGCTGCACTGTTCTGGGCCAGCTGCAGGTTTTCTAGGTCCTTCTTGACAGCACTTGACAATATCACCAGGCAATAGTCAGTATTTACATAGATAAAACTAGAGCCTGCAGGACTTGTTTGGTCAACTGTGGTGTTAACAATGCTGAGCATCTCTTTATCACAGACAGACCTCTCCCCATCTTTACAACAATTGAATCAATATGCCTTGACCATGACAACTTACAGTCTTAAGGTGACATCAAGAAATGTAGTCCCCTCAACTTGCTCAACAGTCACATCATTCATTACCAGATTGAGAGGTCTAGAACGTATAACATAGGGAAGGATTTGTACCAAATACAATGCTTTTAGTTTTAGATATGTTCAGGACTAGTTTATTACTTGCCACCCATTCCAAAACGAACTGCAACTCTTTGTTTAGGGTTGCAGTGATTTCACTAGCTGTGGTTGATGACATGTGTTCTATTGGACCCATGATATGGCAGAGGATGGAAACCCATAACACATACATTTTTCCTATGACATATTATGGTCAATAATATCAAAGGCTGCACTGAAGTCTAAAAATACAGCTCCCACAATATTCTTATTATCAATTTCTTTCAGCCAATCATCAGTTATTTGTGTCAGTGCAGTAGGCCGACATTTTGAGTGCCCTTCTCTATAAACATGCTGAAAGTCTGTTGTTAATTTGTCCAAAGAGAAATACACTATATATACAAAAGTATGTGGACATCCCTTCAAATGAGTGGATTTGACTATTTCAGCCACACCTGTTGCTGACAGGTGTATAAAATCGAGCACACAGCCATGCAATCTTCAAAGACAAACATTGGCAGTAGAATGGCCTTACTGAAGAGCTCAGTGACTTTCAACGTGGCACCATCATATGATGCCACCTTTCCAACAAATCAGTTTGTAACTCAGCTGCCCCGGTCAACTGTAAGTGCTGTTCTTGTGAAGTGGAAATGTCTAGGAGCAACAACGGCTCAGCCGCAAAGTGGTAGGCCACACAAGCTCAAAGAACAGGACCGGCGAGTGCTGAAGCGCGTACCGCGTACAAATCTTCTGTCCTCGGTTGCAACACTCACTCCAGAGTTCCAAACTGCCGCTGAAAGCAACGTCAGCATAATATCTGCTTGCCGGGAGCTTCATGAAATGGCTTTCCATGGCCGAGCAGCCGCACACAAGCCTAAGATTACCATGCGCAATGCCAAGCGTTGGCTGGAGTGGTGTAAAACTCGCTGCCATTGGACTCTGGATGTATTCTTGGAAAACCCTGCTAGCTTGATAGCTACCAGCTAGGCTAGTAGCTAGCTACGTCAAACAACTTCAGATTTTTTGGTCTGGACAGAAAGTAGCGGTCACAGCAACTGAGGCTAACCGCATTGCGGGATCCAAAAAAAGGATATAAACCAAACTTTGCCAGGAAACAAGCTCTCTCGTTCCGCGTTCAGCATGTCACCTTAGGGTCTCTCATGTAAACCCTCTCTTCTAAACCCTCCCATCTAGAGATAGCACAGTATTGTTGGTTTACCTTCCCAAAATGTTGGGATGTTATTCAGAAACTCTGGGCCTGGATATACTTGAGATAATGCAAACGTTATCTGTTCCTGATGAGTTTGTTCGCAGACTCACGCTCCCTCTGAGCCCTCTTTTGTGCTGGATGATCGTTCTAATGTGTCAGCACACAAGGCTTGCCAGGAAAAAGTTAAACGCCTAGGATTCTTGATAAATAGTCCTCATCGCTGTACCGTTGCAAGCAGCAATCATTTGGAAAGCTTGAATGCTCCACCATGACTATTTTACTATATATTTTACTAGCTGGTGATTATCAGCCTCCTCATGGCAGAGACTCTGCTGTTAGCCCTCTCTATGCTCTGGCGTATCAAGTGGAAAATTATACAATTATTGCAGTACAGTCGACATGCCACACACATTTTCCCCATATCAGCAGTAACAGTAGGGCTTCCGTCTTCTTTGGTCTCTGTTGTCCTGTTTAGTTTTTCCTCAATAGTTATTTTTGGTGAGATACAGACATTTCGTCTGTCATGCTGAAGTCCGGAAGACGTCCTTCCATCGGAGGAAACCACAATGTCCTTCTTGGACAGCTTTTAAATTGGCATGTGTCCATCCTCTGTATATGAAGACATATGCTGCCTTTGTCTGTTTGCCCTGCCTGGGATTAGGTTACCAGAGATGGCTACACCGCCTGTCTACTGGAAATGCTATGGACAAAAAAGCAAGTGGCATGCAGTCCTGAATATATGTACATCTGTAATGCGATACTCCTGAGTTCCCAGTAGAGTGACTATTTGTCTTATTAGGCTGTCTTGTGACTGCAAACAAAGTCAGTGGACAGTGAGATTGAAGAAATGCCTGTGAGTAGTCCAGTTTCCTCTGGGTCTCTCTGAAGAGGATTATGTATGCTCATGGCAGAATCACAGGCTGTCTTTGTGCAAGTGCTGCAGGAGATGAAACTACAGGCTGCCTATTAATTATCTAAGGCCGATGGCATATGGGGACATCCCTGTTTAGACAGTATCTCATGATTAGTGTCCTTGTATGAAGGCTTCTGTTGGGGTCAGAGGGCATGTGAGGCAAGGCTCACATGCTGGTGAGAATGAAATGCCCTCTCCATCATCATGTCTTACAGCACACTGGTCACTGGGAGCTGCTATGGGCTTTACACTACAGTACTGAACATGTGCATTCTAATCCAAACCCCATCTGAAATGCTCTTTTGTGGCGTGGTAGATAGCATCAGCAATTAGCAGCATTTTGTTGCATGAACTACAACAAAATAAATGAACACTGAGATTTATAATGAGATGTTAACTACACACACTCCCCCAGATTCCGAGATAATGGTGGGTGGGGCTGAGGGAGGGAGGATGGGAGGGTTTTCCAGTCAGTGGATTTTCCATGGAGAGCGCGTGCCGCTGGAGCGGCCTCTGTCTTTATGGCTGGGGCTCTGGGGAGCCACTGTGCTGCTGACTGAGGGCTGTGTGTGCAGCCAAGGCTGGGGTCCGGGGCCAATAAATCCTGCCCTCCCAGCCCCAGACAGTGCGTTCATCTTCCGCATTATCTTCACTTTGACCCACAGCACCCTGCACTAATGTTAATGGCTGTATGAGGGCGCATGGATAGCATGCCCCTCCATGACCCTTTAGCCTTACTAAAAAGAAAGTAGCAAGTTTTGGCCTTTGGTTTTGTTCGAATAAAGGCAGCCAACAACCCTACCCATTCAACAGTCCTTTATGGCTCAACTACTGCTGAAAGGATCTGGCTTATTTCTACACAGTGATTACCACATATTATGTGATCAAAATAAATGCTATACTTCTCTATATCTGTCCACCATAACCATAACTTTTGTCCTTGCACTTTCAAACCGTTTACTAGTGTGTATTAAGTTGTCATCCACAAGAAATATTCGTAAACATAGACTGCAATTACACAAATAGAAGGCTTAAAAAACAAAATGACAATTGTGTATTGCATACTTGTGGTTCTGGTGATTTTCTCTGGTTTTATGTGCCTTACAAAATGGGCTTGCTCCACAAATTGTCTTGCTAGGAGGATGCGGCCAGGGGAATGATTGCTAGCCAGCCAGACAGACACTGCGCTCACACCCTGACAGTGTGGGAAGCACGGATTAATCATGGAAATAATACTGAGTCAGTGCTGGAAAATCCCCTCAAATGAAGTGTGTTTTGACTTGTCTACATACAGTGCATGTCTAGTCACGATGAGACCAACTATCAACATATCACTATCACTATGGCGTTACATAGTTCAGTGAAGTAGGCATCTGTTTGATATCTGTTTGATGAGATTTTATGACTCAGATATATGATTCTGAACTAATTATATGATTCAGAGCTAATCGTAGTGACTGAATGTTGTGAAGCTACATTTTTATTTGTTATGCACGTTCCTTTCCCTCTGTGTCTGTATATCACTCTCTTTCTATCTATGACTCTCTCTGCAGCTCCATCGACAGTGTCCATTATGCACCAGGTCAGTCGTACCGTGGACAGCATCACTCTGTCCTGGTCTCAACCAGACCAGCCCAATGGAGTCATTCTGGACTATGAACTGCAGTACTATGAGAAGGTAGGTACCCACTGCACACTACCCATTAACAAACAGTCTGCGCTATCTCACCTCCATGTACACAGACACACATAAAGATATCATTGAGTCTGCCAGTCCTTCACCTCAGAAGGGCCAAATAAGGGTATGCATTGACTGCAAAACAAATCTCTCATTTTCTATCAAATTGAAATTCAGAATGTCTTTGCCTATTGGTGTACAGTGTGTTCTCTGAGGCAGGCAGACATAGCTTCTGAATCACGCGTACAACTTCTGCTTGATCCCTTTCAATTATAATCACGGTCAGTCAATGGGAAAGGGAAACGCTCTCAGCCCGCCAGAGAGATTTGCGGTTGAAACAATGGAGCGTTGACTGCCATAAAAATAGTATTCAACAGACAGACTCCTCAAAATCAGCATACTTTCTCACAATAAACACTACCACACACAAACACTTGCTCACACACACAGATACGAGCAGACCAGACCAGAACACACACACACACAACGTTCATTGAGGACTCCTCTGTGATTGCGCGCCATGCTGATCCACTTTTTAGTCTAATTATTTTCTTAGACACTGCTGAGGAGAGCTGTCAAAACAATTGTTCCGGCCCCTGCCGTGGCTTAGAACTCACAACTGTAATCATGCTGCTGAGTGATTGGTTTAAGGCAGCAGCCGGCACAGTTTTAGTCTCCTCTTCCAGACAGACCTGTCAGCTTTGTGGGGAGAGAGAAGCGGTGTGGCAATGAAGGTTGCACTGATCGTCAGAACTCACAGCTCAAACAAACTAATTCTAGCTGACCTGAAACTGCCTCCCTTCTGCCTCCGGCTGTTGCTTTTCATTCTCTGTTCATTCTGATTGATCAAATAGATACATCAGTGTTAGAAACATTTGAGTCTGTATCTTAGTTACTTTGCTCATCAGCCTATTCTTCTAAGGCACTAAATTAATGCATGCGTATGGTAATTGTTCTGTGGAAGGCACTGATTTATATTTCTCCCTCTGTCTTTCCTACTCTCTCAGGACCAGACCGAGTACAACTCAACCATCATAAAGAGCCAGACCAACACAGTGGTCATCCGCGGTCTCAAACCAGGCGCGATCTATGTGTTCCTGGTTCGTGCCCGGACTGTGGCCGGATTTGGCCGCTACAGCGGCAAGCTCTACTTCCAAACCATGACTGAAGGTGAGGGTGCAGCCAACATTCCTTCAAGTCAGATAGAGCATAGAGAGATGTAGAGTTATCACATCCCATGCATGGCCCATCAACCCAACCTGGACCATGACAACATAGACCCAATGAATGTGGGTTAATGTAAAACATACATCAGGTTAAAGTGTCTAATCTGTATAGAAGGACACTGCTTGGCAGATTAGCTTCTCCCCTGGCTGCTAAGCAGCCCATCTAATGTTAGCACAGCAACCTGGGTGTTCTCTAAACATCTCATTACCTGAGTGCCGAGGGCCATCATTAGCCTGATCACTCCTCTGCTCTCTTCTCCTCCACGGAAAGCAGCCAGCATGCCGCCAGACAAAAGAGAACCCAGCATCACAGTATAATGCATACAGTACCACCCTGGGACACAACCCATGACACAGCCCTCCCCAGTCTCCGGCCCAGACAGAGCAGTCAGGACCTGAGGTGGAGATTATGTGCCTACTGCCATGCTGGATTCCCTGTGTTTGGCAGCACTCTGGAGGGAAGGGAGCTGGGTCTCTCCCAAACACACTCTCTCAGTTATAGACGAGCGGGCGGCCATATCGCTGGCATCTGAGCCCACTCAGTGGGCTTTGGAGAGAGGTCTTGTGCTGCCAGCCAAGATGACCATTGGTCTCCCCAACCGTCTGTCTGTCTGTCACCAACTGCTTGCTCCATATGCATTCGCTCATATACCGGCCCATATGTTTCAGTGTGTGATGGTGTGTTTGTGTGTGTTTGTCTAATCACAGAGGAGTACAACACCAGCATTCAGGAGAAGCTGCCTCTCATTATCGGCTCTGCAGCTGCAGGTCTGGTCTTCCTCATCGCAGTGGTTGTCATCGTCATCGTCTGCAACCGGTGAGTCATTCATGCTCCAGCAGCCAACCAATGCTGCCTGCGACCTATCACAAACAGTCAAACAAGCCAGCCAGATTAGACACATTCGCTTTAGTGGTTGTTTTCCCCACTACTTCATTAGTGTACTTTAATGGGTGCTGTAGCTTGTTAAGGTGGGGTTTATAGTTCATAGGCTGGTTGTGTTTAGTGGTCATTAGCTAGCTGTGGAGCGGGAAGGCCTGCTACATAGACCACAGCCCCTCTCTGGACCAGCGCTATAGCTCTTTGTCTTTCTCCCAGGAGGCGTGGCTTTGAGAGGGCAGACTCAGAGTACACAGACAAGCTGCAGCACTACACCAGCGGCCACAGTGAGTAACCCAGCCCTCGCTCTCACTCTGTGACTGTTTGCACCTCCCCCACACTCTCGCTAACACACACACACACCTGTCTCCATGGCTACTGGCTCACACAGCTGTCTCCATGGCTAACGTTCAACCCTCTGCTGCCTCACACACCTGTCTCCATGGCTACCACCTGACACTAGTGTCCTTGGCTACCTCCCAACCTTGTGCTTCTTCTCACCTCTCCATGTGTAGTCTTGTCTCTTGTTTTCTTCAACCATCTTAATGCTAGGATTTATCCCAACATAACTCGTGTACAAGTGTGTGTTGGCTGTATGGTCTCATTTCATAGTCAACTAATTCCATTGTTGTGGAAATAGCATTTAGCCTTCTCTTAGCTAGTTAAGTCCATTAACATGCTAATACCACACACACCATTTGCATTTGCTGAAAAATTCTAAGGAGATTGTGAAGGAATGGCCTTTATTAATTATTTTGTTTTCCATGTTGTGAAGGTGGGGTTTATAGTTGGATCGTTCCATGATACAGAAATAAATCTTCAAGTTGGAGCTCAGGAGCCGTAATTTAAACTAGTTTGGCTCTCTCTGGGAGCTTTGGCTTATCGTTTTCCCCTCCGTCACTCAGCTAAACAGAAATGGTCTGAAATATTTCCTCCCTGAGCTTATTTCAGTTTTATTTATTTCTATATTTTTCTATTTAGCTCTTCCGCTTGCCGGGCTTATCAATGGAGACAGCTTTCCCATGTGTAATCAATAAAGATTGCAGTAAATGCTGTATTTACAGAACTTGTTTCTTCCCGGGTGAAATTCAGTGGGGAGTAATGCCAGAGAGACTGAGGGCATTTCACAGCTAATAATACAGTTCCACTCCCCTGTGTGTGTCTTTATCCCCACACTGATGGTCACAGTTTTCCTGGCTTTCCTCCCCTGTGTCAGGTGGTCTCTGCCATGCTCTGGTGGGTGGTCTTTGGATCGCTCCATAGTTTGGGAAGAGATAGGAGGGTTCTGACTGGGGACTTTCAGGGGGCTCGCCATCTGTTCCTGAACACTTCTTCAGTTTAGTCTGCTATGCAGGTTTCATGACTCTACTCCATGCATATTTCTCAGCTTCTCTGACTGTCTGTGCATGATCACAATATCCATTCAAAAAGCCTCAGGCGAGATGTGGAAGTAAGAGCCAGAATAATCGGATTTGAAACCTGGGACACTTAAGTCACTGAACACTTAAAGGCCACCTTAAGCCAATTTACCTGGCATCAGAGTTTAAGAGAGCCAATTTATTTTCTAGAGCAGAGAGCGATACTAGTATAGTGACCGGCTGCTTCTCCTGGGTGTTAATGGTCTGCTATGACTCTCTGGAGCTGATACATACATTAACCTGCCTTATTACTGCCAACAACTCACTGGGAATATCATGTCATTGCCCATTGATTATTATAGTCCTGAGGCCCCCAGCCAATCCTACCATTCCTACCTTGCACTAACACTAACCTCTCTGACTCAATCATATTAATATACTGCATTGGCTACTCACACTCTGAATTTTAAATACAGACACTGTTGCAGAGTTTGTGTGTGTGTATGTCAGACTACAAAATTATATCGGCCTCTTCTTTTTCCAAGTGACTCCAGGAATGAAGATATATATCGATCCGTTTACATATGAGGACCCCAACGAGGCTGTGAGGGAGTTTGCTAAGGAGATTGACATCTCCTGTGTGAAGATTGAGCAAGTCATTGGTGCAGGTAAAGAGAAAGGCCAGTAATTCTTTACAACTAAATATTTTGAATGTTGTCTGTATTCCAATGAATTAGGGACTACATTTTGGCTCATAATGTTAATGTTTGTAACCTCTGTCAGACATCTCCTATCATTAACTGTCCCTCTGCCTCTATGTTGTGTCTTGTAGGAGAGTTCGGGGAGGTGTGCAGTGGGAACCTGAGGCTCCCAGGCAAGAGGGAGATGTTTGTGGCCATCAAGACGCTGAAGTCGGGCTACACAGAGAAGCAGAGGCGGGACTTCCTGTCTGAGGCGTCCATCATGGGTCAGTTTGACCACCCCAATGTGATCCACCTGGAGGGTGTGGTCACCAAGAGCACCCCCGTCATGATCATCACTGAGTTTATGGAGAATGGATCACTGGACTCCTTCCTCAGAGTGAGTTACGCACTGTTTGTCTTTGTCCTACTGAGTCAAATATTAATACTAATGGCTATGCAGATAGACAGGTAGACAAAGACATGCAGACACACACACACACACATTGGGAAATGACTGCTAAATACACATCCTAATGCTAACCCATCTAGGTTCAAGTGAACATTAATATGCAGAACATTAATCATGTGGAACTCCTCTTTACTTAGCATAGTGTCCATCAATGAGCCTTAGAGCGAGTCCTTAGAGCGCGCATTTTCTACCCAATCAAGCTGCAGTATTAATGTTCTCTGAGTGTCTGTCTGGTCCAATTATTGATTTATGTTATGCTGCCACTAGCGCTGGCTGTTATACAGTATTTCCCCTTGATCTCCATGTTTGACTACAGTAAAATGGAGTCTAAGTAGAGTAGCTCACTAGCTGCTGGTGAGTGAGGTTAGCATTTCAGTGAAGTTAGTCATGCTCTCATTTTGTATTTGTCATACTAACCCACAGTAAGTCCTCCTGTTTGAGTCACATAAAAGGAAAAGGACCTATGAATTTATAGGGCTTTCTACTTATGCCACAAAATGCCTCTGTTAACATGTTATTCAGCACCTTAACATTTAGTCAAACATATTGCATGAATTGCAGAACTCATAGAACTCATATCTCAGAAAATACATTCCAGATATCTAACCTCACCTTGGGAGGGTTTCAAATTATTAGCGAGAGTTAAGAAGAAAACATGTCAGCTCTCAGAGAATTAAGTTGGCTTGTAGATGAGAGGCTGCTGTCAGCTGTCAGCCAGTCCTGTGCCGTCTGTCTGTAGCATGTCAGCTAAATGGGAGCATGTTTTTCCTGATGTGACTGGGTGTCCAAAAGCTTTAATCTCTTATTGGACTCATCGTGGGTTAGAAGTAAGGGGGAAAAAACTAGTGATTTATGGAAATCTTCACAAATATATAGAATTTTTCCACCAATTAGTTTTACTTCACTTTAAATCAATTGTGAGTGAAAACACCATCATTATAAAATATGGAAAACATATATAATTAACAAGAGCCAACTATTTCTGCTGTTTGATATAAATCACTATGTTCATCTTTAGATATGTCTGATGTTGCTACTAGTCAGTCTATGTGGATAACGCCCCCCTCCACCACCTCTGTTATAGCCTTAGTTTCGTCACATTGTTAGCCTCTGTATGGATCATACTGAGTAAGGCTTTCACGACTCAGGGCAGGAGAGCACACTGACGAGTATCAGCTCTGAGCTATTCGAGAATATTATAAACTTGAGACTTAAAACTCTTCCTCTGTGGATCAAAATACACATCAAAATCCTCCCTTTAATCCTCCCTGTCTGCTGGCAGCCATCCTCCTGTCATCAGACTGCTGCTCTGTCTACTGCTGGAGGTGCAAAACATGAACTTTATTAGCATTCTGCTTCAGACCTCCGAGACACGGTATGCCAACTCACTTGAATTTGACAGGGTTGTGTGTCTGTGTCTCTGTCTCTGTGTGTTAAGCATATTTGACAGCACATTGGATTCCAAACAACACAGCACCACTGTGGCACCTCACTATATGACAACGTTTGCTGACAGCGTCAGTGCTTTAGAACGTGGCGCTCTGTGAAGGAGGGTCAGCCAGCAGGGGGTTAGTGAAGACGACCGCCTTAGATAGGAGCTGCCAGCTGAAGGATCAGCTCCCCTACAGCTCCTGGTGCAGCTCCCACTGCTGTGTTGCATCTCCAAGGTAGAGCTAAAGTGAGAAAATGAGACAAATTGATCAATCACAGCTAATAGATGGATGGAGACAACAACAAGCAGAGAAAGTAGCAAAAGTTGAGGGCCATGTAATGACCATAACAAATGGTAGAGGAGGGTGGGATAAGTTGAGCCAAAGGGGTAAGTTGAGCCACCCTTGTTTCTAGGAAACCGTACACAAAATGAATAATTTGACCAAATATTTAGGAAGAGGTCATCATTTCATGGAGTCTGTGAAGGAAGAAACCACACGGAAAAAGTGGAAAGCAAGTTAGGTCCAAAAAACTGATTTTCAAATGAATTTATTGTGCTAGAGGTTTCATAATGCTTCTATCTAAACCAAAGTAGACACTTTTAAGATTGTTGTATACATCAGTTGGGGTCTATAAGATTCAATATGAGGTCCTAAACCTAGCATGAAAGTGCATCATTGTAGTTGTGTGGGCTAATATAGTCAAAATGTTTGCCTTGGGGAAAGTTGAGCAAATGGTTGAGCCAATGGCAAGTTGAGCAAATGTAAGTGCTTTCTTCCCAGGTGTAATGCAAGGCATTATCGCTGGGATAAGAGGTAACAACATGGCCCAGCCTTTGTTAAAAGTGTTTTAAAAAGTACAACGTGTTTGTTAGGTGATAAGCCTGTGTTAAAAGATGATTAAAAGACCGATTGTGATTGTGTTGAATTGTGTTTTGGAAATAAAGATAGATGGTTTTAAAAAGGTAGCGGTTAACTTACCCTGTTTCGCGAGGCATCTTTCCTCATACCTGGGGTAAGTTGTGCCAAAGGACCACTTTCTTTGGACAAGCTATGTTTTCCAAACTGTAATGTTTACATTAATTCATTCATTCAGATATTCGATGGATACACAACATCCTGAAATACATTTTTACATTTGAGTCATTTAGCAGACGCTCTTATCCAGAGCGACTTACAGTTAGTGAGTGCATACATTTTCATACTGGCCCCACGTGGGAATCAAACCCACAACCCTGACGTTGCAAACGCCATGCTCTACCAACTGAGCTACACGGGACTACAGTGCATTCGGAAAGTATTCAGACCCCTTGACCTTTTCCACATTTTGTTACGTTACAGACTTATTCTACAATGGATTAAATAAATAAAAATCCTCATCAATATACACACAATACCCCATAATGACAAATTGAAAACAAGTTTTTAGAAATGTTTGCATACGTATTACAAATAAAAAACAGAAATACCTTATTTACATAAGTATTCAGACCCTTTGCTATGAGACTCCAAATTGAGCTCAGGTGCATCCTGTTTCCATTGATCATCCTTGAGATGTTTCTACAACTTGATTGGAGTCCACCTGTTGTAAATTCAATTGCTTGAACATGATATGGAAAGGCACACACCTGTCTATATAAGTTCCCACAATTGACAGTGTATGTCAGAGCAAAAACCGAGCCATGAGGTCGAAGGAATTGTCCATAGAGCTCCGAGACAGGATTGTGTCGAGGCACAGATCTGGGGAAGGGTACCAAAACATTTCTGCAGCATTGAAGGTCCCCAAGAACACAGTGGCCTCCATCATTCTTAAATGGAAGAAGTTTGGAACCACCAAGACTCTTCCTAGAGCTGGCTGAGCAATCAGGGGAGAAGGGCCTTGGTCAGGGAGGTGGTTGAAAAATAAGTTTTAATGACTCCAACCTAAGTGTATGTAAACTTCCGACTTCAACTGTATGTATGTATGTATGTATGTATGTATGTATGTATGTATGTATGTATGTATGTATGTATGTATGTATGTATGTATGTATGTATGTATGTATGTATGTGTATATATATATATATATATATATATATATATATATATATATATATATATATATACAGTTGAAGTCGGAAGTTTACATACACTTAGGTTGGAGTCATTAAAACTTGTTTTTCAACCACTCCACAAATGTCTTGTTAAAAAACTATAGTTTTGGCAAGTCGGTTAGGACATCTACTTTGTGCATGACACAAGTAATTTTTCCAACAATTGTTTACAGACAGATTATTTCACTTATAATTCACTGTATCACAATTCCAGTGGGTCAGAAGTTTACATACACTAAGTTCACTGTGCCTTTAAACAGCTTGGAAAATTCCAGAAAACGATGTCATGGCTTTAGAAGCTTCTTATAGGCTAATTCACATAATTTGAGTCAATTGGAGGTGTACCTATGGATGTATTTCAAGGCCTACCTTCAAACTCAGTGCCTCTTTGCTTGACATCATTGGAAAATCAAAAGAAATCAGCCAAGACCTCAGAAAAAAAATGGTAGACCTCCACAAGTCTGGTTCATCCTTGGGAGCAATTTCCAAACGCCTGACGGTACCACGTTCATCTGTACAAACAATAGTATGCAAGTATAAACACCATGGGACCACGCAGCCGTCATACCGCTCAGGAAGGAGACGCGTTCTGTCTCCTAGAGATTAACGTACTTTGGTGCAAAAAGTGCAAATCAATCCCAGAACAACAGCAAAGGACCTTGTGAAGATGCTGGAGGAAACAGGTACAAAAGTATCTATATCCACAGTAAAACGAGTCCTATATCGACATAACCTGAAAGGCCACTCAGCAAGGAAGAAGCCACTGCTCCAAAACCGCCATAAAAAAGCCAGACTACGGTTTGCAACTGCACATGGGGACAAAGATTCTTACTTTTTGGAGAAATGTCCTCTGGTCTGATGAAACAAAAATAGAACTGTTTGGCCATAATGACCATCGTTATGTTTGGAGGAAAAAGGGGGAAGGGTTGCAAGCCGAAGAACACCATCCCAACCGTGAAGCACGGGGGTGGCAGCATCATGCTGTGGGGGTGCTTTGCTGCAGGAGGGACTGGTGCACTTCACAAAATAGATGGCATCATGAGGAAGGAAAATTATGTGGATATATTGAAGCAACATCTCAAGACATCAGTCAGGAAGTTAAAGCTTGGTCGCAAATGGGTTTTCCAAATGGACAATGACGTCCAAAGTTGCGTCAAAATGGCTTAAGGACAACAAAGTCAAGGTATTGGATTGGCCATCACAAAGCTCTGACCTCAATCCTATAGAAAATGTGTGGGCAGAACTGAAAAAGTGTGTGCGAGCAAGGAGGCCTACAAACCTGACTCAGTTACACCTGCTCTGTCAGGAGGAAAAGGCCAACATTCACCCAACTTATTGTGGGAAGCTTGTGGAAGGCTACCCAAAACGTTTGACCCAAGTTAAACATTTTAAAGGCAATGCTACCAAATACTAATTGAGTGTATGTAAACTTCTGACCCACTGGGAATGTGATGAAAGAAATAAATGCTGAAATAAATCATTCTCTTTATTCAGACCTTTCACATTCTTAAAATAAAGTGGTGATCCTAACTGACCTAAGACAGGGAATTTTTACTAGGATTAAATATCAGGAATTGTGAAAAACTGAGTTTTAATGTATTTGGCTAAGGTGTATGTAAACTTCCGACTTCAACTGTATATATATATATATATATGTATTTGCGAGAAAAAACAAACATATGGGGGATTGGAAGTGATGCAGGCAATTACATTGATGGAAGTTACAATCTATCTGCAATATTAAAGCTGATCTACCCCCTAAAAAATATAATAATGATATATATATATATATACAAAAAAAAAGACTACAAAAAAAGATTCTCTGGTCTGATGAAAGCAAGATTGAACTCTTTGGCCTGAATGCCAAGCGTCACGTGTGGAGGAAACCTGGCACCATCCCTACGGGGATGTTTTTCAGCGGCAGGGACTGGGAGACTAGTCAGGATCGAGGGAAAGGTGAATGGAGCAAAGTACAGAGAGATCTTTGATGAAAACCTGCTCAAGAGCGCTCAAGACCTCAGACTGGGGCGAAGGTTCACCTTCCAACAGGACAACTACCCTAAGCACACAGCCAAGACAACACAGGAGTGGCTTTGGGACAAGTCTCTGAATGTCCTTGAGTGGCCCAGCCAGAGCCCGGACTTGAACCAATCGAACATCTCTGGAGAGACCTGAAAATAGCTGTGCAGTGACACTCCCCATCCAACCTGACAGAGCTTGAGAGGATCTGCAGAGAATAATTGGAGAAACTCCCCAAATACAGGTGTGCCAAGCTTGTAGCGTCATACCCAAGAAGACTTGAGGCTGTAATTGCTGCCAAAGGTGCTTCAACAGTACAGAGTAAAGGGTCTGAATACTTATGTCAATGTGATATTTCAGTTTTATATTTTTTATACATTTGCTAACATTTAAAAAAAACAGTTTTTGCTTAGTAATTATGGGATATTGTGTGTAGATTGATGAGGGGAAAAAAACGATTTAAACCATTTTAGAATAAGGCTCTAACGTAACACAATGTGGAAAAAGTAAAGTGGTCTGAATACTTTCCGAATGTGCTGTATATGTAGATATTTTTGTTAGAAAAAAGACTACATTTCCCTTGACAGAGTGATGCAGAATGTAAAAAATTGCCCAATTTACCCCACTCTCCCCATCCATATAAAAGCTTTCTTCAATTATGACTAGAATTGGGATAGAATCATAAAATTGCGCAGAGCATGTATTACCCTAAGAACTCAAATATATAAATTATACCTCTATCTGCTAATCAGATCCAAATGACTTGGGTTGAAGAATCTTCCCATTTAAAGTACAGTATATGCAAACACAGTGCAGTGATGCAGAGATCAGGAGGAGCTGCGTAGTTGGGAGACATTTCAGCCTCATGAATAATGCATAACACTTAATTGCTGTGGTACATGAGGAGCTGGTGGAGAAGTTCCTGCACTGCTAATGAGCAGAAAAGTGTTTGGAAGAGACACAGAGACACAGGCTAGAGGATCTGGCTAACCATAAGCCAGGAACATGCCCAGAGGAATACACAGCCAGGCCTAGTCCGTCTGTGGTCTATCTGTGTCCCCACCCCACCCCATCCCTGGGCCATGATACTGGGCCTGTCTGTCCATGCTCATGCTCTCTCATCTCTCGTCATGATCCTCCTGGATATTCCCTAGTTGATCTCTGGTCCTCGTGGTGGGTGGTGAGGGTGCAGGTGTGCGCAGTTGGAGGCACAGCTGCATGCCAGATCCAGACACTCCCCATGTATGTGGTAATGCCTTGGCCAATCCAGGAAGGAGAACAGCTGCAGCCAACCAGACCCAGTTTAGCCCAGCCTATCCTATAGCCACATCTATTCAACCATAGCCCACAGAGGCCCCTGGGGATGTATCATATTGTGATCTAATGTGATCTTTTTTTTTGCAGCAAAACGACGGTCAGTTCACAGTGATCCAGCTGGTGGGTATGCTGCGTGGCATCGCCTCTGGCATGAAGTACCTGGCCGACATGAACTACGTCCACCGCGACCTGGCCGCACGCAACATCCTGGTCAACAGCAACTTGGTCTGCAAGGTGTCCGACTTTGGCCTGTCCCGTTTCCTGGAGGACGACACGTCAGACCCCACCTACACCAGCGCCCTGGTGCGTACCATGACCTTACCGCAAACACCACACACATACACGTGTGCATGCATCCACACCTGCACGCTCACACACATCTGCACGCACACACACACACTCACCTCACACACCACACTCCCCATCATAACAGAGCCCCCTCACCTGTCCCTTTCCTCCGGTTTATGGGTTTCCATATCACACACATCCACTCTCAGGAGTTTAGTTATATCCATCTCAGAGTTGGGATTACAGAGTATTGTTGCTGTGAATAATCTCTCTCTGCAGAGCCAGGACACTGTGACGATCAGGTTTCCATCTCACTTCCCTCTATAAGATTGCTCCTTCATTGTGTTGTGTTTCTCAGGGAGGGAAGATCCCTATCCGATGGACAGCCCCTGAAGCCATCCAGTACAGGAAGTTCACATCCGCCAGTGATGTCTGGAGCTATGGCATTGTCATGTGGGAAGTCATGTCCTATGGAGAGAGACCTTACTGGGACATGACCAATCAAGACGTATGTATTTATAGTCCTTTATATATTATTTGTATCATTCATCAAGCAGAACCACTCTAAGCCTGGCATCAAATGTTCACATTTTATTCAAACAGACAATTGTTCCTGAATGTTATTACCTCCCCGTAGAGATTCATTTTGTCATGGTGGTTCTCTTCCCCTGGCTTAACAGCAACTTTCTAACCTGGGTTTAATATGAAAGCCCCCCAGTTACCACAGAGAGATAATAAGATGATTTGGAATGCAAGGCAGTGCTCCACAGACTATTCCTGCTCTTGACTGGAGCCTCTGTTTCCAGGCTCCCTCTGGGTGGTGGAGAAGAGAGCAAATTATGGTGAGAGAGATAATGAAAATAGTTTCAAATTGAAAGTGTGAACACTAATGCCCTAAGAGGGACTGAGGAGCTTGACGGTTATCTTATTAGCGGCTTCAGATAGTGTTTCTACTCCATCAGCATCTTGGTTGGGAGGGAGGCCTCTGAATGAGCTTAATCTGGGCCTGAATGGAGCTCCATAATGGTGGTGATAATGAGCAGAGGATCGTGGGTCCTCATCAGAATCCTCCTCTGGGCCGGTCGTTCCCCACTCCTAGCCAGGCATCAACTCCCTGATCCCTCGCCCACCACCAACATCACCACTGGCCACTCTTAGTCTCAGACTAGACCATTTTGGCGTGACAATGACCATAGAGTTGGCAAAACAGAACAAATGGATCTGGGACCAGGCTCTCACTTAGATATGTGTATGGCAGGAACATTACTGTACATAGTTTCTAAAGGCTCTTGATGCCAGACTGACTGAGGAGGAGTCACTGCTGGCACAGACTGCATGGATGTGAGGAGCCATTGGTATTAGACTGCTACTTTACTGTGACACTTAACTGGTACAGTAAGTATGCAGCCAAGACAAAACAATGTCTAAATGGTAATGGTGGTCATTTCCTACTTAGTGTTAATGCAATAATGTGTGCAGGATTATGTATGTGTGTGGGCATGTGTGCTGCAGTTTTGACTTGTATAACACTGAGATTTGTGAGAGGATGCTCTACAATGGGATTGTCGTCTCTCTCCTCCTCCTCCTCCTCCTCCTCCTCCTCCTCCTCGTAGAGCCTCATAGCAACCCTTAGAGATCTGTGTCTCCCCCTGCAGGTGATCAATGCCATAGAGCAGGACTACCGGCTGCCCCCTCCCATGGACTGCCCAAGTGCCCTGCACCAGCTCATGCTGGACTGCTGGCAGAAGGACCGTAACAACCGGCCCAAGTTCAGCCAGATCGTCAACAACCTGGACAAGATGATCCGCAACCCCAACAGTCTGAAGGCCATGACCCCTCTGTCATCAGGGTGAGTGGAACACTCTCCTTAGATCTTTGTCAGTTTATCTGTGGGGTTTTCTTTCTTTTAGTCTGTCTGTCTGTATATTAGTGTGTTTGAATGCAAGTGTCCCTCTGTCTCTCCTGGCCAGTCATGATAATATCCAGGATTGGGCTCAAGTACTACTTTCATATTTCCACAGATAGGATGTCGTGCATCTGACTTCAAATATGGGAAAACAATTACACATTTCAAAGGATATGATTCCTTCAATGTTTAACATTTTGGGTTACACTTTTGACATTCATGGTACAATTTATTTCTACCAAACACTGTCTCCTGTTTCTTTTGGCGCCGAGTGGTTATGTAAATAAGACCTCATTGGTTTCATAGATCAAGTCATTTCCATGAATGCTTTAGGCAAGTTATGATTTGAAGCAGTTGCACAATAAAAAAATAAAAAAAACATTTAAAAGTACATTTTCCCTGGGTGTCAGTTTCCTATGAATGCTAAAATATATTTCATTCCATATATCCTATGCTATATTTTCATTTTTGGTGCTGTGTAGAATAGAGACATAGATTTTCCACTGAAACTGTGCGGATACTCCCACTGGGCACACACTGGTTGAATCAACGTTCTTTCCACGTCATTTCGATTAAATTGAACCAACGTGGAATAGATGTTAAATTGACGTCTGTTCCCAGTGGGCTGGCTCTTCTAAGCCTGTCACTCCATTTGTAAATAAATTTTTCTAAGAAGTCAACTCGGAAAATGGCTTCCAGTACATGAAGCCAAGGCTACTTAGTTTTGTCCTTAAAACTAATCTAGTGTAGGCTCTCCATTATTGTGTCTGTTCCAAACGTACTGATTGCCATCATAGAGGTGAGAGAGTTATGACACTGTCTCTAGGGCTGTGTTTGACTCTTAGTGTATGTATCTTCCCCAGTGTCCATCTTCCTCTCCTGGACCGCAGTGTTCCAGACTTCTCCAGCTTCAGCACGGTGGACGAGTGGCTGGATGCCATCAAGATGGGCCAGTACAAAGACAACTTTGCCAACGCTGACTTCACCAGCTTTGATGTGGTTTCCCAGATGACTATGGAGTAAGTACTGATCCCAGACCTGTGTTTCTAATAAGGATGATAAGGATGAGGTTGAAGCGAGGCAGGTGGGCTGTTCCTGGACAGTCTCATACCTTAAAATCTAGATGACTGCCAGGCTCAGTGTGATGAGGTGTGAATGACGGAGTCAGGCGCAGGAGGTAAAACACCGAAATCCAGAGTTTATTCAGTGTACATGAATAAAGCGCAGCAAGCGTCAAAACGAATCTAGCACAAGGGAAAAATCCATTTTAGCTACATTTTTGTCATTTAGCAAACACTCTTATCCAGAGCGACTTACAGTTAGTGAGTGCGTACATCATTTTTTAATTTTTCATACTGGCCCCCCGTGGGAATCGAACCCACAACCCTGGCGTTGCAAACACCATGCTCTGCCAACTGAGCTACATCCCTGCCGGCCATTCCCTCCCCTACCCTGAACACACAACACTATGTGTGGAGAAAAAAAGGCACAGCACACCAACATCCCTGCCGGCCATTCCCTCCCCTACCCTGGACCAATTGTGCACCGCCCCATGGGTCTCCCGGTCGCGGCCGGCTAAGACAGAGCCTGGATTCAAACCAGGATCTCTAGTGGCACAGCTAGCACTGCGATGCAGTGCCTTAGACCACTGCGCCACTCGGGAGATTACATATATACACATACATATACATACAAGGAAAGAGTAGCTCAACCGAGGACAAGGGGGCAGAGGGAACACTTATACACAGACTAATGAGGGAATGAGTACCATGTGTGTGTGATTGACAAGACAAGACAAGACAAATGGAGTGATGATAAATGGAGAGGTAGTGGCTAGTAAGCCGGTGACGATGAACGCCGAAACCTGCCCGAGCAAGGAGGAGGGGCAGCCTCGGCTGAATTCGTAACACTCAGCCCCTGGCTCATCATAAATCTGTCTCTCACTGTATGTCATTAGGAGATAATAACAGTTCAGCACAACTGCTCTGAGCTAGAACAGAGTGTACAGACTCTGGCCATGTGGCTGCCAGGTTTCTTCTACAACAGTTAAATGAAATAATAGATATAGGAGAATGAACATGCATAGTGATGTTTAGGAATACATTCCTGCCTCAGTAGACTTAATAAAGACATAGACATCATCTATTAGCAGATAGAGACTATTCAAGGTCTGTTTAGTAAATAAGGTACACATTACTCTGCTTATTGTCTCCTGGGCGCCAGGTAGCTTAGTGGTTAAGAGCGTTGTGCCAGTAACCGAAAGGTCGCTGGTTCTAATCTCCTAGGTGAAAAACCTGTCGATGTGCCCTTGAGCAAGGCACTTAACCCTAATTGCTCCTGTAAGTCGCTCTGGATAAGTGCGTCTGCTAAATTGACCAATTTATTTATCTATATCTCTTAATATCCTCCTAAAGTCACATTGGAAATCTAAGCCACGTAAGTCTGTTTGGAGAAAAAAATATGTCCACCCACATCTCTAGTTACAATACTTAAACCAATACGACACATCAGTCCATCTCTGGTTACAATACTTAAACCAATACGACACATCAGTCCATAGGGTTAAGGTTAGGAAACACCGTTTTTTTGTTGTTGTTTTTTCTTGACAAAATGTTTAAAAAAGGTATAATCTTCGTAAATGATATCATCGGTGGAGTTATGTCACACATGCAGCTAACAAAAACATATGAAATGTCTGCTCTACCCAAAATTACAACCAAATAATTGCAGCATTACCGCAAAAATGAAAGAGGAAAGTGGAAGGGGGAAAATGTAAGGAACTTGTCTGTCGGCCTTGCATTAAAGAACATAATTGGTTAAAGAAAACCGTGATAAATAGCAAAGTATACCAGTTTCATTTAAGGACCAAAGGATTGACAGCCGTCCCATATAGATTGCAAAATAGTTGGGAAGAGATTTCTGACTTACCGAGCCCATGGCATAGTGTTTATGAACTGATAAGCAAAACGACGCGGTATTCAAAACCTCGAATTTTTCAATTTAAATTATTATATAAAATTATTGCTACCAATAGAATGTTATTTATATGGGGGATACAATCTTCCCAGCTCTGCAGATTTTGCTGCGAAGAGACAGCATCATTAGATCATTTGTTTTGGGACTGTCCATTTGTAGCTTGTTTTTGGACACATGTCCAGGAATGGCTAAAGGATTGCAATATTTACCTGGAGCTAACCCTGCAGATAGCATTACTGGGTGATCTGAAAAGTCATAGTCAATCAATCAATAATATAATAATACTTTTAGCAAAAAAATTTGTTTTCAATTTACAATCTGTAGAAACAATGAGAATAGAAAGGTTTAGAACTTTTGTAAAACATCACAGTACAGTTGAAAAATATATGGCAAATAGAAATCCAATGTGGATGGTGTTAAGAGATAGATGGGTGGTGTTGAATGGAGATGAAGGATGGGACTAATAACAACCAACAACAACAAGATAACTAATAATGTAAGCATACTGTGTCCATAATCAGTATATAGGTTATAGTTTGAGAGCTTTTGTGAAAGAGCACAGTTAGAACGATATGGCATATAGAAGCAAATCGGATGGACATCAAGAAAATGATCGGAGAGGTTGAGGGTAGAGGAAGTTCAGAAGTAAAAACAAACAAAATATAATTATTGTAAAATTGACTGTGTCCATAAAATGTATATAGTATATAAGCTGGGAGTAGAGGCCTAAGCATTGTTGTTGACTAGTTTACTCCAGTTAGGGAAGGGGTGGTGGGGTTGGAAAGTCATAAAGGAAATGTATATATATGTGTATATATGTATGTATATATGTATGTATGTATGTATGTATGTATGTATGTGTATATATATATATATATATATATATATATATATATATATATATATATATATATATATATATATATATATATTTGTGAGAGAAAAAAAAACATATGGGGGATTGGAAGTGATGCAGACAATTACATTGATGGAAGTTACAGTTACAATCTATCTGCAATATTAAAGCTGATCTATCTCCTAGTAAAGAAAAAAATAAAATAAAAAAGACATTACATTGTTTCCTGAATGGAAGAAGTTGTTCAACCAACAGAGCAGTCATGTCTGGGACGGAATTAGGAATTTGGCAGACTGGGGCCCAGAATTTAACCTTGATCTAACTTGTTGAGTTTACCTGGGCTTATGCAATGTGACTTGTGCCATTAAACCTGTTTTGTCTTCTGTGATGGCTTTCTCCTGACTCCTGTGGTTGTGTCTCCTGCCACAGTGACATCCTGAGCGTGGGTGTAACGTTAGCAGGCCACCAGAAGAAGATCCTGAACAGTGTGCAAATGATGCGTGCCTCCATGAACCAGATCCAGTCTGTAGAAGTTTGACCATCCAGAGTGGAGCAGAGGAGAGCAGAGCAGAGGAGAGGGGATTGGGATGCAGGGCTCTGGGTGCACGGATGGAGTGGATGTGTTTTTGCTTGAACCTGGCTTTCCTACCAGACTACCGTCCATCCCCGGTCCCCCCTTCCAATCCCTCTCCTGTCCTCCTCTATGCCCTCATCCAAAGTCCCCTCAACCTTCGGGATCAGCTTTGGAAGGTTGTGGCCAGCATGTCTAAATGACCAGACGTCAATCAACGTGGCTCACAACCGTCCATCTTGGAACCAGGATCATGAGAGGTTACTGACCAGAGACACATTTTTACTTCCATCTTCCACCCATGTTTTTGTTATTTTTTACGTTGAACTTTTTTGTTTGTTTTAAGAATTTAGTAAAGAATTTAGTAAATAAAAAAAAGTTGGGAAAATTCATGGAGTCAATACAAGTATAGACGGTATACAATTGTAAGCTAGGTGAACTGACTAGAAAGGCTACCCTTTCAAAAGGGCCACAGAGAAGAAGACGATGATGAAAACTGGGTGATTTAAGACCAACAGTCTCAAAATTAATCTGAAATATTCTATGTAAACTAGGTGAACTGACTTCAGAAAATAAACTTAACTCTTTGCTGCCTTCCCGAAGGCAAACAACAGAAGAGTCTGAGGAACTTGATCTATTCCCCTATCATTGATTTGGGACATAAAATAGGTGTGAGCACAATGAAATGGACCTCTTTTGGCAGAAACTACTGCCATGAACAAATTTCCGACATTCAGTTATCTACCAATTCAAAGCAACAGTAGAAATAATTACAACAAAAATACATTTTCTCATATCAAGTCATTTCGTTTTCTGTGTGAAAATTGTGATGAAGACTTTCTCTCACCATGCTTCCTCTTACTGTGGGAAAATTTATATTTTTTCAATATAAACATAACCTGCCAAATGGAACATCCTCCCTATGTACCTCAGATGATGTCATGATCCTGTACATATCAGATGCACTTGACATTGGGACTGTGATGTGATCACTATGAGCCTGACATAGTTACTAATACCTGGAAGTGATGGATTTACATTTTTCTTAAGGTGACTATAGGGAGTTTTTAATTTGTTGTTATTGTGATTCGATTTTTTTTGCTAAATGGTAGTTGTGGATTTTGAAGAATCAGTGTCATAAACAGCAAACATACAGTACTTCCTCCATGGATGTATAGAAAAAAAGAACATCATATGGGTGTTTTCCCTATACTGTTTACATGGGGAAGGAGTGCACATATGTTTTGGTCCTCACATTATCTTGAGGTTTCCCCGTGTTTTACAGCTTCCCCACGTGCATGTGTGTTTGTTTGTGTGTGTGTGTGTGTGTGTGTGTGTGTGTTTGTTTGTGTGTGTGTGCGTGTGGCTAAATGTGCTCTGTGGCACAAAGCAACGGCTCCCAAAGCTGAGGGGCTAGTGTTTGATAGCATGCTGAGTTAATTATTGATTTCACAGAGCTTTGATTTGTTACACTTTACAAAATATAATGCGCTTACATTATATTTAGCATTTTTCTTCCAGATTGTATTCTTTTTTAAATAATTTTATATTGAAGTGTTAGGGTTTTAACACCACTGATGGTTATCTCACGTTGGTACGGTCACGGACAAATATTTTCACAACAGGGCAGTAACATTAGCATGGAATAGTGGATTATTTTACGCATATTATTATTATTATTATTATTATTATTATTATTATTATTATTATTATTGTACATCATGGATGATTGGGAGCACTTGTGACAGCTTTTCCAAGTAGTCTCTTGGAAGGGTATGTGAACCCAGATCATACTGGACAATGGACTTCAAACCCGATGACTCTCTGGATCTTCCATGCTCTTTTGGAATTTTAGGAAATGATTATTATGTTGGTGCACACAAATTGTAGATAACTGGAGTCCTTGAGACTTCTATTTTCATTTTATAGATACATATTGCATTTACTGTAAGGCTTCTGTGAGAAACTGCCTGATGAACGGAGAGCTGTCTGTCATTGTCTTTGTTGTTGTGGCCGATGTGTTGTTTGAGGTGTTAGGGAGCCTGATGGGTCTGTGCTAGTCAAAACCCATGGATTCCCACAGAGATGGTAAAACACAGAGTTTACAAACTAAGGCAAACGATCAGTACTGCAGAGCTCCTAACGGGCAGATCCACTTAGACAGGCCCAGTACTCGATACAGACTGAGGAGCCAGACATGGAGCTCCAGCTGGTCAGACATGTCCATACCTAGTGGGGGTCCACAGCCTGATCACAGCCCCACTGGCCAGACAGTGGTTCCCTCCATCTCTCCTCAGTGCTAAACACATGCCTCAGATCTACCACTCTTCTCCTCCCACTGTTCTCTGTTTTCTCAGATCCATTGCTTTGTGACTCTGCATGTTGTCATGTTGACAGACCAGGTCTGTTTAAAAAACAGACTGAATTTATGTAGATAACACACAACCTGTGGGCCCCGTATTGGTTTCACAGCAGGTGGCTATGTAAGCAGAGGTTCTTCCACAAAAGGTCATCCTTCCATATACATTATCAGGTGTTCGCTGTCCATTTTGAGGCACTTTGCTGTCTGAGCAGAACAGGAGAGGTGTCCTATATAGGCCTTAGCATTAGACCCCTAAACACAGAATGAGTGAAATCCCGCCTTTGCCCTCGTCAGTTAGTCCCCATCTCATACCACCCACTAACCCACATGGCCATCCAGAGTCTTAATAAACGTGGGCAGGAGCATTGAGGTTTTGATCCAGCTTCTGTAACATCATCCTCCCTTTAGTTTTCTGTTGACAGTCCCGTGCGTCACCATGCATATTCCAGTGCAGACTCCATGACAGATGAAACAGCAGGAAGTGCATCACTCTCACTATTAGTTACTGGCCAGAGTAAAAGGGGAAGCGATTCTGTGACCCAACTGTCACTGATGCCACCATGCAGTTTCCTTTCAAAAAGAGCTCAAAAAGAACTTTCTTCCTTTCCATTGCACAACACTTTAATATTTAAGGGCACCTCAGTGATATTCAGTAAAGCCCAGGCAGCCTGAGTCAGTCTTCCCAAGATATAGACAGATATCCCACTGTCAGAGCAAGCAGTGGCAATTTCTGTTCAAGAAAGCAGGCCCAGCAGCACAGCAGTAGAATTTGTGCTGAAGACGTGATAGTCATAGGAAGGTGATTAAGGTGATTATCAAGTGATTAAAAGAGCAGTGTGTAAACAAAGTGTGCTTCCACATGTGACGTTCAATCAAAATACAGTACTAGGAAATGTTGTTATGATGAGATGAACTTAAACATTCAGTAGTGGTGGACTCGTATTTAGAGTGATAGGAACATAAATATAGGTATTAAGAAAGTGGTTTTCTTTTATTGAATTACTCTTGGAAGGGTAGGTTTGGTGTGTTACTTCTGTTCAGAGAAGCTAGATTCATAAGGAGTTGAGTCAACACGTGTTTATTGGTTGCACAGTGTGGGACCATTGAGACTGCTGAAAGCACTGTGTAAAGTATTTATTTATTCTGCCTCTGAACCTAATGGCACAAAGAAACCCTGTTTATATACCGATAGTTCATCAAGAGCTATCCTTTGCTATTGGCCGCATAAAAAGCTGTCATCCCTCTTTCTTTTATTTTGAAGACATTTGTAGCATCCTTTTAAGAACAGGACAGCTCAGTGGTACTGTTTCATAGCCCAGACCTTCTGATAAAACCCCTTGGCACAGAGTGCCTGTTGTAATGGACCTATAGTAAGTGATTGATCAATCTGCTGTGATTATGATGGGTTTAGTTCAGAATAAATTATGCTCACATTGAGAGGTTTAGACTTTGCTGTGTGAATCCATGATGGTCATTATGCCACAATATCTCATGTGATGTCTCACTCGATAGTTATCTCTGGTGTACAAATAAAGTTTTTAAAGTACCACCCTAAGTACTGTAAATGGGTTACTTTACACATAGATGGCATCAAGGACATTTTTGCATTGGTGAGATTTTGCAGCTCGTTGAAGATGAGTATAAGCTAAAATATAATTAAAACCGCACATATAGCTTTTTGTTGAATTATGGTGTTTTTTTTCTCCCCCAAGGCCACTGAAATAACAGGTATTTTAAAGACAGTAGATTTACACTTCTTCAAACCACTTACCGATGTTTCTGTTTCCATTTTTCATGAGTAGGAAAATGTCTCAAACGTCTGCTTCATTTATGTAAAAAAAAAAAGACTAAATATATACTGTAGTTGTAACATTTTTACTGTGTGCTTCACAAACATTTGGCTACCATCATTGCATATGATTTAACAGTGCAGGGCATCTCCTTCGTTCTCTCCTTTTTCAATGGCCAGGCTCATGAGACAGATGGAGGAATGATGTCTAAGGTGCATAATAATGTTTTAACAGCATTGAGACCAGAATACATATGTTTGTTACAGTAAGGCTCTTTGTTTGGAATTTCAGATAACTTGCTAGTATTACAGAACTCTGTTTTGTACATCTAAAACTCTTGCCTTTGTTTCAATGGCTTGTATCTGCAGATACTGTTGATGTTTCACTGTCAATGTCATGATAAGTAATACATAACAATCCCCCCTCTTTTATTTATGAATCAAAACAAAACCAATGTATCTGAGATGTTGATTAAATGCACTTTGGACGCAAAGAACATTTTCCCTGCTGTGTGCCAATTTTTGAAGGATGGACGGAAACCGTTATGTCTCAGTGTTAGAATTACATGACATTGTGCATAAACACAAGCTGTGCCGGCTCGTACTCGTTGGTCTGTGTTTGTGCACCATCCAAATATGGCCCGAGCAGCAGTCTGCCTGCCCGCCTGTCTTTGTGGCAGTCAGTTCAGCGTGTATAGAAAATGGCTCCTGTGGATAACTCTTTTACGTAAAGCGTCAGAGCTCCCTCTGCTGACACTGTGGCTAATAGCAGTCTAGTTGTGACAGATTTCCTTATGTTCCTTGCGTTGTCTTATCCCCCCTCTTCCCCCTTCCTCCCCCATCTCCCCACCTCTCTAGCTGTTGGTGAAGACAGGCTGAGAATGGGCCTGTCTCTCTTGGCCTGTTGTAGCCCTCGTAGACCAGTGCCGGCCCTGACCACTGTGACTGATGTGGGAGGTCCTGTATTTCTGTATAAATGTACATTGACTGTAATCCTGTGAATGATGTAACAATTTCATTATTTGTAATATTGTTATTGGTTTTATTTTCTAAAAATGGAAAGCCCAACTCGACTCTCCTCAATAAAAAATGAGATCTGTTATACCACTGTATTATGGTATTTATGATGTTCTTACTGTCCTCCTCTATAACCCTGTGAAATCATTTCAGCTACAGTGGACATCTCTTCATAGTACTTATGTCATTCTAATACTGTATGATGAGGGGGTTAGTTATACTTTTAATCACATTGACCTGACAGTGTAAGAATTACAAAATTCCAACCCAAATTGGACTTATTTTATGGTATTTATGGTTCATTTACTGGAAATGCAGCTGCAAAAGGACTCTATTTTAAAATTCAGTCAGAGGGAACAGATTTGGCAAAATGTCTTCCATATGAAAATATTAACATGCAACTGCCAGACAGTGTTTTGTTTTTGCTAATGTTTTTGACCCAAAATGTTTGGGCCACCTCACGCATCACTAATCTACAGTGTGTCCAAATCCCTCACTCACACAGCCACACATTTTTTTCGGTTTCCATGTCTATATTCATTTGGGCAAAGTACTGTACAGTTCCCCCCAAGCTGAGGTTCCTGAATGGAGGTCAGACTCTCTTCACCTTCCTCTCAGTTTTAGAGGCCTCATTAGAAGTTGACGTGTGAAAGGCGAGAGACCTCGGTGTGACCTCACTGAGACTGGCGTGTGTGTTAAAAGGTTTACCCCGTGAGTAGGAGACGGAGTTCAGGAGTTCAGTGGTGAGACCCCGCTGGCACACCAAACCCGTTCTCCCTCTAATCTCAACCACCCGCGAGTCTCTCTTTACACACCGTTAACTGTGATGACTTTGGGCCCAGCAGTCATCTCAGATGTCAAATCAAATGTTATTTGTCACATGAGCCGAATACAACCGGTGGAGACTTTACTGTGTAATGCTTACTTACGAGCCCTTTCCCAACAATGCAGAGTTAAAAAGTAAGAAACATTTGCTAAATAAAAAAAGGAAATAGTAACACAATAAAATAACAATAAAGAGGCTATATACAAGGAGTACCGGTACCAAGTCAACGTGTAGGGGTACGACGTAGTTGAGGTAATAGAGGTAATATGCACATATAGGTAGGGGTATAGGTGACTAGGCACAGCCTTGTGCAGATGTATGGACAGAATCGTGCAGCAGAAAAATGGGGAGAGTATGTGTGGGTGGTATTGTAGAGAGGAAAAGTAATGTGAATGATTGCTTAATTTGTAAAGAAATGGACAGTATTTGTACTTGTTTGATGTTGCACATCTTGTCTGCCCAGGTAGTGAAACATTGTAGTGAGGAGAAGAAATGTGTCCTTCACTACCACTGCGTAACGTGTGAAGACTACATTTTTACACAATAGCAAAACAAAGTTTGAGTTTATGTTGTGTGTTTATTAGTTGAAACAGCAGCAGCAGTATAGGGATCAATGGAATCAATACACTAATACTGCAGGCCAAATATCCCTCCAACCCAGCCTCTCTCTCTCTCTCTCTCTCTCTCTCTCTCTCTCTCTCTCTCTCTCTCTCTCTCTCTCTCTCTCTCTCTCTCTCTCTCTCTCTCTCTCTCTCTCTCTCTCTCTCTCCTCTCTCTCTCTTTCTCTCTCTCTCTCTAACTCCCCCCCTCCCTCTCTCTCTCTCTCTCTCTCTAACTCTCCCCCCCCTCTATCTCTCTCTCTCTAACTCTCACTCACTCACTCACTCACTCTCTCTCTCTCTCTCTCTCTCTCTCTCTCTCTCTCTCTCTCTCTCTCTGTGTCAGTACGTAGCTTAATGATCATTCATCATCACTTTGTTTGTTACCGCTGTACCTGCCTCGCTGCAAATGTCACTACTCCTGAGGCGGTCCCAGGGGATCATGTAGTGCATGGTTTCCATAACGATGTCTAAGAGATCACAGCCTTGTGCAGATACAAAGCTCTTCTCAGGTCACCAGGTCATTCTGAGTCTATAGGGTAAAGTTCAAAGGTTGGCTGTGTGGAAGGGGGACGAGTTGTGAACCCAGGCCCACCTGAGGACATGTTAGAATGATAGAATGTGGCATTAAAATGAAATAGGACATCAAGGTTCCGCTGGGCTAGGGAGAGCTGGGTCTGATTACTACACAACTGCTCCTAATCAACAACAAACTGAATGCTTCAACCAGGAACCAGATTTTCACTGAGTTATGATACAGTGGCTAATGCAGTACAGGTTGCCCAAAAAACTTTTATTTTGAAATAATGAATTTATGCGTCCAAGGATTCCGGATATCTGAGGTAACAAGGGGTAGGGAATGGATAGTTCTGTATGACCTGTCTGTGGGGGGGCTCATTCTCATAGGGAATGACAGCGGTGAACAACTGTAAATCGGTCCCAGCAGGTACAGAAGACGGAGAGGGTTCGTGTTAGAGCCGGGAGCTCAGCACTTAGTGCTGCCAACATTTCACCCTTAAATTCAAACCTCCAAATACACACAGAGCATTTTCAGGTCACCCAGAAACATCTGGCCTCTGTTTTATGTGTACCATACGTTTGTCTCGTACAGTAAAACACATATGCTGTTATGTTGGGTCATGGGCTGCATGGAGAAAAGGGACTATCTCTCCCGTAGCACTGAAACATCAGTCTTGTTGTAGGCAACATTTCTCCAGTGTGAGAGGAAAGGGAAGAGGGCATACTGTTGTTAAAGCACAGCAGGGTTGGGGATGTGTTAAGGAAGATGCCTGAGGAGGCTATGTGCATAATTGAAAGTGAGGCACTCTGGAGATGACAGGACGGAGGGAGTCTGACCTGCTGGGTGTGACCTATATAACACTGTGAACTCTCAAACCCCAGACACCTCACTGGTAGCACACAGACACAGCCTGGCCGAGCTCAGCCTCAGTTTAGCTTATTCACAGACCAACACCATTTTCTGCACGCTCTCGTTGGTTGAAGAAAAATAATAAGGAAGAGTGGAAGGCTGAGATTTCACTGTGTGTGAAATGCAAAGTCAAATCCATGCTAGTGGTGAACAGGGGATTTGTCTGAGGAATAGAATGGCGCTTGCAACGCCAGGGTTGTGGGTTCGATTCCCACGGGGGGCCAGTATAAAAAAATAAATGTAATGTATCCAATCAATCACTGCAAGACTTACTACTTACTGGTTAAGGCTGCTCTATTTGAAAAGAAAGGCTTGCACGCCCTCTAGTGGCAGAGATTCAGCATTGCTCGTCTGGTAACTAACACCCAAATACCATTTTAACCAACATAATACTAGCTGAGGGGGGTGGGATGAAAAGCTCATGATCTGTTGTCCAAAAACTATATATGTTTAATGTATTCACTGTGTATAAAAGTACCATGTATGTAAAATGTCCGGAGACAGGATGCAAACTCCTGTGCTGATGGCATGCCTTAAATGAGACAAAGAAATAAATGAAAACCTCAAACCATGCCATCTTGCACCTGAATATGGGATACCCCAGGGGTTAAATTAGGGATTTAAGGGTTATGACTAGTGTTAGCATGTTTTATTAGATTAGATTCTACAGAGGTTTATTGTACAGTACATGCCTGAAACCGTACAGTGATTGATAGAGCACAAGGGGGCAGTATATCCCTTCTCTCTCTCTCTCTCTCTCTCTCTCTCTCTCTCTCTCTCTCTCTCTATCTCTCGCTCTCTCTCTCTCTCTCTCTCTCTCGCTCTCTGCACACAGCCATTTGTGCTTGACTTGCTTATCCAGAACATTTTACAGCTTAGCCGCTATTGTCAAGTTTGATCTGATGAGATTTTTGCCTAAACTAAATTAGGCAAATATTGGTGGGTGGACATACATCAAACATTGCAATAAATGTCAGAGCCACCCAGGTAATATCTCCCCTCAACTCCTATTCCCCCTGGACATGTGCTGACACTGGTCGAATCTTTTGGCAGACACTGAGATGTATCTTGAAGTCCCAGTAGATTATTGTTCCTGTCTATGATTTGACAAAGGTCACAGGTCATATTTCATTTCCTCCGATGTGACATTGCCTGGACGTTTATTATTGAGTACAGTGAAATGATTAATAGGAGAATATTAGAGAAATGACAGTCACTTCAAGCCACCCATCTGAGCATCCTTGACCACAAGTGTTATATCAGGTGGATATCAGATTATCAGGTGATTCATTATCTCAATCTTTAAACTACCCAGCAGATAATCATGTATTTAATAATATGCCATTTAGCAGACGCTTTTATCCAAAGCGACTTACAGTCATGCGTGCATACAATTTTTGTGTATGGGTGGTCCCGGGATCGAACCCACTACCTTGGCGTTACAAGCGCCATGCTCTACCAGCTGAGCTACAGAGGATGTTGAGTTATTGAATATCAAAAAGTAGCCATGTGAGATGAATTGGTCCATGGACTAGCCAATCTTTAGTAGTATCAAGCTCAAGAAACAGATGATGTTAGGTTAACTCTGTGAAACCAGAACAGGGACAGAACAACAGAATAATACCTTAAAGACATGGTACCTTGATAATTGTATGAAAAAGTAGCCATGCTTCTCCTACGGCACTAAAAAGAACAAACAAGAAGAAGGAAGGTTGATGAGGAAAGGCTGTTGGCCAGAGGTCCTTCCCAGCATGCATAATTGCAGCATGAGGAGAGGGGATGTGATGAGGACAGAGTCAGACCAAGAGCCATGCGGGTGGTGGCGAGGGGTCTTCCTCCCTACTTTCCTGCCTGTGTCGAGCAGGAATGAACAGCATGCCTAGCCTGCTCCATCCATCACACCCTTAAAACAGAATGGATAGAGAGAGGCGAAGGAGCGGAGGGGATGAGGGGAGGAGAATGTGATGGATTGAATTGCTTTGACTGATCTAGGCAGAGGGAGAAGTTTCCAGGGAAGTCCTCCTCTCTGCCGTTGCTATCCCGCTGCCTCTATTTCACAGCTTCAATCTATCTCATACTCACACACCTCAATGCCCCTTCTCTCAGAAAGACAACCAGGGTCGGGGTCTCAACTTACTGTTGATAGTTAGAATAGTAGAATACACAAGGTGCAAGTTTGAAATTTGGCTGTGCATCAGCAGTTTTTCTCTTGTTTTGTCATTCACTGACGGTCACTCAATTAGCCATGTCAGCTAAATTGTTTTAGATTGGTAAGTTAGTCTAGCCAGTTATCTAAACTTAGAGTAATCATGGCCGAATATCGACTGGGCACACATTTTGTTAGTCACTCTCACTCAGATATCATTAACATGGCAAAACGTGTAGAATTGCATGAAATGTTTTAGAAAATTGCACCATGTTCTCTCCTCTTCATGGCTAAATGCCACAACACACACACATATGTACACACACCCGTGCGTACACACCTACACTTGATTCTGTTAGCGAGAAGCTATTGCAGGTGATCTCTTGGTGACATTTGTCTGGAAGGATGGTGATATGAGGGATGATAAGGAGGTGCATGAACGATTGTCGAGTGCTTCATGCATTGGAGACATTCATTAGATCAGAAGGGAATTGATGAGGACATTTTGTCTTATTTATGGAGCCTCTCCAAAAAGGAGGTTCACTGCCCGGGCAACTTTGTGATGAAGTTAGGTTACTGTTGTCGAGGTGGGATGGGGTTCATACACAGGGAGTAACTTGGCCTTAAAAAATCAAAATATGTAGAGTAATCAGGATTTCTGCAGTTTGCTTATAGCAAAAATCCTGATCTGTTCCACACATCTCCATCAGGCCTTCCCATTGAGAAGAACAGCAGACTGATTGAGCAGGTGTAGAGAGACCATGTTGAGAAAGAGAGAGAGAGAGAGATAATATATAAGACATCAACTAGCTTTAAGTCATCTGATAAAGACAATTACTGTATGTATGCATGTGCACGTGTGAGTGTGTGTGTATGTCGGTGTTTGAACCACTCAGAGGGGTAGTCTATCTGAATATCACCCTGGACTGAATCTGTCCATCACTGCTCGGATGGGGCTTTCAGGCCCTGTTGGAGAAGTTGCAACATGCCACACACAGCTTAAATGTCATCACATTTCTCCACAAGTGTCTGGAAGGATGCTGGCCACTGCATGTGCTGACAGAACGTCCTTACACTTGCTAACTAGCTGCGAACAGGAGGGAGACTTCTTTGGTGTCACTCACAAATAGTGTCTCCCACTCGTCATCTCCGTCCTCTTTGACAGGCAGTGAAGGAGGAGTGTGGCTGGTGTTGCCCAGTCATGTGACCTCAGCATCAACTAGCTTTAAGACCGGTGGAAAGAGGGAATGAGGCGGAATGGGGATAGAGGGAGGAATACTACATAAATGAAGAAATCTGCGACATGTAGGTCACACCTCGCGCTCAGAGGACTTATCTCCGTAGCAACTATCTCCCTGCTTCAACTTCCATGGTTGAGAACATGTTTTTTCCATTAGCCGCTTCAAAGTTAATGATGTATTCTGTGAGATATACTGAGCCCTCTCTAATGCTTTCTTTGTTCACAGAGATCTGAAACAGGAGCATGTATTTGTATTGGAAAATACATATCGTATTCTTGCCGATCACATCTCCATTGTAATGCCCAAGGAGCAGTGTGTTCTGTCTGGTGGGGATGGTCAGTGAGACAGAGTGGACCTGCATGCCCTCTGCCCGCCTGAATCACTTGTGGCATAACGCTAAAGATTTCATAATTCTAAGCCATCTCTCAGTGGACCTCTTGACCCTTTTGTCAGTTAGGGCACACATCAGTAATGTTTTTTCTCTCTCTCTCTCTCTCTCTCTCTCTCTCTCTCTCTCTCTCTCTCTCTCTCTCTCTCTCTCTCTCTCTCTCTCTCTCTCTCTCTCTCTCTCTCTCTCTCTCTCTCTCTCTCTCTCTCTCTCTCTCTCTCTCCTTTACTATCTCTGTCTGTCAAAGGTTATTGCAACCTCTTGAAGTCTTGAGATGAAATGTGATACTGACAGTTGTGCTGAATGTTCTCTGTAAAACCTTAGATCAATCTTCAGATGTAGACAGCCAGTTCCCATCCATGCCAGGGGTGGGGTCCACTGGTTCTGAGGAAAATGGGAGTAGAGCTGCCCTTAGGTTTTTTCTCTAATTCCATTGTTTGAGGGAATGAACGACAATGTGACATTGTGGCTCAGCTATTCATAAAGTCCCAAAACTAAAAAGGATTGCACCAGTACAAATTTGAATATTAGATTCAGAGAAAGGAACTGTCTGTGTGCAGGTGCTGGTGCAAGCGCATATGCTTGTACGTGAGTGTGTGTGTGTCAGTGTTTGCTGGGTTACAGGTTAAAGTGGCTACAGGGGCTCGGATTGTAGCATACTACCATCATAAAAGATGCATAAAGGTGATTGCCTGCCTCAGGCTGTCACTATCACCTCCAAATGTCACCCAGCATAACCACCATCCCTAGAAACACCACATGCAAAGTAAGTCTGCACTTCAAATTCCAGGAGAACAGGCAATTGGGCAAGGACGTGATTGGGCAAGGACTACTGCCAATAGCCAATGAGCACTCAGCATGTGAGACCAAAACTATGATGGTGAATAGGAAAGCAACAAACAACACGCATTGTGTGGACTGAGGTGATGGAAGACATTCCTGTTCATCCAAGTGAACAAAAGATTGGTGGAGCTGTAGAGAGAAAGCAGCAGCCTTTTCAATATTAAATGTTTTATATTACCTCCCTGTAGCCCCTCTGTAGAATAGAAAGTCCATATTGTCCACATCTGCCCAACCATTTGCGGCTCCATATTCTGCGCCTCTGTCACTTTTTGGATGTTTCTGCACATAATGTGCACATTAATAAAGCAGCTCGCTGTTTGTGTCTGCATTTTTTTTCCTACGACAAATGCAGGGCAGGACCAACTATGGAATCACAGTGTAATGTTAGCACCCATGTCCTGGGGTTGAGGATGGACGGAATGAAACATTTGGAACAAGGAAATCGGTGAGCACGTCCAAGTTGTTAAGATTTTAGAAGTCGTGTAGTGTATGCCCAGCATTGTTCAAATAACAACTTATTTCAGGGAGAGAGAACTAAAAATACCTCAGGATTGACATGACACATTACCTAACTGATAGTGTTACTGTGACATTGCAGAAAATGTTCTGTTCGTGCTGACACCATGTACAGATGGTAACAAAATGCAGCGAGGAGAAAATTGGCCAAACTGATGCCTGAGGCTAAACATCATCACCACATAAACACATCCACCAATAGAACAGCTGAGAGGGAGTGAGAGGCACGTTCTGTTGTGTAGGGGTAATACAACCCTGCGACCAACCAACCATCTCATCTGCCCTGGCAGTTGGTAAAGGGAGGGAGGTGTGTGTTGGCTGTTGACAAGTCACGATAGAGTCATAGGTTGACAGGCGCTCTGTGCACACTTCCACAGGTGGCAAACAACGTGACAGAGTTGAGAGCAAGGAAAGTTGTAATAGACTCACAGATTCGCAGACCTAAGATGTAATCTCTCCCTTACAGTATGACGTCCATGGCATCAGCTCTCACTGTATTCAGGGTTCCTGTAGGTGGCTAGTGTCACTATCTCTCACCACTCCCATTATTATACATGCTGAGATACGACACACTTAGAAAGCCCTGGTTACTAACTGGTCGTCCCTAGGTTAGAGGGATGTTTTAGAGGGATAGGTGAGTGTTGTGAGCTTCCCCTGACTAATGTCCATCCCCGACCACTGATTCCAAAAGGATCAGGACCTCTTGATGGAGTCCTGGGTAATTATTCTTACTCAGTACCATATGCACACAACGTTTTCGCCACACAGCTGCAGTGTTGCTTGTGTTACAGAGCTTGTGTTGACCCCGTAAGACACATGAACTGAAACATTATTTTCCCAGGTGATAGAAAATATTGAACACATCATGATTGTCAGAATGCTGTGACTCAGCAAGTCACTCAACTAGTGTAAGATAATGATTTATGTCACTTAGCATATGGTTTTATCGAAGGTGACTGACAGTATAGTGACTGCATTCCTTTTTCAGTATGTGTATGTGATCCCTGTAGGAATCAAACCCACGACCTTGGCATTGTCAGCTCCACGCTCGTACCAACTGACCCACACCCTTTTCAGAAAAGAGTTTAACTATATGTGTTTAACGTACACATTTCATCATTCTTGCGGGTATGTGCGTATGTGTGTATGTGTGTATCTGTGTGTGTCTGTGTGTGTCTGTGTATGCGCTTGCATGTGTATGTCTGTCACCATGGTTGAATATGACAAGATGTTTGTGATGGCTGTCAATTCAACATCCCATAATCCTTAGACTCTGTGCATCTGTTAGTGAGGCTCCAGTGTTTAGTCTGCTCCCCATGCATGCCTGAGCTGCTCCATTGCAACTGGCCTGAACACACCTGACATGGGCTGTGACCTCTGTAGGATGAGCAATGACAGATTACATCTTGCAGAGACGTCCAAAAGGCACTTCCAACAGATCACACATGCATATGCTTGCAGTATGCACAGAACCACATACACTGGCTGTTCATTTAGCTGCAATATTGATATTGAACTATGTGTGCTGTACAGTAGCTATAGAATACAAGCTAAATTGATACAGATCGAATGCCATGTTCCATTCTTCCATTACTGAACTTTTTGTTGAACAAATATATTTGAATGGGAAGAAACTGTCACTGGCAAAAATGGTTGCAGACCCAACAACATTATATAGTATCCCCTCCTCATGGAGAAAAGCACGAGCTAATTATATTATTTGTTGGTTGTGAAGGTCATGGCTTCTCTATGTGCGGTGTCAAGGTGAGCCAGAACGTTTGATTTCCCCAGTAATCCCAGTTTAACAGCGTTGTCTAAATGTGATGCACAATTCTCATGTTTTGAGACCCTTTCAGACAAATGTTTTAAATCCTTAAAACTAGACTTCAACCACACACTATCTCCACCGAATAGCAGGCAGGGGAAGTGAAATACTGATTATTTTGGCAACGCTTGCAGTTAGCCACTGCTTCCTTCCAAGCCACTCATTGCTGAATTTGCACACGTTTTATCTAAAATGTATCTTCAGATGACACGGATTGAAAAGGATTTTCCCGTAGATTGTCGATGTGGGTCATGATGATGACTATTTATCTAGCTAACTGGCTTGCTAGGCAAGATTTTGAGACTATGATGTTGACATGATCAGTCCAATGAAAGCTAAGGGAGATGTCAGGAGTGCTGTATGTGGAAGGTGCGGGAATCAGGCGCAGGACACAGAAGCTTCGTTCAACAGTCTTTAGTGAATCAATACGAGCAAAAGTGCCCGGAGACGAGCGATACGCACACAGGCGTAAACGAACAGGAAAAATACTAACGCGCACAACAAGTGTGAAAACCTCTCCTAAAACACAAGGAGGGAAAACCAAAACAGACACGAAGACAGGAAGCTCAATAACACACAACACATGACTAACAAAACGAGAACTTATAGGACACATAATCAACGCTAACTAACCACAGGTGTACAACAATCAGACAAAAGCAAGCGAACATAGAAACATACAACGGTATTAGCTAGTATTCCGGGGACGACGACCGCCGAAACCTGCCCGAGCAAGGAGGAGGAGCAGCCTCGGCAGATTCCGTGACAGTACCCCCCCCTTGACGCGCAGATCCAGCCGTGCGCCGACCCCGGCCTCGGGGACGACCAGGAGGACGCGGTGCAGGGCGCGTAGGGTGACTACGGTGGAACTCAGTCAGGAGAGACGGGTCTAGGATGTCCCTCCTCGGCACCCAGCACCGCTCCTCCGGGCCGTACCCCTCCCACTCCACAAGATATTGGAGACCCCCCATCTGACGTCTCGAATCCAAGATGGACCGAACTGTGTACGCCGGAGCCCCCTCGATGTCCAATGGGGACGGAGGAGTCTCTGCTATCTCACCTTCCTGGAGTGGACCAGCTACCACCGGCCTGAGAAGAGACACATGGAACGAGGGGTTAATATTCTTATACTCAATAGGTAGTAGTAACCTGTAACACACCTCGTTCAATCAGGACTTTAAAGGGCCCTACAAACCGCCGACCCAGCTTCCGGCAGGGCAGGCGGAGGGGTAGGTTTCTGGTCGAGAGCCAGACTCGATCTCCTGGTGCGTACACCGGCCCCTCACTGCGGTGGAGATCGGCGCTCGCTTTTTGTCGACGGATGGCCCGCTGCAGATGGACGTGTGCAGCGTTCCACGTCTCCTCCGAGCGCCCTACCCACTCATCCACCGCAGGGGCCTCGATCTGGCTCTGATGCCATGGTGCCAGAACCGGCTGGTAACCTAACACACATTGGAAAAAGGGTTAGGTTGGTGGAGGAGTGGCGAAGAGAATTCTGGGCCATCTCTGCCCAGGGAATATACCTCGCCCACTCCTCCGGCCGGCCCTGGCAATACGACCTCAGAAACCTACCCACATCCTGGTTAACACGTTCTACCTGCCCATTACTCTCCGGGTGGTACCCCGAGGTAAGGCTCACCGAGACCCCCAGGCGCTCCATGAACGCTCTCCAGACTCGGGAGGTGAACTGGGGACCTCGATCAGACACTATATCCTCGGGTACCCCGTAATGCCGGAAGACGTGGGTGAATAGTGCCTCAGCGGTCTGTAAGGCAGTGGGAAGACCTGGCATTGGGAGAAGACGACAGGCTTTAGAGAACCGATCCACAACGACCAGTATGGTGGTATTCCCCTGAGAGGGGGGAAGGTCTGTAACAAAGTCCACCGAGAGGTGAGACCAGGGTCGTTGTGGAACGGGCAGGGGTTGTAACTTACCCCTGGGCAGATGTCTGGGCGCCTTACACTGGGCGCACACCGAACAGGAGGAGACATAAACCCTCACATCCCTGGCTAACGTTGGCCATAAATAAGTCGATCCCGAACCTCGAGCGGAACGTACGTCCGACCCACCGGACACTGTGGAGGGCTAGGGTCGGTACGCAACGCCCGCTCGATTTCAGCATCGACCTCCCACACTACCGGTGCCACTAGACAAGACTCCGGCAGTATGGAAGTGGGCTCAACGGACCTCTCCTCTGTGTCATACCGCCGGGACAGGGCGTCTGCCTTACCGTTCTGGGACCCAGGGATGTACGTGATTTTAAATACAAACCGGGTTAGAAACATGTTCCACCGAGCCTGGCGAGGGTTCAGTCTCCTAGCTGCCCGAATGTACTCCAGGTTACGGTGGTCAGTCAAAATGAGAAAAGGGTGTTGAGCCCCCTCAAGCCAATGTCTCCACACCTTTAGGGCTTGAACCACAGCTAACAGCTCCCTGTCTCCTACGTCATAATTACGCTCCGCCGGACTGAGCTTTTTAGAGTAGAAAGCACAGGGGCGGAGTTTAGGTGGCGTGCCGGACCGTTGTGATAGCACGGCCCCTATACCGGCCTCAGACGCGTCCACCTCAACCTGAAATGGTAAGGCGGGATCCGGATGCGCAAGCACTGGAGCCGAGGTAAACAGGGCCTTCAGTCTCCCAAATGCCCTGTCCGCCTCCGCTGACCACTGCAATCGCACCGGACCCCCCTTCAGAAGAGACGTTATGGGAGCTGCCACCTGTCCAAAACCCAGGATAAACCTCCGGTAGTAATTCGCAAAACCCAAGAACTGCTGCACCTCTTTCACGGTGGTTGGGGTTTGCCAATTACGCACGGCTGACACCCGGTCAACCTCCATCTTCACCCCTGACGCGGACAACTGATAACCCAGAAAGGAGACCGACTCCTGGAAAAACAGACATTTCTCTGCCTTGACATACAGGTCGTGCTCCAACAGCCTACCCAACACACGACGCACCAGGGCTACATGCTCGTCTCGGGTAGGCGAGTAAACCAGGATGTCATCTATGTACACGACCACACCCTGCCCCTGCATGTCCCTGAAAATCTCATCCACGAAGGATTGGAAGACTGAAGGAGCATTCATCAACCCGTATGGCATGACGAGATACTCGCAATGACCCGAGGTGGTACTAAATGCCGTTTTCCATTCATCGCCCTCCCTAATGCGCACCAAGTTATATGTGCTCCTGAGATCCAGTTTCGTGAAGAAACGGGCTCCGTGCAAAGACTCAGTCACAGTCGCAATCAGAGGGAGTGGATAACTGTACTTCACAGTGATCTGATTGAGACTACGGTAATCTATGCACGGGTGCAACCCTCCATCCTTTTTCTTCACAAAAAAGAAGCTTGAGGACGCAGGAGAAGTGGAGGGCAGTATGTATCCTTGTCTTAGAGATTCGGCTATGTAAGTTTCCATAGCCCTCTTCTCCTCTTGGGACAGAGGATACACATGGCTCCGCGGAAGCGCTGCTCCTGCCTGGAGGTCTATCGCACAATCCCCCTGTCTATGAGGAGGCAAACGCGTCGCCCTCGATTTACTAAACACAAGTGCCAAATCCTCATACTCAGTGGGAATGCGCAGTGAGGACACCTGGTTTGGACTCTCCACCGAGGTCGCCCCCACGTAAACACCCAAACATCTCCTCTCACACTGGGCAGACCACTCCTTAAGAGCCCTCTCTCGCCACAAAATAGAAGGATCATGGGTACTCAACCAGGGAATTCCCAGCACCACCAGATACAAAGGAGAGTCGATAAGATATAGCTGGATAGTCTCCTCATGACCCCCCTGCGTACACATCCTAAGTGGCGCTGTGACTTCCCTGATCAACCCCGATCCCAATGGACGGCTATCTAGGGCATGAACAGGAAATGGGATGTCAACAGGAAGTAGGGGAATCCCTAATTCTAAACAAAATTTACGATCAACAAAATTCCCAGCTGCGCCTGAATCTACTAGCGCCTTATGCTGGGAATGAGGTGCAACCTGTGGAAATCGCACAGGTATACAGAAGTGCACAACAGAGAGCTCTGGGTAAGTGGGACGCCTACTCACCTGGAAGGACTCCCCAGTGTAGGGCCTGCCGTCCTCTCCCCTAGGAGACCCTCCCCAACACCTGGCCGCGGTGTGTCCTCCACGGCCACAGTTGGTGCAAGGGATGGCCCCCCTCGTGCTCCTTCCCCTCTTCTCTCTAGCGCCAGCACCCCCCGAGCTCCATAGGGCTCGGCTCGGGAGGTGCTGGAGGGTGGAATGGACGAACCCCACTCGGAACGTCCGCGGGTGGCCAGCAGGGTGTCCAGCCGGATGGACATGTCCACCAACTGGTCGAACGTGAGACTGGTATCCCTGCAGGCCAGCTCTCGACGGACGTCCTCCCGAAGACTACAACGATAATGATCGATGAGGGCCCGCTCATTCCACCCTGCGTCAGCCGCTAGAGTCCGGAACTCCAGTGCAAATTCCTGGGCGCTCCTCCTCCCCTGCCGGAGGTAGAATAGACGCTCCCCCGCCGCTTTCCCCTCAGGTGGATGGTCGAACACAGCCCTGAAGCGGCGGGAGAACTCTGCGTATGTGATCGTGGCGGCATCTATCCTCCTCCATTCGGCGTTGGCCCACTCCAACGCCTTGCCGGTGAGACAGGAGATGAGGGCGGAAACGCTCTCGTGTCCCGAGGGCGCCGGGTGTACGGTGGCCAGGTATAGTTCCACCTGCAGGAGGAACCCCTGACACCCGGCAGCGGTACCATCATACGCCCTCGGGAGCGAGAGCCGAATCCCACTGGGTTCCGGAGCTTGGATGGGCGGACTGGCCGATGGTGATGGCAAGGTAGGGGGAGATGTGGGTGCCCCTCTGTTCTCCCATCGGTGCAGAGTGTTTATTACGTCCTGAAGGGCGGTCCCGATGCGGTTGATCTGGTCGTTCTGCTCGCGGACGCGCTCCTCCAGGGACTCGGATGCTAGTGCTGCTCCTGCTGATTCCATCTTGGTGTGTTATTCTGTCAGGAGTGCTGTATGTGGAAGGTGCGGGAATCAGGTGCAGGACACAGAAGCTTCGTTCAACAGTCTTTAGTGAATCAATACGAGCAAAAGTGCCCGGAGACGAGCGATACGCACACAGGCGTAAACGAACAGGAAAAATACTAACGCGCACAACAAGTGCGAAAACCTCTCCTAAAACACAAGGAGGGAAAACCAATACAGACACGAAGACAGGAAGCTCAATAACACACAACACATGACTAACAAAACGAGAACTTATAGGACACATAATCAACGCTAACTAACCACAGGTGTACAACAATCAGACAAAAGCAAACGAACATAGAAACATACAACGGTGGTAGCTAGTATTCCGGGGACGACGACCGCTGAAACCTGCCCGAGCAAGGAGGAGGAGCAGCCTCGGCAGATTCCGTGACAGGAGATATAACGTGATTTGACATCATTTTATCTGTGGCCAATGACCTTCTTGGATGGGCAGTTTTACTCTAAATATATGGCAGCACCCAAGGGGGCTTGAACTGTCTAGCTCTCCCGTTGATTCTGTTGTGACTTAGTGTCCCCATGAGTGACAGAACCTTGATCCAGTCATGGCACAACCAGAGAAGAAGGCTGCCCCTCCACCACAGAAAGTACTGAGCTAGGCTGTAACAGCTGCATTTTGGAGCTGCCCTACTCAAAGGAAGATACTGTACCATGTTTGTATGCTGCTTTATTAACTAAATTTTTTTTTTTATTGTTTGCTAAACTGATATGAATTAATGCCAGAATTACTTGCAAAACAGGTAGGCTCTGCCCCACCTACCCTGAATGATGGGTCGCCACTGGCAACAACAAAGTAAGTTTAAGTAAAAAGTGTACATGGGAATACACTTTGATAGAACGAATGTGAGCAACTACAAGCTTTTCCTGGCTAGTAACTAATTAGCTTTACATTTACAGTTTAGTCATTTTTACCTGTGTCAGGTTTGATCTAACTAGCTAACGCTGGGTAGTTCTGGCTGTGTGTAAAACTGATAGTGAATGTTTTGAAGCCAATAATACTTGCTAGCTACAGAATTACAATCATTGTCTTAGTCTTCATCATAGGGTCAGCAGGTTAGCAATGGATGTGCCACCAGTCAAGAAGAGTAAAAAAGAGAGGATAAAATAGGTTTTTTCAAAGGAGTGCAAAGGACTGTAAGTAAGTTTCTTGGCAACTGCCTGCACATAACCGCTGGCAAACTAGCTGGCAAATTTACTTTCAGCCTACAGCTTAAAAGTCTTTAATATCATCACAGTGATTATGGGTCATGAAGGTGTGTTCCATGTGTTAAGACTTTTTTTTGTACTATCATGATCATGGCAGGAGAGTGACAGTCATGGACAGACAGACAGGCAGAGAGGGAGAGAGAGAGTCCATAAACCAACATGTAAGATAGTGGATCCATCTGAATTATCATATATGATCTCTGATGAAATGATAGCAGAGGGTGTTAACTTCATGCAATAGAGAGGCAGCCATGATAACATTTTATTTTTGATAATTGTGGAGATTGATTAATTTCAGTTTGACCTTTCATGCCTACTTTTTGATTTATAAAATCAGTTTTTAACTGTGTATGTAGGGCAGCAGTACTAACAACCTGACAGGGGAAGTGAGAAAAATACTAGGAATTTAATCATACAGTAGCAGAGAAAGAGTACAAAATGGTTGTTTAACTGAATATATCCACATTAACAGTCACAATGGTATTCAGTACAGTATAAATCGCCATGGCCCTAAGACTGATTGGACTGTACCAGAGTAAGTGCCCCACTGCAAGTCCCCCGTTAGCCTTGTAAATTTGCCCATTTGTAAGTCAAGATTGGTCTGTATCACTCCCCAATGTCAGAGTTGCTCCAACGCCCCTGTGTACAGCGGTGTCAAACTGGCACTTACAGTAAACATCTCATCCTGCTTCCACTTGACTGGAGTCTAGAAGTACTGAATGTACTAGATGGTGTGCCTTTTTACCATGTAGGATCTTAATATGAGCCAGTTTTACAAAGTGGAAATTACAAACTTTAGAAGCCTTTTTAAAACTCAAATACACTACAAGTTTGCATTTCCTGCTGTACAGGAAAATTCTCAGCAACAAAAGAGTGATCAATGTAAGAACCTACATCTGTACATGTGAATAGATGTGTATGCACATCTACCATCTACATTGTGATGTAACAAGAACTGCAATACCCATGGGGCTCAGCATAACAGATCAACATAGAACATGTAGAGTATAGCATATTTTATGCATGTTAGAAAACAGATTCAAGGCACCAGTGAAATGCAAGACAAGTACGTAGCACATTTCTACTTCCTATCTACAACTCAAGATTTCATGTTAAAGTAACATAAAGCATTTGTTAAGTCATTGAGCAATCTGATTGGAGGTCCTGCATGCATAGACTAATCAGATTTTCCATTCTGATATGCACTGGACTGACTGGATATTATTGTACCACCAATCTGAAAGAGTAGATCGAGATCCATAGACTGACTGAGCTCATTATAAAGAGCCTGAAACAATCAGCTTAATAACTGTGGCTGGGCTGTCGTCTCCCACGTCTGTGGCTTGTCGGGTAATGTGTCTAAAGAAGTAACCACACAGCCACGATGATCACCAGTCACGCAAGAGTCCAGTCAAAAACTCAAAATCACTTTTCTTTTGGCAGTCCAGATAAGCCAAAACACTTTGTTTAATGTATGGGACTTTGGTATGTCCATAGCTCATTATCATAAAAATGCTACCTATGTGAAAGGGCACTTTTCTCATAGGAGGCCAAAAGACCTCTATCTGTGCACGTGCCTTCTGATAATCTCTTATTGCATGTTAGTTGAGGTGATGCTCTGTGTTGTATTCTGCCCTAGGTTTTGTGGGTTCTTTATGACAGACAGCTGACCAGGGGTAGCTTGTGCTGACACTGTTGAGGACAAAGGTTATGTCAGGGTGATTCTGGCTCATAACACCATGATGGGAAGTCAGACGTACCCGGCCTCCCTGTCCACTGTGCCCTTGCCTCCCTACTCCCTTCCGTTCCTGGCCTGGCACAGAACAAGCGTCTCAGATTCCCAAATGCAAACGGATAGCTTAAGACGTGACAGCTGCCCCTGCATCTTGAATGTTCGTCTATTACATTCCCAGAAGTGTTCAAAGGGAGGTGACATTTGGTGTGTGCTCCCTATAAACCCCCTACCTCCTGTCCTTGTTCCTCATTACCCCATTTCCCCTGCCTCCCTGCTCTGCAATGACAAAGACCCAACGTGAGGCACCTGCCAAGCCAAATAACACGCTGCACTTGACATTCATAATTTACTGATATGCCCTGCTTTTATTGCAGCTGCAGAGCCTCTCATAGTGGCTGAACCGTGGGGAAGGAAGGCCCTCCTGCCTCGGCCCCACACTAACTCAGCACACTGGCCTCTGCTCAATGCTGGGGTTATACAGTGGCTTGCGAAAGTATTCACCCCCCTTGGCATTTTTCCTATTTTGCTGCCTTACAACCTGGAATTAAAATGGATTTTAGGGTCATTGTCCTGCTGGAAGGTGAACCTCAGTCCCAGTCTGAAATCTCTGGAAGACTGAAACAGATTTCCCTCAAGAATTTCCCTGTATTTAGCGCCATCCATCATTCCTTCAATTCTGACCAGTTTCCCAGTCCCTGCCGATGAAAAACATCCCCACAGCATGATGCTGCCACCATGCTTCACTGTGGGGATGGTGTTCTCGGGTTGATGAGAGGTGTTGGGTTTGCGCCAGACATAGCGTTTTCCTTGATGGCCAAAAAGCTCAAGTTTAGTCTCATCTGACCAGAGTACCTTCTTTAATATGTTTGGGTAGTCTCCCACATGGCTTTTGGCGAACACCAAACGTGTTTGCTTATTTTTTTCTTTAAGCAATGGCTTTTTTTCTGGCCACTCTTACGTAAAGCCCAGCTCTGTGGAGTGTATGGCTTAAAGTGGTCCTATGGACAGATACTCCAATCTCCGCTGTGGAGCTTTGCAGCTCCTTCAGGGTTATCTTTGGTCTCTTTGTTGCCTCTCTTATTAATGCCCTCCTTGCCTGGTCCATGAGTTTTGGTGGGCATCCCTCTTTTGGCAGGTTTGTTGTGGTGCCATATTCTTTAAATGTTTTAATAATGGATTTAATGGTACTCCGTGGGATGTTCAAAGTTTCGGATATTTTTTTATAACCCAACCCTGATCTATACTTCTCCACAACTTTGTCCCTGACCTGTTTGGAGAGCTCCTTGGTCTTCATGGTGCCGCTTGCTTAGTGGTGTTGCAGACTCTGGGTCCTTTCAGAACAGGTGCATGTATACTGAGATCATGTGACAGATCATGTGACACTTAGATTGCACACAGGTGGACTTTATTTAACTAATTATGTGACTTCTGAAGGTAATTGGTTGCACGAGATCTTATTTAGGGGTTTCATAGCAAAGGGGTGAATACGTATACAATCACCACTTTTTCGTTATTATTTTTTTTGAATTTCTTGAAACAAGCAATTTTTTTCATTTCACTTCACCAATTTGGACTATTTTGTGTATGTCCATTACATGAAATCCAAATAAAAATCAATTTAAATTACAGGTTGTAATGCAACAAAATAGGAAAAACACGAAGGGGGATGAATACTTTTGCAAGGCACTGTACAGCTGCCTGCCTCTCGCCTTACTGGGGTTTTCTATAATTTCCCTCTCCACACGCTACTCACTACTCCCTACTTACTACTCCCTACTTATTACTCCATATTTACCCACCCTACTTACTACTTCTTACTTACCACTCCCTACTTACTACTCCCTACTTTCCACTCCCTACTTACTACACCCTACTTACTACTTCCTACTTACCACTCCCTACTTACTACTCCCTACTTACCACTCCCTACTTGTTACTCCCTACTTACTACTCTCTGGTCTCTGCTATCTGCTCTATAGGCTGAGGGGGAGGAAGTGCAGTCATTATCCACTAACTTGGAGTGGGGTGGAAGAGGGCTTTGATTGGTGTGCGACTGATTGAAGATCCCCTCAAGCACAACCTCTGGTCTAATCCTTGGATAGTGAGAGATATAGTGAGATGTCATTGTGGGAGATGCTGCACTACAAGAGCAAAGAGATACACATATTTGTCAAGGTGACAATGCAATCTTGATCAAGTATGGGCAAGATTGTCTTTTCACTGTTTGTGCTGTATTCAGTACAGACAGCTACACATTGTTTTGACTCATAACCACTCCAATATGGCTTTTCTGTTTAAATCTATATCTGGACTGGGATTCATGTATCTGCATAATCAGCAAAAGCAATGATATATTGAGCCTTGAGTCTTGAGTAGCGCAACTGTGGCTGCTGCATTAATGGCAAGGTCCTTGATAGCCACACTGATTGTTATTCTTCTAAATGAATCCCCCAGGATGAGGAGCGAGGTAAACCTGGATCAATGCTGGTGCTCAGCAGATAAGGTCAGTGATTGCTGAAACCCAGGCTGATATTTCTCTCTCATGTTGCATTTACACTACCTTGAACACCTCAGTGACTCGACATTGGTCTAAATACTGATGGATCAATTTGTGCTAGTAGCTGTCAGGAAAGGGATGTTTCGTACAGCCTTGCTTTTGACACACTAAATACCCTCTCACAGTTTTTAGATAAAAAGTCTTACGTAAATAATCCTGTACTGTACACAAGGTACACACTGCATAATACAGAGATACAGTGGAGTTGGAATAGCAATAAACTTATAGTGTGAAAAATAAGTAGGGACTTAATTGAATGGCCTATTTGTGCCTTAGCAGAACAGTGCTGAAAAGCCCATGGTGTAGACTTGTCCCAAATACACCCCCAGCATCTCCCTCCCTCTGGCAGCCCTTATGAAGATCGTCAAGCTCTGTCCCATCACTCTCTAGTTACCACACTGCACCACCATTATCACACTGAGAAAAAGAGACCACTGTCCCAGGGGTCATGGAGGAGTGAGCCTCAACAACCACTTTGATGGTGTTGTTTATGCCTAGTGCTAATTCTGCTGATATCTTATGATAATCAGGCCTCATTTAAAACCAAAATCAAGGATCCTTCAAAGGTTCCTATTACTCAGCCTGGCTCTTACACTGCATTAGACAGCCAGGAGAATTTACACACAACAGGGGCGGACTGGGACCAGAAATCGGCTCTGGCATTTCAAACACACCCATTTTTGTCCTTTAGGGCCCTACACCGGCCCATTTTATTCCCCCTTTATTAGCTAGATAATGAACATTTTGCTAAAAAACACAAGTTAGACATGCCCAATAGGCTAAAAATGAACCAGCCCATCTGGCATTTGCCTGAAAAGCAAAAGATAACATTTTATGATTGAGCATAAACAGTATGGCTCTCCTCAGGGAGATAGAGGCCATTATACCTGCTAGGAGTGCTGCTCCAGATGCATTCCAATGTGGAAAACTAAGGACTCTATTCAATCTGTATTACTGAAGTTCAGCGTTACAGCGTTATTGAAATTTAAAGGCAATGTTCCCGCATTAGCAGAGACTGCATTCACGGTAAGCACTGCATATGTCGGGTCAGTTAGAAAATTACCTTTACATTTCTTTACAACCTGTAACGCTTCAGTGATACAGATTGAATAGAGCATTAAATCTCCCTCTACTCTCAGTCCATTTTATTCTGAGCTGCTTGGTAATTACTCAGCTGGCACAAACCAGCCACAACAGGATGGGAGGAAGGAATATCCTAAACACATTCATGAATATAATATAGTAATACAAAACAATTATTTAAAATAAATTACACTTGGAAATGACACTCATACAGCCTATGGTGTTTGGATTCTGCAATTTAGACAAATAAATCAATTTGAGTCCTGGGTCTGTCTAATACAAAATCTCTGGTCTAAAAAATCCACACAAAACAAGTCAGCTCATTCAGTGTCTATGATTTAAACCGGTCAGTGTTATTATTTTATTTTCATAACAGCGCTGCTAAATCCTAAATAGAACACAAAGCACTATTAATAAGCAATCTCTGGCTTGGCCGTGAATACAGAGATGGTTTGCCGACCACAGGCTGGTAATACTGCTCATACAGTGAGGGAAAAAAGTATTTGATCCCCTGCTGATTTTCTACGTTTGCCCACTGACAAAGAAATGATCAGTCTATAAATTTAATGGTAGGTTTATTTGAACAGTGAGAGACAGAATAACAAAAAAAAAATCCAGAAAAACGCATGTCAAAAATGTTATAAATTGATTTGCATTTTAATGAGGGGAATAAGTATTTGACCCCCTCTCAATTAGTAAGATTTCTGGCTCCCAGGTGTCTTTTATACAGGTAACGAGCTGAGATTAGGAGCACACTCTTAAAGGGAGTGCTCCTAATCTCAGTTTGTTACCTGTATAAAAGACACCTGTCCACAGAAGCAATCAATCAATCAGATTCCAAACTCTCCACCATGGCCAAGACCAAAGAGCTCTCCAAGGATGTCAGGGACAAGATTGTAGACCTACACAAGGCTGGAATGGGCTACAAGACCATCGCCAAGCAGCTTGGTGAGAAGGTGACAACAGTTGGTGCGATTATTCGCAAATGGAAGAAACACAAAAGACCTGTCAATCTCCCTCGGCCTGGGGCTCCATGCAAGATCTCACCTCGTGAAGTTGCAATGATCATGAGAACGGTGAGGAATCAGCCCAGAACTACACGGGAGGATCTTGTCAATGATCTCAAGGCAGCTGGGAACATATTCACCAAGAAAACAATTGGTAACACACGACGCCGTGAAGGACTGAAATCCTGCAGCGCCCGCAAGGTCTCCCTGCTCAAGAAAGCACATATACATGCCAGTCTGAAATTTGCCAATGAACATCTGAATGATTCAGAGGAGAACTGGGTGAAAGTGTTGTGGTCAGATGAGACCAAAATCGAGCTCTTTGGCATCAACTCAACTCGCTGTGTTTGGAGGAGGAGGAATGCTGCCTATGACCCCAAGAACACCATCCCCACCATCAAACATGGAGGTGGAAACATTATGCTTTGGGGGTGTTTTTCTGCTAAGGGAACAGGACAACTTCACCGCATCAAAGGGACGATGGACGGGGCCATGTACCGTCAAATCTTGGGTGAGAACCTTCTTCCCTCATCCAGGGCATTGAAAATGGGTCGTGGATGGGTATTCCAGCATGACAATGACCCAAAACACACGGCCAAGGCAACAAAGGAGTGGCTCAAGAAGAAGCACATTAAGGTCCTGGAGTGGCCTAGCCAGTCTCCAGACCTTAATCCCATAGAAAATCTGTGGAGGGAGCTGAAGGTTCGAGTTGCCAAACGTCAGCCTCGAAACCTTAATGACTTGGAGAAGATCTGCAAAGAGGAGTGGGACAAAATCCCTCCTGAGATGTGTGTAAACCTGGTGGCCAACTACAAGAAACATCTGACCTCTGTGATTGCCAACAAGGGTTTTGCCACCAAGTACTAAGTCATGTTTTGCAGAGGGGTCAAATACTTATTTCCCTCATTAAAATGCAAATCAATTTATAACATTTTTTACATGCGTTTTTCTGGATTTTTTTGTTGTTATTCTGTCTCTCACTGTTCAAATAAACCTATCGTTGAAATTATAGGCTGATCATTTCTTTGTCAGTGGGCAAACGTACAAAATCAGCAGGGGATCAAATACTTTTTTCCCTCACTGTAGATCCTCTGCCTGGCAAGTCTTCACACAAATCACCAGTCTAGTAATGAAAGAATGCCCAGCCGCCATGAAGCCTGGCTGTTAGGGTATAATAGAGATGTGCTTTTCCCTCGCAGAACATTTGAAACATTACATCATGGTGCTGGAATAGGTAGAAATATAAGTTATTTTGATGAAGAAGCTGCTGTCCTGCCCTGGGCAATCTGTCAAAATCACAGGTGTACTTTACAGCAAACACATCTCACTTCAGCTCACACCCTAAAGCAGGGATGTAAGATATTGGTTTACAGATGATGAGGTTCTGTACACTGTATATGAGTTGCTCTTATTCACTGACAACTGGAGCTGTTTGCATTTCCAAACACAATGTATGTTATGGGTCACTACTGGTAATAATGGCTCAGGCAGTTTTTCTATTTACCCATTGAAATATACTCCACATTCTCACATTACATCCCATCAGACTGAGCCTGTTACTATTCCAACTCCCTCCACGTCTCTCAGGACCCCGCTCCTCCACTCCACTCTGTCCCTGTGCTACAACCTTGGTCTAATTCCATTTCCCTTTTGCTACAGATCCCATTGGGGAAGTCTAATTTAGAGTCTGAATTCAAATATGTTCCACAGTTGTGGTTTGAGAGGCAGTCACTGGTCCCTTTGTGCTTTACTATGAAGGATATAGACTGTAGACACAAAGGGGATTGATGGCTGTATGAAGAAAATGTCTTTGTTCCCATCAGGCAGTTGTAGCCTAATCTACTGTGCCAGTGCATCAAAATGATAATTGTATAACCTGAGCTGACTAAAAGTGCTGATGTTTGGCTCACAGTACAAATAAGGGCGAAGGTTTTATGTGCAGTTTTTGAAAAGGTATTTTCCATTTGCAGGAATAACTAATGAAGCCTCCGTCTGACTGTGCCGTGGGCAGGTTGTGTAATGGTGTCTGTCTGTCACTCCGGGACAAGATCTTCTCGGAAATGGTGATATAACTGTGAGGCTGTCTATCAAAGCCTTTTATCGTCATTGTGAGAGACTCAGCAATTATAAGACTGTAAGGAGAGATATGTAAGATTGTGTTTGAGGTAGGACGAATAAAAAAATATAACATTCATTACAGATTCATTAGTGAAATATAAACGATAAGTGATTTTTTATCTTGAAATAAATGTTGAATTGTTGAATTGGTTATAGTGCTTTATTATAGTCTGTGATAACAAAAAGTCAAAGCATAAAATATGCAAAATACAAATAAAAAGTTGCTAACACAGATATGCTAAATTTGGTTTACATTTATATTTATTAATTTTTTAAATCGCCCAAATAATCCAGATAATTTAATCATGCATTTATTTTCATCAATAACATAAATGATTGGGAAAAACTGGTATCATTTTTCAGAGTGAAAGGACCCTCATATTTTCACAGTAGGAAGTGACATCACGTGTTGTCAACATGGTAAAGGCACGCCTCCTTCATAGCAATGAGGAGGAGGGCATAACATAAACCCTGGTAGCACATTCTGAGACAGACAGACATTCGATTGACTGCTACTGTGCTAAGTTCAGGATTGTCATCTGTGTGAATATGACTCCTCCACGGATATTTGGATTCTCTCTCCATAGCAACAGAGCGTCGGGACCCAGCTGGGGAGTGTTTTGTCTAGCTCTGCTCTGCCGGCGAATGGCAGAGCAGAGCACAGGGAGGTAGAGACAGAATAAAAAAAAAATGTGCATTCACTTCAACTGTGTTACTGTGCGATTGTCTCTCTTAGATCAGCAGGCAGATTGACAAGCATTCCCAAGCAGATACCAGAGACAAATGGAGGGATGCAACAATTTCACTCTTCACTCTTTCACTCTTCTGTCTGAGACTGAATCACTCCAGCGCGTATCCTTTTGTGTCAGAGACCCATGCGTCCTCCTCAGTCAATCCCCCAAGATCGACTGTGGGTTAACAGAGCCCCCTCCTCAGCCTCCCTCTCCCTGTCTGTGCCTCCAGTGTTGCTCGGTTCCTGCTTCGCAAGTTTCTATTTACCCCTGCTAAGCTCTCTCTCCCTCTCTCTTGCTGTCTCCCTCTCACTCCTTGCTATCTCCCTCCCCTAGCTTCATTCAAAGCCAGCAGCTTGCTATTCTCTCCAGGCTGCTTCCTACATGATCTCTTGGAAAACAGCGCTCGACGCTGCTCTCTCGCTGTTCGATGCCGGAGCTCTCTCAGATTTTAATCTCAAGAACGGCAGGATGTTCCTGCACAGGGATTGATCTCCCCTTTTCCCCTCTCGTTCTCCCCTTCCCCTCCCCTTTCCTAATCTCCTGACCTCTGACCCTCACGCCCCTTCTCCTTCCTGACACCCCTTCCCATTCTTCCTCACCCCAAACCTCCACTCCTCCTCTCTGCTCTTACGCTGTTGACCATGTTGCCATGTGTCTGCTGGATCCAGCCTCTCCTCGTCTTTCTGTCCTCTGTCTTACGGGCTCAGGGGGAAAACTGCCCAGCGAGCTGCCTGTGCCCGGATCCCCACACTGTGGACTGCAGCGGTCGTGGACTCACCCGTCTTCCTGATGAGATCCCTTTGGACATCCGCAGGCTCCTTTTGTCTGACAACTGGATCCCCCGCATTCCCTCTGACTTCCTTGTGCTCTACAGTGACCTGGTCTACCTGGACCTGCGGAACAACTCTCTGTCCCACATTGAGCCGGGCACCCTCAGCACCTCTTCCAGGCTGGTGTTTCTGGACTTGGGCAGCAACAACCTGACTGACATCCCCTCGGGCACCTTTGGGCAGTCCCGTAGCCTGATCAAACTCCGCCTGGGTAACAACCCCTATCTGAGCATGGTCAATGAGGACGCGTTCCTGGGTCTCACCTCCCTGCGTGAACTGGAGCTGGAGCGTAATGCCCTGTCTGGCCTTCAGGTGGGAGCGCTGAGCCAGTTGCCCTCTTTACGGGTGGTGAGACTGGAGGGCAACCCTTGGGTGTGCAACTGCAACTTTGCCAACCTGTTTGCATGGCTGGAGGAAAACAGTCACAAGCTTCCGAATGGTAAGTGGCTTCGTCAGGGGGATGCTACTTTGCTTACAGCTTGCGTGACCTAAAAAAAAGGAAAGCCGTGCAATACTAAGATGATATTATCTTAGCAAATCTTATGCCATGCTATTGCTGTGTGTTCTATTTATATTTTCCCAGTAGAAAGAGGAACCCCTTCCTCTGTTCTAATTTTGTCTCCCTCATTATTTTCCTGGCCGAACCCACAGTGCCAGGGAGAGTAATGAAAGACAATGAGAAACAAGCTCTTGGGGGAGACCTTCAGGGGCATGGTCTCAGGTTAATTTCACTACAGACTGCCTGCAGCTTCATCCACAGCAGCAAAACAAACACAACAACAGAAAACCACCTCACGTTTACAATTCTGCTTGAGCATGAGATGTTGCCATGGCTGTGTGCGTAGTGTACCGTCCAAGCCAAACACCTGCCTCTCCCCTCATGCCGGTGGTCTATTAACGTTGTGCTAAATCAATCAATTAGTGAGTGCTGTTTGTATGACCAATGTAACCAAACACTTCCTGTATCCTTCCTGGTGGTGGAGGCTGTAGGCCATCGGGTCCTTCACCATTGTGTTTCTGCCTGGGTGAGTTAGGTAATGTTACGGCACTGGTGTGTTGGCGGGGGCCCGTCTCTCTCGTTCTCTATCTCTCCCTCTCTGTGTCTCAGGCACGAAACTCTGGAAAACAACAAAAGACAAAGGGGATGACAATTCTCCCACAGGAGTGTGTATCCCACAAAGGGTAACATCTGCTTATATGGAGATGATTAGACTGAACATCCAAACCCAGAGGTTATTGTTGTGGGATTCATGTGTTAATAATGCAGAGGGAAACAAAGCCCCATTGTGGAGATGTTCATTTCTTCCACTCTTTCAAGATAGAAACATAACAAATCCCAGACTTTGGGATTCACAGTAGGTTGCTAAGTAAATACTCTGTAGCAATTCAATAGTTTCACATTTTACAACTTCTTTACTTTCAGAATTTACTCCACATTACTCCAATCACCATTCATTGTATTTGGAGCTACTAACAATAGGAGAGCCACATGTTGTTTGCTTGACATCACATTTTAATATTATTTAGATATTGTCCTTGAAAATGCAGAGGACATCTATTCATGATAATCATTTTTGCAAGACTGTGTATAGACCACCAGTTAATATAGAATCCACTAACATACAGCACACTATGTTTGAATATTTGTACAAGTCAAATAGTTCAGGTCTGCTGAATAACCCCAGATGAATGTGGTAAAACACTATGATGACATCTGTGGATGTACAGTTTACTGTACATGTGTACTGTATTCAATTCCAAGGCAAAGATACACAGCATAAACATCATGAATACATAAGTCGGCATATGAACCAATAGATACAGTACATAAATAAGCGTGCGCAGCTGTCACTGTCTCCGAGCCAAGGTCGTTCCACGGGGGACATTACATGACGATCCACATAAACATGGGACATCAACACATTGTAAAGACAAACATCGTCCCATAAAAGCCTAAATAGCTATCTCATGTTATCTCTATCCTTTTAAAAATATGGAGAAAGGATTACTAAGATAAACTAATACAATCGATAATTCAGTGGGTAGTGGGTAAAGCTGGTAACAGCCCAGGTATCCTATCCACTATGTCTGTGTGACTAGATATTGTAAACATTACCCTGTGGATATGGACGTCATGTTCACATAAAGTTCTTTTTTTACCCCATTTTTGTGATTACAATCTTTTCGCTGCAACTCCCCAACGAGCTTGGGAGAGGCGAAGGTCGAGTCATGCGTCCTCCGAAACATGACCCGCCAAACCACGCTTCTTAACACTCGCTCGCTTAACCTGGAAGCCAGCCACACCAATGTGTCTGGGGAAACACTGTTCAACTGATGACCGAAGTCAGCCTGCAGGCGCCAGGCCCGCCACAAGGAGTTGCTAGAGAGCGATGAGCCAAGTAAAGCCCCCCCGGCCAAACCCTCCCCTAAACATTTTTACATTTTTACATTTTTTGTCATTTAGCAGACGCTCTTATCCAGAGCGACTTACAGTTAGTGAATACATATATATATATATTTCTTATACTGGCCCCCCGTGGGAATCGAACCCACAACCCTGGCGTTGCAAACGCCATGCTCTATCACCTGAGCTTCATCCCTGCCGGCCATTCCCTCCCCTACCCTGGACGACGCTGGGCCAATTGTGCGCCGCCCATGAGTCTCCCGGTCGCGGCCGGCTGCGACAGAGCCTGGATTCGAACCAGGATCTCTAGTGGCACAGTTAGCACTGCGATGCAGTGCCTTAGACCACTGCGCCACTCAGGAGAAACCTGAGGAGAAACTCAGGAGAAACCGGACGACACTGGGCCAATTGTGCGCCACCCTATGGGACTCCCGGTCACGATCGAACCCCAGGCTGTAGTGATGCCGCAACACTGCAATGCAGTGCCTTAGACCGCTGCGCCACTCAGCAGGCCCTCATAACCTTACTTCTATCTTATTTTTTTATCATAGGAATGCAAGTAGTTATGTTTTGTAGAGGCTTGTGTGGACACAAGCAGTGGGTGGACATTGCAAACTGCTGACAACTAACAAAATCATCCTCACACATTTAGTTAGTTACCATGCAATTGCCACCCCTCTTCCTCTCCCTCCTACTCCTCAATAATAAAGCATTCGCAAAAAGTTGGGTCTGCGAGAGAAATAGAAGTTGATAAATTGGCAGGAATACCTCATTCCCCGTGTTAAGAAGCTGCAAATGCATTCATCACTTGTCCTCAGTGTTATCTACTGCAGGCTGTAATGAATTAGAGATGCTGGCCAAAGCACACATCAGCAGCAACAAACAACAGGCCATTGGCCCAGCCAGCCAACCCCTCTGGCATACCTGCCAACTGGACCCAGAGATGCACTCTCAAATTGAGTTGACTGTGCAGCGTCTCACCTCATGTAATGCATTTACATTTAAATCAGTGAGTGTTTACTGTGTGGCCTGGCTAGGAGGCAAAACCACCTGCTAACCATTAATAAACCATTGTGACCATCAACCAAACATACACACACTCACACACAGACTTGATCACTTTATTTAGCAGTAGACCTGAAGAACACTATGCTGTTTGCGTCAGCACTGGACAAATACATGATACAGTATATACTGATGAATGCATTTGCAAGTAGGAAATTCGTATAGCACAGTGGTACAGTATTATTCTGGGACTCCCTCTGTGCTCATAAAAAAGAGGAAATGTTGCTGATGCATATCGGTAAAATTAACAAAGCTGTACATTTGAAATCAAAGGAGAACTTATGATTTGAAATCCCTGGCTGCAGCTCCAAAGGCATTTTCAAGTAAATGTAATTTCTCATGGGTCTAGGGTATGAGAAGTCAAATAATCCTTCCACAGAAGGTTTTCTGAAAATCTGTGCATGATTCAACCAGTCTCTTCTCAACTGCTCACATTGTAGAGGAATTGTTGTGAACCATACATACAGAAACTGTTCCAAAGGATAGATTATAGAGTCAGACACACCTACACACTGCTAACAATACCAAGTTGGTATTGCTGAACAGATGTGTTGGTGTGAAAACTTCAAACCACCCAAAATATTATTGAGTATTATGAAAGGACCTGATTCATGAGTGGTGAGTGTGTGTGTGTCTCTCTCTCTCTCTCTCTCTGTGTGTGTGTGTGTGTGTGTGTGTGTGTGTGTGTGTGTGTGTGTGTGTGTGTGTGTGTGTGCGCATGCGTGCGTGCGTGTATGCTTGCATGCATGCGTGCATGTGTTTTTGTGTTTGGGGTAGGTCTGTTGACCACCACTTTTCCTGCAGTAGCAGATGGACAGTCATTTATAGAACGAGGCTGACTTGATAAGCTCTTCAACATGTATCAACACTTCACAGAACCATCATCAGCATCCTCCTTGGGTGCATGATTTGTCACAGAATAATGGTACCCTTTAATCCAGAGCTAAAATGGTAATGGTTAGGATTGATGCTCAAACAGCATCAACAGCCAGTTTATATTACCATAGAGTGAACATGGAAACATGGAATAATGAAAACATAGTCAAAATCCTCCACCCATCAAATAATTCCCAACTCACCAGACATGAATCTCCCCTTCTGTCATAATACTGTTATCATGGATTAGACCCTGTTTAGCATTACTTTAGCAGCAGCAGTGTAGACATGCTCTGGACCCGTTTGTGCCTGTTCTCACATGCTGATTCCCCATGTGATAGACATACTGTACCAGTCCACTGCACTGCACACAGCATATGTTGTGCATACGCTGTTTGCATAACTCTTATTGGGTAACTGTGCTGAGTGTGTTGTGAATGCCAAATATTCTGGGATTTTATGGATTGAAAGGGTCACTGTCCAGATGACAGTTTTTACCAAATTGACAGATGCCCAAGACACATATTATCTAATTATGCCTATTGATGTATTCTTTCAGAGTCCCTCTTGACTGTGGATCCCCATAGACAGTCAGTAGATAATGTGACTGTTGCAAAATGAGTAATAACTGATCTCATCTGCATAATATGTATTGATGACCAACCTTGCATATCAATTGACAACCTCTCTCCATAAACCTGCCAAGGATACAGTCTTTGTAATCAGATATCTGTCAGTACACTCCTCTGAGGGGACGTTCCTGTGCGCAGGTCTGCCTGTCTGCCACAAATCAGGTGCCTAAATGTTTCATTAGGGAATGAGTGTCAACATGATCCACTGCTGTCTCCAGAGCTCTTGGGTTAAGGATGAACATGTATCATTTAGAGAAACACAGTTCTATAGCACCAACCTAGACTCAGGGGTAGGCGTAACATAGTAAATGTAAATCCAGGGCACTCCAATTAATATGATATGTTCGGTTTTGTATGGTAAGTATTGATTTGTTTCGTATGATCCATTTCATATGATATGTTACAAATTCCAATTTGTTGTGGCTAATGTTAGCTAGGTGACGAAGGTGGCTAACGCTAATGCTAACGTTAGCTAGGTGGCTAATGTTAGCTAGGCTAGGGGTTAGAGTTAGGGGTTCTGTACAAGTGCAGTGAAATGCCTTTCTTGCAAGCTCCAAACCCAACAATGCAGTAATCAATATCAATGTAGCACTAAATGTAACATAAGATAGAACAAAAACACACAATAAATAAAAATAAGAAATAAGAAGTACACAAGAAAGTAAGAAGCTATATACAGGGTCAGTTCCAATACCACATTTACAAGCTACCTATTGTTTTTTTCCCCCTTTTTATTTATGAATTGTACACTGGTCAACAAATGTATGTTTGTGCAGGGATACTGAACTGATAGAGGTAGATATGTATGGGGTAAGGTGACTAGGCATCAGGATATATGATAAACAGAGTAGCAGCAGCGTAAATGATGATTGTATGTGAGTGTGTGTGTGTGTGAGTGTAGAGTCAGTACAAATGTGTGTGCATGTTATGTGCATGTTGGAATGTCAGTGTGCGTGAGTGTGTAGAGTCCTGTGAGTGTGCATAAAGACAGTGCAAAAACTAAAATAATATACAAGGGTCAACTCAGATACTCTGTGTAGCAATCTTATGGCTTGGGGATAAGGTTAGGGTTAAGGTTAGGGTTAGGAGTTAGGTTAAAGGGTTAGGGTTAGGGGAAGGGTTAGCTAACATTCTTAGTAGTTGCAAAGTAGCTAAAAAGTAGTAAGTTGTTGCAAAGTTGCTAATTAGCTAAAATGCTAAAGTTGTCCAAGATTAGATTTGAACACGCAACCTTTTGGTTGCTAAATGTTCGCGTTATATGTCTACCCATCCAACCCAACCAACCAACCAACCAACCACCCTACTTTAGTTTTTGCCTTAAAGGTATACTTCGGGATCTACTTCCCCAGAGTCAGATGAACTCGTGGATACCATTTTTATGTCTCTGCATGCAGTTTGAAGGAGGTTTCTAACTAGCGCTAGCAGATACCCATAGACTTCCAGTCATTGCACTAATGCTAGTTAGCATTGGCTCGCATAACTACCTCTGACTTCCTTCTTACTGGACACAGAGACATAAAAATGGTATCCACCAGTTCATCTGACTCCAACTTGCCAAAATCCCGATGTATCCCTTTAAGTAACCTTCTGTCTTATGTAACCATACCAAACGTAACATATCATACTAATTTGAGTGCCCTGGATTTATATTTACTATGTTACGTCTAGTCTATGAGACCAGGCTGACACCACAGTGGCCAGCTGGGTAACAGGAGCCACAGCCATTCACAGGGCAGGCCAGAGCAGGGCATAGCAGGGCAGGGCGGCTTAGCTCCCATGGGTCCCATGGGCCAGTGTCTGAGGCCTAATGTGACACAGCTATCAACACTGTTCATGATCCACAGCTCATGTGACTGGGTCAATGTCTACATTTTCCTTCACAGCCTATCAGGTAACTCCACAGAGAGCTGTTACCACACTGCATGAGCAGATCTGTAAATATGACGTCACTGTGAATTCACTGGCTTTCCACATCACTGTCTCATATTATATTCAGTACGCAGTTAACATTGCATTACATTACAAAATCATCAACTGTCTTTGCCTCGGGCATGGACGTCAGGGAAAATGTATTATTTCATTTACATGAGAAGAGAGTGTATTTGACCTTGGCCATTTAATGTTTATTTAACATTGAAAAAATAATGCAAGCTGACTATGAAGTGTCTAGCTTAGCAAGCAATCAAAAAAGTTCTACGTTATGAGTAATACATGTCTAAATGGCAAGCGTAACATTCTGAGCAAAGAAATATCAAGCTAGAGCTTTATACAGCTGTGGATTTTGTGTCTGTTCTTGTGTGTGCTTGTGTGTGTTGAATGAGCCATGCTAGATGTTTGTGCTGGGAGTATCCCCATGTGACTATGAGATCACTGAGTCCCTGTGCAAAAGGTAAACCACTCCTGATTTGAATGACTCACACTTGGCCTCACTGTCACATGAAGGGTTGTCACTTTGTGCATTCAGACACTCTACCCCATCTCTATTTGTCTCTTCCCACTCTCTATCTCCCTCTGACTCTCTGTTCTTCTTTTTCTTTGATTTCTTCTCTGTGATTGTCTTTGAGTAATTCTCCGCTCTCTCCCCTCTGAGTGATAATGTCTCTTTCTCTCTGCTGCATTTTTTACTGAATTACAATCAGTCAGACTCAAATGAGGGACTCTGGGATGCTTGTGCACCTGATACAAAAGGCTACCATAAAGCAAGGACCATCCTATAATTCATCTGCAACCACTGGATTCCCTGATCTGTTTGTAATCCCTGGAAATTGCAAAAACATGTATAGAAAGTAAAAAAGCCCATTCCATAGTTTAATTGGGAATTATGAGATAATTGCCTTCATGCCACGGGTCCATGTAATAATTCTCACTCTGCTATCGACATTGGAATAAATCACGACAGCCACTGTGGTGTTGAAGTGGGAGGAGACAATCCTCCGATATCAGCCTGCGACAGCCAGCTAGATCAATCACCCAGGAGACAGGAAGTGGGTTACAAATGGACAGCCAAGGCAAGGCGCTGTAATCCTGATTGTAATCCATCACGAGGCGACACTAGCTGTAACCAACCATGTGGTTGCCCATACCTGGACCTGCTGGCCAACCGGATTGGTTTCTAGCTGTATCATATTCTGGATTACACTATATTGGTGCACCTTACTCTTGAGGCCCATATGTATGGTGATAGCAGTCATAGACTATGGCTATTGGTGGAAATAAGATATTGCTCTGGCAATGATTGAGAATTTGGTCCACTAGCCTCTTAAGACTACAGTGGCCGATTTCGGGCACCAGATTTACTGGTAATTACTGATAATATGTTTACATGACGTATTTGATTCATTTCCCACAGTTTTATAAGTCAGAACAATAAAAACTAGACAGTTCCAGGACAAACAGAGGCTTCTCTGTTGAAAATAAACTATAGACCACCTTTACTCCACACACAGAGACGCGTACAAAGCTCTGTCTCGTCCTCCCTCGCCCTCCATTTGGCAAATCTGACCATAATTCCATTCTCCTGATTCCTGCTAATAAGCAAAAACGAAAGCAGGAAGCACCAGTGACTCGGTTAATAAGAAGTGGTCAGATGACGCAGATGCTAAGCTACAGGACTGTTTTGTTAGCACAGACTGGAATATGTTCCGGGATTCTTCCGATGGCATTGAGGAGTACACCACATAAGTCACTAGCTTCATCAATAAGTGCATCGATGATGTCGTCCCCACAGTGACTGTACGTACATACCCCAACCAGAAGCCATGGATTACAGGCAACATCCGCACTGAGCTAAAGGGTAGAGCTGCCGCTTTCAAGGAGCGGGACTCTATCCCGGACACTTATAAGAAATCCCACTATGCCCTCCGACGAACCATCAAACAGGCAAAGAGTCAATACAGGGCTAAGATCGAATCGTACTACACCGGCTCCGACGCTCGTCGGATGTGGCAGGGCTTGCAAACTATTACAGACTACAAAGGGAAGCACAGCCGCGAGCTGCCCAGTGACACAAGCCTACCAGACGAGTTAAATCACTTCTATGCTCGCTTCGAGGCAAGCAACACTGAAGCATGCATGAGAGCATCAGCTGTTCCGGATGACTATGTGATCACGCTCTCCGTAGCCAATGTGTGAATAAGACTTTTAAGCAGGTCAACATTCACAAGGCCGCAGGTCCAGACGGATTACCAGGACATGTATTCTGAGCATGTGCTGACCAACTGGCAAGTGTCTACACTGACATTTTCAATATGTCCCTGACTGAGTCTGTAATACCAACATGTTTCAAGCAGACCACCATAGTCCCTGTGCCCACGAACACTAAGATAACCTGCCTAAATGACTACCGACCCATAGCACTCACGTCTGTAGCCATGAAGTGCTTTGAAAGGCTGGTCATGGCTCACATCAACACCATTATCCCAGAAACCCTAGACCCACTCCAATTTGCATACCGCCCCAACAGATCCACAGATGATGCAATCTCTATTGCACTCCACACTGCCCTTTCCCACCTGGACAAGAGGAACACCTACGTGAGAATGCTATTCATTGACTACAGCTCAGCGTTCAACAAAATAGTGCCCTCAAAGCTCATCACTAAGCTAAGGATCCTGGGACTAAACACCTCCCTCTGCAACTGGATCCTGGACTTCCTGACGGGCCACCCCCAGGTGGTAAGGGTAGGTAACAACACATCTGCCACGCTGATCCTCAACACAGGGGCCCCTCAGGGGTGTGTGCTCAGTCCCCTCCTGTACTCCCTGTTTAAAAATGACTGCATGGCCAGGCACGACTCCAACACCATCATTAAGTTTGCCGATGGTAGGCCTGATCACCGACAACGATGAGACAGCCTATAGGGAGGAGGTCAGAGTCCTGGCCGTGTGGTGCCAGGATAACAACCTCTCCCTCAACCTGATCAAGACAAAGGAGATGATTGTGGACTACAGGAAAAAAAAGAGGACTGAGCACGCCCCCATTGTCATCGACAGGGCTGTAGTGGAACAGGTTGAGAGCTTCAAGTTCCTTGGTGTCCACATCACCAACAAACTATCATGGTCCAAACACACCAAGACAGTTGTGAAGAGGGCACGACAAAGCCTATTCCCCCTCTGGGGACTGAAAAGACTTGGCATGGGTCCTCAGATCCTCATAACTTTCTACAGCTGCACCATCGAGAGCATCCTGATTGGTTGCACCACCGCCTGGTATGGCAACTGCTCGGCCTCCGATAATAAGGCACTACAGAGGGTAGTGCGTACGGCCCAGTACATCACTGGGGCCAAGATTCCTGCCATCCAGGACCTCTATACCAGGAGGTGTCTGAGGAAGGCCCTTTTCTTTCTTAAATCTGCATTGTTGGTTAAGGGTTTGTAAGTAAGCATTTCACTATAAGGTCTACACCTGTTGTATACGGCGCATTTGGCAAATACAATTTGATTTGATTTGAATAAAGTATATCTGGCTCCATCTAGTGGTTGGCTGCGTCATTACAATCAATTTTGTTATCTCTTTGCTACTTCACGTCCTTAGAAAAGCAGCTATTTAGGTTGACTCACTCATTACACAGACTAGACACTGGATTTCTATGGAACAGGCGTTTCTAAATATATAACTTTCATAGCTGTACGATAAAGAATGCCACCTACACAGTCGTGACCTAAACCTAAAATACGTAAAACATTTATTTAGGCAACAACAAAAAAATATTTTAAGTCTCCTTGTCGATAGGGTGGACACACTGAATAAATGGCCAAATGTTGATTTAGATGTTCACAAATGTCACACATTTTTACTATCACTAATGTCGTGATATTTTGGGTAAAGTAATAAAAAGGTTCAATATTTTTGGTAGATTTTCCTAAAACTGATTGTAACTATATATAGACATACTATAACGTTCGAAATGGCTCGTTCATTCGCATGTCATGAATTCACTATGATATCATCAAAGTTGTATATGGTTTATCATACTTTTATTCTGTACTATATCATATGGGTTGAAAAGTGTTTTTTTCTCAGACATAAATAAATAATTCCAGGTGAAAGCCAGTGTCCATAAGCCTCCTTGCTATATTGATTAATACAGCCATAGCAAAACAGTGCAAAACGGATGTCAGCTCAAGAGGCTAGCTGTTCTGTCTCGTAAAATCTGCACATAATAACTTTGTGGCTTAAGGTATAGAGGCCATTTACAGAGACTGTAATCCTAGCACCCAGAACCAAATCTCATCAGTCTGTCACAAGAAACTACAGAGCCTGTTAGAGACAGGAACTAAGGGATCTGTCTGTCATTTATAGGAGATCAAACTAGGATGTTTGTCTCAGAGACAGATGGTATTTTGGAGATCGTCCCAGTCAGAATTATCATGTCAGAATTATATAACAGGGAAGATCTGTGTAACAGGTGTCTACTGAAGCTTAGTGTATGTACAGGAAATCACACTAATATTTGACTGTGGGCAGTGTTCAAATATTGGATTTTATTTCTGTTAAAGCATTTTAGTCATTTAGCAGACGCTCTTATCCAGAGCGACTTACAGTTAGTGAGTGCACACATTTATATTTTAATTTTTTCATACTGGCCCCCCGTGGGAATCAAACCCACAACCCTGGCGTTGCAAACGCCATGCTCTACCAACTGAGCTACATCCCTGCCGGCCATTCCCTCCCCTACCCTGGACGACACTGGGCCAATTGTGCGCCGTCCCATGGGTCTCCCGGTCGCGGCCGGCTACGACAGAGTACGTTTTGTTATGGTTTCAACTGCTGATTGCTGTTTGAAATAAATGGTAATACCATAATACTGCTCCATTTGCAAAATAATTAAGGCCTATCATTTCAGTTTAAACTGATTTCACCCATTTTCAGTCATTTCCACATACCAAAAAAGTGTCTGTGGCTTCCTGCATAATGTATAAAATAACGTGTTAACCACGAGATAATCAGTACAGGTTAAAAATATCCGCTGTCATCTGAGCAGGGATTCATAGTGCTGGGGGAAAATGGTCGTCTTGCCCCACTGGGAGCAGGATCAAGTTAATATCAGTAACTCCAACAGGACCCTGTTAAACAGGCAAAAATTGATCTCCAATCTCATTAATCAATGTGTAGGGTGATGCTGGTACAGAGTGGCCTGATGCTAGGGAAGAGTGGCCAGAGAGACAGGCCAATCTTAGAGCCTAAGGCTGGGTCTCCTGGGTGATGAGTTTGCCATGCAAAGTGCAGTGTGAATATAAATAGAGGCCATTCATCTCTTACTCAAGTGGACAACACAGCTGGTCTTAGCAATGTATACGATCCCAAAACTATACCCAACTCCTCTCAACTTTGAGTTGAATTGATATGCAGCCTCTTTATAAATGTATTGGGCTGTCCAGGTGAACTTTCCATCTGACCATGTAATCCCATTTTAAACACCTATAATGTTTAGGTGGTACTGTACTATACTGTAGTGAAAAAGTTTACAACATGGTTAGGTGTAAGTTGTCATTTTATTTTATTTTATTTATTAGGATCCCCATTAGCAGACACCAATGGTGACAGCTAGTCTTACTGGGGTCCTGCACTTCAAAGAGTTATGCAGAACAGCATTGACACACTTTTAAATGAGTGGAGCATATGGTGGATGATGTAACATATTCATTTGAGCCTTACGTTTATGAAACATATTTTTTAAAACAGCATTACGCCACACTGCATGGATGGCAAGTTCTAAAGCAGAGTGGATTGTAATGTTGACAGCAGAACATGCTGCTACAATCTGGGCTGTCTGTGTGTGAGAGCGTGTGTGTGTGTTTATGAGAGAGTGCGGGAAAACGTATGTCCATGCATGCTTTGGCATGTGGCAACGGTAAGTATCCACCCACCTTCACTAGGTTTCCTTTCTGCCCACCTGTGAGTTAACATTTGCATCGATATGTCTAGCTTTTTCATCCCAGTGTAAAGAGGCAATTTATTTACTGTACATACGGTTGTCCTCCCAAGTGGCCAACCATGTAATTTTATACCTTTGCTAGGGGTTCTCATTCTTAAACAGTGTTGATAATAGTCTGTGCTGTGCAACAATATTGAGGGGAGAAAGGGATATGGTCAACTATACAGCGATGACATTGTAGAGGTCAGAGGTCAATAAGAGTGTCAGTGTCGGTGACTAACCAGTGCCCTGCAGAGCTTGTTTTAGACAACTATAAAAATGCATTTCAAGCAAAACAGCCACTTTGTATCAAATCAGTTTGCAACCTCATGTGTACTTTAGTCAGATATGTTTCCCTACAAGTTTAACAAATCAAATCAAAGTTTATTGGTTGTGTAGACAGTTTTGCAGATGTTATCGCAGATGCAGCAAAATGCTTATCTCCAACAGTGCAGCAATATCTAGCAATACAATAACAATACACACATAATCCAAACGTTTTTTTTAAAGAACAAGAAATGGAGTCCTATCAGATCGAGCAATGTCAGAGTCCGGAATATAAATATGCAGTATATGTAATGGTGTGTATTGACAGTATGGACAGTATAGGAATAGAAAAGGTGTGTACAGCAGTAGTAATAAAGGATGAGCCATGACTAGAATACAGTATATAGATATAAAGTGGGTAAAACAGTATGTAAACATTATTGAAGTGACCAGTGTTCAATGACTCTATGTACATGGGGCAGCAGGCTGTAAGGTGCAGGGTAGAGTACCGGGTGGTAGCCGGCTAGTAACAGTGTCTAAGGTTCAGGGCAGGCTAGTGATGACTGTTTAACAGTCTGATGGCCTGGAGATAGAAGCTGTTCATCAGTCTCTCTGTACCAGCTTTGATGCACATGTACTGTCTCCGCCTTCTAGATGGTAGCGGGGTGAACAGGCCGTGGCTTAGGTGGCTGAGATCCTTGATGATCTTCTTGGCCTTCCTGTGACACCGGGTGCTGTAGATGTCCTGGAGGGCAGGCAGGCAGTGTGCCCCCGATGATGCGTTGGGCTAATCGCACCACCCTCTGGAGAGCCCTGCGGTTGCGGGCGGTGCTTTTGCCAAACCAGGCGGTGATACAGCCCGACAGAATGCTCTCGATGGTACATCTGTAGAAGTTCAAGAGGGTCTTAGGTGCCAAGCCAAATTTATTCAGCCTCCTGAGGATGAAGAGGCGCTGTTGAGCCTTCTTCACCACGCTGTAGGTGTGAAGGGACCAATTCAGGTCCTCAGTGATGTGCACGCCAAGGAACTTGAAGCTTTTTACCTTCTTCACTGCAGCCCTGTCAGTGTGGATGGGGGCGTGCTCTCTCTGCTGTCTCCTGTAGTCCGTGATCAGCTCCTTCGTAAACAGCCATGATTGTAATTTAGCACACAATACAGGAGCTAATTAGACCAATTAATCAGCTGTTTAACAATGTAGTGTTGTCAACCAACATTATTGCAGCAACAAATGTCAAGAGGCTTGTTTGTTCATTACTTTACATTGCTATTCTAGACAGCATAAGAAGCAACAAGGTAGTAGAGGAATGAAGGCAGTATTAGCTCAGCTGGCAATGAAATCCTGAATTGCAAGTGCATATTGTAGTATGATAAGGTTGTTTGAAGTTGCCAAAATACATTATAGCATTTTAATCTGTTCAGCTTTGGGAGTTGTGTAGCCAAGCCACCTGAAAATCACTCTCACACAGCACAGAGCTGAAAGCCTTCCATTTGCGGAGGTAGAATCAGCGGAACTACTACAGCCTGTAATCTAGCCAGCTCTCTCGTCTCACGTAATGTTATCCCATCAGCACAGCAAAGGGCATGTCAACGGCACTTTAAATATTTACTCACTGTTAACAAATTGGTTCAGTGAGGCGATGATCCACAGCTCATGTAACCTTGGGACTCAGACTTAAGAATAATGACGTTACAATGGAAAAATACCAATGATTTCATCTTTCCTAAAAATTAGTGTGATGAGTGAAAATGAACCTTGAAATCCAGAATATGTTGTCATCATAGCCACGGGTAGATGTTTTGAGTTGGGGGCGCATTTGCGAAGTGGCATACAGTTGAGCAGACAAGTTTTTAGGATTTTAGGAAAGTAGCCACCCTTTGCCTTGATGACAGCTTTGCACACTCTTGGCATTCTCTCAACAAGCTTCACCTGGAATGCTTTTCCAACAGTCTTGAAGGAGTTCCCACATATGCTGAGCACTTGTTGGCTGCTTTCCTTCACTCTGCGGTCCAACTCATCCCAAACCATCTCAATTGGGTTGAGGTTGGGTGATTGTGGAGGCCAGGTCATCTGATGCAGCTCTCCATCACACTCCTTCTTGGTCAAATAGCCCTTACACAGCCTGGAGGTGGGTTGGGTCATTGTCCTGCTGAAAAACAAATGATAGTCCCACTGAGCGCAAACCAAATGGGATGGCGTATCGCTGCAGAATGCTGTGGTAGCCATGCTGGTTAAGTGTGCCTTGAACTCTAAATAAATCACAGACAGTGTCACCAGCAAAGCACCCCCACACCATCACACCTCCTCCTCCATGCTTCACGGTGGGAACCACACATGCAGAGTTCATCCGTTCACCCACTCTGCGTCTCACAAAGACACAGCGGTTGGAAGCAAAAATCTCAAATTTGGACTCATCAGACCAAAGGCCAGATTTCCACAGGTCTAATGTCCATTGCTCATGTTTCTTGGCCCAAGCAAGTCCCTTCTTCGTATTAGTGTCCTTTAGTAGTGGTTTCTTTGCAGCAATTCGACCATGAAGGGCTGATTCAAGCAGTCTCCTCTGAACAGTTGATGTTGAGATGTGTCTGTTACTTGAACTCTGTGAAGCATTTACAGTGGCTTGCGAAAGTATTCACCCCCCTTGGCATTTGTCCTATTTTGTTGTCTTACAACCTGGAATTAAAATTGATTTTTGGGGGGTTTGTATCATTTGATTTACACAACATACCTACCACTTTGAAGATGAAAAATATGTTTTATTGTGAAACATACAAGAAATAAGAAAACTTGAGCGTGCGTAACTATTCACCCCCCAAAGTCAATACTTTGTAGAGCCACCTTTTGCAGCAATTAGAGCTGCAAGTGAGGTATGTCTCTATAAGCTTGGCACATCTAGCCACTGGGATTTAAGCCCATTCTTTAAGGCAAAACTGCTCCAGCTCCTTGAAGTTGGATGGGTTCCGCTGGTGTACAGCAATCTTTAAGTCATGCCACAGATTCTCAATTGGATTGAGGTCTGGGCTTTGACTAGGCCATTCCAAGACATTTAAATGTTTCCCCTTAAACCACTCAAGTGTTGCTTTAGCAGTATGCTTAGGGTCATTGTCCTGCTGGAAGGTGATCCTCCGTCCCAGTCTGAAATCTCTGGAAGACTGAAACAGGTTTCCCTCAACAATTTCCCTGTCTTTAGCGCCATCCATCATTCCTTCTATTCTGACCAGTTTCCAAGTCCCTGCCGATGAAAAACATCCCCACAGCATGATGCTGCCACCACAATGCTGGTGGATGGTGTTCTCGGGTTGATGAGAGGTGTTGGGTTTGCGCCCGACATAGCGTTTCCTTGATGGCCAAAAAGCTAAAGTTTAGTCTCATCTGACCAGAGAACCTTCTTCCATGTGTTTGGGGAGTCTCCCACATTTTTTTCTTAAAGCCATGGCTTTGTTCTGGCCACTCTTCCGTAAAGCCCAGCTCTGTGGAGTGTACGGCTTAAAGTGGTCCTATGGATAGATATTCCAATCTCCGCTGTGGAGCTTTGCAGCTCCTTCAGGGTTATCTTTGGTCTATTTGTTGCCTCTCTGATTAATGCGTCCTTGCCTGGTCCGTGAGTTTTGGTGGGTGGCCCTCTCTTGGCAGGTTTGTTGTGGTGCCATATTCTTTCAATTTATTAATAATTTTTAATGGTGCTCCGTGGGATGTTCAAAGTTTCAGATATTTTTTTTATAACCCAACGCTGATCTGTACTTCTCCACAACTTTGTCCCTGACCTGTTTGGAGAGCTCCTTGGTATTCATGGTGCCGCTTGCTTTGTGGTGCCCCTTGCTTAGTAGTGTTGCAGACTATGGGGCCTTTCAGAACAGGTGTATATATACTGAGATCGTGTGACAGATCATCTGACACTTAAATTGCACAAAGGTGGACTTTATTTAACTCATTTTGTGACTTCTGAAGGTAATTGGTGTCACCAGATCTTATTTAGGGGCTTCATAGCAAAGGGGGTGAATACATGTGCACGCACCACTTTTCCGTTATTAATTTTTTAGAAATTTTTGAAATAAGTTATTTTTTTCATTTCACTTCAATCATTTGGACTTTTTTGTGTATGTCCATTACATGAAATCCAAATAAAAATCCATATAAATTACAGGTTGTAATGCAACAAAATAGGAAAAACGCCAAGGGGGATGAATACTTTTGCAAGGCACTGTATTTGGGCTGCAATCTGAGGTGCAATTAACTCGAATGAACTTATCCTCTGCAGCAGAGGTAACTCTGGGTCTTCCGTTCCTGTGGCGGTTCTCATGAGAGCCAGTTTCATCATAGCGCTTGATGGTTTTTGCAACTGCACTTGAAGAAACTTTCAAAGTTCTTGAAATGTTCCGTATTGACTGACCTTCCTGTCTTCAAGTAATGATGGACTGTCATTTCTCTTTGCTTATTTGAGCTGTTCTTGCCATAATATGGACTTGGTTTTTTACCAAATAGGGCTATCTTCTCTATACCACCCCTACATTGTCACAACACAACAGATTGGCTCAAACGCATTAAATTCCACAAATTAACTTTTAAGAAGCACATCTGTTAATTGAAATGCATTCCAGGGACTACCTCATGAAGCTGGTTGAGCGAATGTGTGCAAAGCTGTCATCAAGGCAAAATTTGGCTACTTTGATGATTCTCAAATATATGTTTAACACTTTTTTGGTTACTACATGATTCCATATGTGTTATTTCATAGTTTTGATGTATTCACTATTATTCTACAAAGTAGAAAATAGTAATAATAAAGACAAACCCTGGAATGAGTAGGTGTGTCCAAACTTTTGACTGGTACTTTATCTTTTTTTATATTAATATTATACAGCGGACACCCAATACCTATGCATACAATGCCCTGATACATTTAGTGCTCAAATCTCTGACAGCTGAACTGTAAAGTGGACAATTATTGTTTCAGGAAATTAAAAACCAATGAAACAATAGGCTATAAAGTTTTGCATATGCTACATTTGTTATAGGCTGTTTTTAAGGACATTAAATGTGGCTCATTTGGCCAATAGCTCTCGTTTATTGATGGTGCTGGCTACGTGGGTTGACACCCTTATAAGTCATGGATGACCGGTACATTTCTCAAATGTCTGATCAATTCATTTTTTTCTTGTCCAGCACCTAACGGAAACCCTGGCTACAAAATAAACTTTCCAGTGACATTGACTCACCCAATGATGAAGATGAAGCATAGGCTACTCACCCATGATGGCTGATGGGCGTGAGATAAGCTACTTTGAAAAACAGTGCTGTTTGCTCAGAATTTCTCTATTTTTAGCTTCTACAGACAGATTAGTCTTCTCTTTTCAGCAGTAGGCATTTGCTTTCCAAACAGTAGGCCTATATTTGTGAGAGGCAACCTGACATCCGCAACCAACCATAGAAATATAATCCATAGATTGCAGTTCCCATTCAAGTCAGGACTGGCTGCCATTGCTAGTGTACCCATGAGTTTAAGTGTCAAAGTGCCAGGGTTAGAGGTTCCAAAAACCTTCTATGGATTATATATGTGACCACAACGCAACAAGCTGTTCTATATTTGGCACGCATGCTGCCCAAATTGCAGCCTTCCTGACTGTAAGTGCTTCTGACAAAATGTAATCCACAACTATTTCTTAGAAACTATTGATCAACTGTAGCTAAATTACGCTCTCTGATGTAGTATTTTGAATAATTTTATTCATGTCTGTTCAGACAGGAGTAATTATTTTTTACAGCCTAATTTTGGCAAAAGTATTTCAATTTATCAGGGGGTGCAGCACCCCCAGCACCCCTACTTCCCGCGGCTATGGTTGTCATTGATGTTTTCATAGAGATTCTGCAGGAGTGGTAAACGATATGTTGAAGTGACTGGGACACTGGCGAGCATGACAGACCGATTTATAATGCTTACATCTTGAGATGAGTTCAGTGAAGGTGCTCCTTGCCTCCGGCTGTTCCAGCAATGCAGTAAATAAAAACCAGAGGTTATTCCAAGTGATTTGTCTGGTTAATTGACTTCTATTTACCCTCAAGGATCATAATTCATAGAATTTGAAAATAATCCAGACATTCCATTTAATAAAGAAGACGTAATAAAACGTGTCTTGGAATAACAAAAGCTATTTCTAAGTTATTGCATCTAGAGGTCAAAATCTTGAGAGTTTCTGTTATTTGTGAAGGTTAATATAATAGTTTCTGCCAGAGGGACAGTTTGTTTTACATAATGATAATGATAATGGGGGCTCTATGGCTGGGTTTTCTGTCTGGTCCTAAACATATCCCCCTTCTTTGTCCCCTTGTAGGAGTGGAGGGCATAGAGTGTTCACTACCCATGGACGGCAGACGGGTGTCCCTGAGCCAGCTCTCACAGGACAGCTTCCGGGAGTGTCAGATCACCCTTACCTTAACAGACTTACTCATCATCATCTTCTCTGGCATCTCTGTGTCTGTAGTGGCAATCATGACCAGCTTTTTCCTAGCCTCCATTGTCCACTGTTTCCAGCGCACGAGCAAAACCTCTAAGGGAGATGAGGAGGAGAGTGAGGAGTGAGACTGACTTAGCCCCAGAGCATGCCTGAACTGACACTTCATCTGGCCCAACCGTGAGACCAGGCTGCTACCTAACATGCTGCTCAACCTGCCGCCTCACACTGGTGGAGAACTGGGAGAGGGATAGACTGTTTTAGTGGCACATTTTGTATGTATGCCACATAGGGGGAACCTTTCCAGTTCAAAAAGGCAATGGTTCCTTGGGGATCTCCAGGGTTCCTTGGGGATCTCCAGGGTTCCTTGGGGATCTCCAGGGTTCCTCGAGTCACCACTAATTCTAAGAGTGTAGTGTGGTTGCTCTTTGAAAGCATACTGTATAGCTCCGTTATACAAACAAATTCACTGGTGGTTGATGATTCCTTCGGGAAACACCAAGATGTAGAAAAAATATCAAACAACGTTTAGAAAGAATTGCATACTTTGCAGTTAGCTTTTCGGTGCCCAGCCCAGACTCAAACATCTCCAATCAACAGTGGAGGAACAGAAGAGAAAAGCAAATAATACAGACTTTGCGGGAAAACTATTTACATTTTAGGTTTGACATTTTTACATCTTAAAGATGTTTAGATAGAGTCATCAAACTATAAATAATTGTGAAATGTATTAACAGAACTATCTGTAAGTAGCAGCAGGCTCTAAAAGCCCACAATGAATGCACTGAGCATTGGCCAAGTTAAAATGTTTGTAGGAGGATACTGTATGTGTCATATTGAACCAGGGCCTTAGTACTTAGACTGCCAGCCAGGTAAAACACATTATACACTATATGGAGTGTCCTACATTCTCAAGGAGGTCTTCAATATGTTTTATTTTGGGACTGCGTCACAAGTTAGCCAGCTTTCTTCAAAAATGATTTTGCTGTTGCAGCATGAAAGATTGATTCAGGGCAGCAGCCTGGGTAAGAGGGCTGTGCTGTGATGGAAAATATAATGAATCTGACAGCTGCTGATAGACTCTGAGGTATAGGTCAACAAATGGTTTTATATACAGTATATATCCACAAATGTCTGTATCGATGGAAATATAGATAACAAAATGTTAGACAATGATATACATCTTCCAGAGGATAAATATTCCCTAGATTGAGAATTGTGAATTGTGTAAAAGTCCACACATATAGGCTCATAAACAATGATAATTTAATAGAATCGATGTGTCAAACACTGCACTTTAAATGGTGACCATTGTACCTGAGTTTGGCCCCTAACTTCACAGAGTGGACTAGTGTTACCTATATCTGCCAAAGATTAGGTAGAGGAAATGGGTATTAGGGACTTCCATGTGGATTATGTTGTGTACAGTGTAGTAGAGCTGGTCCTTAAAAGGTATCTGCAGTATAGTCAAATTACATTTAATCGATGTAACTGTAAAATCACTTATATATGGTCTCCATGCAGATTGCAATTTGTTTCAAACCTTGGATAGCTTGCTTATTCAAATTGATCATTCCAGCTATTTGGTGTCCCCTCAAATGCCAAGAAAAATTACAATATATATGTACAGTTGAAGTCGGAAGTTTACATACACTTAGGTTGGAGTCATTAAAACTTGTTTTTCAACCACTCCACAAATTTCTTGTTAACAAACTATAGTTTTGGCAAGTCGGTTAGGACATCTACTTTGTGCATGACACAAGTCGTTTTTCCAACAATTGTTTACAGACAGATTATTTCACTTATAATTCACTGTATCACAATTCCAGTGGGTCAGAAGTTTACATACACTAAATTGACTGTGCCTTTAAACAGCTTGGAAAATTCCAGAAAAGTATGTCATGGCTTTAGAAGCTTCTGATAGGCTAAATGACATCATTTGAGTCAATTGGAGGTGTACCTGTTGATGTATTTCAAGGCCTACCTTCAAACTCAGTGCCTCTTTGCTTGACATCATGGGAAAATCAAAAGAAGTCAGCCAAGACCTCAGAAAAAAAATTGTAGACCTCCACAAGTCTGGTTCATCCTTGGGAGCCTGAAGGTACCACGTTCATCTGTACAAACAATAGTACACAAGTACAAACACCATGGGACCACGCAGCTGTCATACCGCTCAGGAAGGAGACACGTTCTGTCTCCTAGAGATGAACGTACTTTGGTGCGAAAAGTGCAAATCAATCCCAGAACAACAGCAAAGGACCTTGTGAAGAAGCTGGAGGAAACAGGTACAAAAGTATCTATATCCACAGTAAAACAAGTCCTATATCGACATAACCTGAAAGACCGCTCAGCAAGGAAGAAGCCACTGCTCCAAAACCGCCATAAAAAAGACAGACTATGGTTTGCAACTGCACATGGGGACAAAGATCATACTTTTTGGAGAAATGTCCTCTAGTCTGATGAAACAAAAATAGAACTGTTTGGCCATAATGACCATCATTATGTTTGGAGGAAAAAGGGGGCTCTTGCAAGCCGAAGAACACCATCCCAACCGTGAAGCACGTGGGTGGCAGCATCATGCTGTGGGGGTGCTTTGCTGCAGGAGGGACTGGTGCACTTCACAAAATAGATGGCATCATGAGGAAGGAAATGTATGTGGATGTATTGAAGCAACATCTCAAGACATCAGTCAGGAAGTTAAAGCTTGGTCGCAAATGGGTCTTCCAAATGGAAATGACCCCAAGCATACTTCCAAAGTTGTGGCAAAATGGCTTAAGGACAACAAAGTCAAGGTATTGGAGTGGCCATCACAAAGCCCTGACCTCAATCCTATAGAACATTTGTGGGCAGAACTGAAAAAGCGTGTGCGAGCAAGGAGGCCTACAAACCTGACTCAGTTACACCAGCTCTGTCAGGAGGAATGGGCCAAAATTCACCCAACTTATTGTGGGAAACTTGTGGAAGTCTACCCAAAACGTTTGACCCAAGTTAAACAATTTAAAGGCAATGCTACCAAATACTAATTGAGTGTATGTAAACTTCTGACCCACTGGGAATGTGATGAAATAAATAAAAGCTGAAATAAATAATGATCTCTGCTATTAATCTGACATTTCACATTCTTAAAATAAAGTGGTGGTTCTAACTGACCTAAGACAGGGAATTTTTACTAGGATTAAATGTCAGGAATTGTGAAAAACTGAGTTTGAATGTATTTGGCTAAGATGTACAGTGGGGGAAAAAAGTATTTAGTCAGCCACCAATTGTGCAAGTTCTCCCACTTAAAAAGATGAGAGAGGCCTGTAATTTTCATCATAGGTACACGTCAACTATGACAGACAAAATGAGGAAAAAAAATCCAGAAAATCACATTGTAGGATTTTTAATGAATTTATTTGCAAATTATGGTGGAAAATAAGTATGTGGTCAATAACAAAGTTTCTCAATACTTTGTCATATACCCTTTGTTGGCAATGACACAGGTCAAACGTTTTCTGTAAGTCTTCACAAGGTTTTCACACACTGTTGCTGGTATTTTGGCCCATTCCTCCATGCAGATCTCCTCTAGAGCAGTGATGTTTTGGGGCTGTCGCTGGGCAACACGGACTTTCAACTCCCTCCAAAGATTTTCTATGGGGTTGAGATCTGGAGACTGGCTAGGTCACTCCAGGACCTTGAAATGCTTCTTACGAAGCCACTCCTTCATTGCCCGGGCGGTGTGTTTGGGATCATTGTCATGCTGAAAGACCCAGCCACGTTTCATCTTCAATGCCCTTGCTGATGGAAGGAGGTTTTCACTCAAAATCTCATGATACATGGCCCCATTCATTCTTTCCTTTACACGGATCAGTCGTCCTGGTCCCTTTGCAGAAAAACAGCCCCAAAGCATGATGTTTCCACCCCCATGCTTCACAGTAGGTATGGTGTTCTTTGGATGCAACTCAGCATTCTTTGTCCTCCAAACACGACGAGTTGAGTTTTTACCAAAAAGTTATATTTTGGTTTCATCTGACCATATGACATTCTCCCAATCCTCTTCTGGATCATCCAAATGCACTCTAGCAAACTTCAGACGGGCCTGGACATGTACTGGCTTAAGCAGGGGGACACGTCTGGCACTGCAGGATTTGAGTCCCTGGCGGCGTAGTGTGTTACTGATGGTAGGCTTTGTTACTTTGGTCCCAGCTCTCTGCAGGTCATTCACTAGGTCCTCCCGTGTGGTTCTGGGATTTTTTGCTCACCGTTCTTGTGATTATTTTGACCCCACGGGGTGAGATCTTGCGTGGAGCCCCAGATCGAGGGAGATTATCAGTGGTCTTGTATGTCTTCCATTTCCTAATAATTGCTCTCACAGTTGATTTCTTCAAACCAAGCTGCTTACCTATTGTAGATTCAGTCTTCCCAGCCTGGTGCAGGTCTACAATTTTGTTTCTGGTGTCCTTTGACAGCTCTTTGGTCTTGGCCATAGTGGAGTTTGGAGTGTGACTGTTTGAGGTTGTGGACAGGTGTCTTTTATACTGATAACAAGTTCAAACAGGTGCCATTAATACAGGTAACGAGTGGAGGACAGAGGAGCCTCTTAAAGAAGAAGTTACAGGTCTGTGAGAGCCACAAATCTTGCTTGTTTGTAGGTGACCAAATACTTATTTTCCACCATAATTTGCAAATAAATTCATAAAAAATCCTACAATGTGATTTTCTGGAGAAAAAAAATCTCAATTTGTCTGTCATAGTTGACGTGTACCTATGATGAAAATTACAGGCCTCTCTCATCTTTTTAAGTGGTTGAACTTGCACAATTGGTGGCTGACTAAATACTTTTTTCCCCCACTGTATGTAAACTTCCGACTTCAACTGTATATACACTACTGTTCAAAAGTTTGGGGTCACTTAGACATTTCCTTGTATTCGAAAGAAAAGCATTTTTTTCTCTCCATTAATATATCAAATTGATCAGAAATACAGTGTAGACATTGTTAATGTTGCAAATGGCTATTGTAGCTGGAAACGGCTGATTTGTTATGGAATATCTACATAGGCATACAGAGGTCCATTATCAGCAACCATCAGTCCTGTGTTCCAATGGCACATTGTGTTTGCTAATCCAAGTTTATCATTTTAAAAGACTAATTGATCATTAGAAAACCCTTTTGCAATTATGTTAGCACAGCTGAAAACTGTTGTGCTGATTAAAGAAGCAATAAAACTGGCCTTCTTGAGACTAGTTGAGTATCTGGAGCATCAGTGTGATGAGTACTGAGGATACGAAGAGGCAGGACGCAGACGCAGGAATCAACAATGTAAAGGTTTACTTAACACTGAGCAAGAGATCAACAAAGAGCGAGTACACGACAAGACACTAACAATCACACACACAACACAACACGGAACAGTCCAGGGCTATATTGGGTGATTTGCAGGTGCGCTGGAGGTGATTAGGGTGCGTTGGGTTTCCATTCCAGTGTTGCTGAGGTGGTGCGCTCAGACCGGTGGCTCAGTATACTGGCGAATCAGAGCACTGGAGGGGAGCAACGGGAGGAGACGTGACAATCAGCAATTGTGGGTTCGATTTCAGGCTCAAACTCTTCAGTCTATTCTTGTTCTGAGAAATGAAGGCTATTCCATGCGAGAAATTACCAAGAAACTGAAGATCTCGTACAACGCTGTCTAATACTCCCTTCACAGAACAGCGCAAACTGGCTCTAACCAGAAAAGAAAGAGGAGTGGGAGGCCCCGGTGCACAACTGAGCAAGAGGACAAATACTTTAGAGTGTCTGGTTTGAGAAACAGACGCCTCACAGGTCCTCAACTGGCAGCTTCATTAAATAGTACCCGCAAAACATCAGTCTCAACGTCAACAGTGAAGAGGTGACTCCGGGATGCTGATCTTCTAGGCAGAGTTGCAAAAAAAAAGCCATATCTCAGACTGGCCAATAAAAATCAAAGATTAAGATGGGCAAAAGAACACAGACACTGGACAGAGGAATATTGGAAAAAAGTGTTATGGACAGACGAATCAAAGTTTGAGGTGTTCGGATCACAAAGAAGAACATTTGTGAGACGCAGACGAAATGAAAATATGCTGGAGGAGTGCTTGATGCCATCTGTCAAGCATGGTGGAGGTAATGTGATGGTCTGGGGGTGCTTTGGTGGTGGTAAAGTGGGAGATTTGTACAGGGTAAAAGGGACCTTGAAGAAGGAAGGCTATCACTCCATTTTGCAACGCCATGCCATACCCTGTGGATGGCGCTTGATTGGAGCCAATTTCCTCCTTCAACAGGACAATGACCCAAAGCACAGCTCCAAACTATGCAAGAACTATTTAGGGAAGAAGCAGTCAGCTAGTATTCTGTCTATAATGGAGTGGCCAGCACAGTCACCGGATCTCAACCCTATTGAGCTGTTGTGGGAGCAGCTTGACCGTCTGGTACATAAGAAGTGCCCATCAAGCCAATCCAACTTGTGGGAGGTGCTTCAGGAAGCATGGGGTGAAATCTCTTCAGATTACCTCAACAAATTGACAACTAGAATGCCACAGGTCTGCAAGGCTGTAATTGCTGGAAATTGATTATTTGATTAGAGCAAAGTTTGAAGGACACAATTATTATTTCAATTAAAAATCATTATTTCTAACCTTGTCAATGACTTCATTTCCTATTCATTTTGCTATATTTCCTATTCAAACTCATTTCATGTATGTTTTCATGGAAAACAAGGACATTTCTAAGTGAACCCACATTTTTTAACGGTAGTGTATATATACATTATATATATTCACCACTAATCATTGTATTATGATTCTTATAATACATAGCACCTTGCAGTGAGTTTGAGTGACTTCTTTAAGGATTCAGGGTTTTGAGGTTTACGTTTTTCCTTCAGAGCTAAGAGATTGTGTAGCGTCTCCACATTCTAGCAAAGCATGAATAATTCAATGGAGATATTAAGCAGAGAGGATATCAAGCTGCAAAATGCAAAAAAAACTGAGCAAGAATAACATCCACAATGGAAAAAAAAACACTTGGAACCCAAAAGATTTCTGTGGAGGTATTGGCGCAGTGGTCTAAGGCCTGCATTTCAGTGCTTGAGGCGTCACTACAGACCCCCTGGTTCAATTCCAGGCTGTATCACAACCGGCCGTGATTGGGAGTCCCATAGGGCGGCGCACAATTGGCCCAGCCTTATCCGGGTTTGGCCGCTGTAGGCCATCATTGTAAATAAGAATTTGTTCTTAACTGACTTGCCTAGTTAAATAAAGATAAAATAAAAATTATGAACTGATGTGAAATATCATGTGCAGCATTTCCAGTGATGTGTTTTGTAACGGGGAAAAGAATAAGACAAATGTGGCCTTACATTGGAATCAATGTGCACCATACAGTTTAAGCACAGAGAAGTGATATAAAATGTATACTTAAGAGCTCTCAAATACCACCGTTGGTTGTTGATTATTTACTGGATATTGTTTGGTTTTGAATTTCATCCAACATTTTCAATGGGTTAGTTTGATCAATAGATGAACAATGAACATTTCATTACATATATTATAGTTTATATTACAGCCCACAGATGATAGTTTTTCATCCTCTGAATATGATGTCTCCTATCATCAGTGTTGTATGCATATCAAACATTGGTTGTCAAGGACTACAGGGGAGATCAAGTTAATAATTTTTGGGGGCAACACTGCATAAGATGGACAGCTACATTAATTGCTTATTATCGTTAGTTTCTGATAACCTGTTATATGACCATCATACGTCTTGTAGCATAACATAGATACGTGTAACCATAATGAAGACACTGAGATCCAAATATGTCCGTTTAGGCAGTTTCCTATGAACATAGCCTGGTTTATGAAGTAACGATAATAGCAATCTATTAATTGTCAAGCATATGTGTCATTCAAAATATTCAATATAAAGGCAATTAATTATCCTGACTAATCATCCACCACAGTGTGCAATGTGAAAGGTATTGGTTTTTACCATGAATAAGCAACAATGTGCAATAACAATCCTTAGAATACTGGAAGTTCAGGTCCTAAGAGCCACAGAAATACACCTTGTAAGTACAGCATATTACTTCTAACTACTATGTAGTTACAGTGAAATTACATTACAAATATTTTAGTTAGCGTGGAGCAAAGAAGCATGTAACCCTCATTTTTAATTCTGCTTTCCGGATTCATATGTATATTTTTCTATTAAAGTTTATGGGATGCCACTCTTCTGTGTTTTCACAAATCACGTGGGAGGTCTCCTGGCTGTCCGTGCCAGTTCACCTTAACAATGTTTTTTTAACCTTGAAGAACACGTCATCGATGGATACTCTCCTATGTGTTTGTCACTCCACTCAATGATAAAAAGTTGAAAAAGGGATCAAGGCTGTTGAAACAATTACCATGTTTGGAAACAAATTTGGAAGGTGTGAGCTGTGTGAATCCATGTCACAAAGATAGTACCATTGGGTTGTCAGCGTAAAAACTGTCTAAAACCATACGAGATAAAGTCAATTAGGCTTCTTCTGTATTTCTAACGTTTCCAGACCTGTAAGCCTTCACACATAGGGACATACTATTTTGATCATGCCATTACATATTTCTCTCAGGCTGTATAATCTTGTTAACTACATAAATCATTAGCATTTGCATGGCCTGGACATCCTCTTATTCTTTGACATGCATCAATACATTATTAACTGGTAATTAGTCACACTTCAAATGGCATATGCAGTCAAATGTGGCATACAGCTGTACATCTGATGGTAGGCTATATGCAATCGGAATGTTTAAGTTGGCAGCATTTAGGAAAATGATGTTTTCAGCATAAATGTTTTGCTAAATTTGCAATTCCAACAGCAAAGGCTATGAACGTCATTGTCAAAGCATGATGTATAATGTACATATATGTGTCCATGTTTAGTAAAAGAAAAACACTTGAAAAAGTGCATTTTTGAAATAATGATCTGTCTTATTTTTTCCCTCTTTCAGTAGGTACACACACACTCACAGGCATACATGCACACAATCTCACACACTCTTCTATAACACCCTAAATGAGGTGCACTCTCTTCCCCTGTTGCAATCATCGTACTAAGCAATATACAAAAATAGATTAAATGCAGCATCCCACACTCCACAGAGGAGAGGTGAAGGAAGAGGCAGCATCTGACTTTGGTCAACTAAAACCACTCTCAACTCACTGCTCCACCTTAACTTTAACGGACTAAACTTGTGATGATAATTTGCTAGTACAGGGTCAATTTCCTGATACCAGTCATTAATACCAAGAATACCAATAATAGTTTGTTGTATGGGCTCAGTCATTCACTGAGCCCTGCTGTGTTCTGCGGTAAACATCCCTGTAGTAACTGCACACTTTGTTACCTAGCACAACACTGTTATGGCACAGTGGGTATGCAAATGCTGCTCTATTTTTGGCAATTGTGAAACAGAGAAGTAAGATATTTTACCAAATCTATGTATCTCTCTCCATTCTGTATTTGATCTGGTTGGTCCTGATATAATTTTCCAAAAGTATTTAAATAATTTATGATGAAAAAAGGTTGATGTACTGTTATTATGCAAACATATTATGAGGCAAAGTTTAACACACAGAAGGAAATTCACAATTCCAAATGAATGGCACACGTAAATTGTTCACTTTCACATCTGACAGCGGGGCTGCTTTTGCAGATTGCTCAGGTGAACATAAGTCATGGCAGTTGGCTGAAATCAGGCCTTGCGTCTGTCTCTTTTAGGGGAAACCACTTTTTGGGCAAAGGATTGGGTTTTTTCCCTTGAAGATTTTTCCACGTGTCTGGCACGTACAAAGGTATCTCACTGTTATGTCCTATAGTGTTTGTCAGAGGTTGTCTTCAACAAAAGAACAGGGCTGGAGAGTAATCTGACTAAAAGAAGATTACCCAATAGGCAAAGAGGACATAAACCCAACCAGAGACACAGCAGGGGGTGTGTCTGTTAATAGGAAAACCAAAATTCCAAAAAGTGAGGAAGAGGCATTAATAGTATGCAGTGTGTATATCACCCAAGTGTGAGCCAATGATCAGAGTCCAGGGAAGGTGGTGGTGATGAGGATTCTCCTGCAAACATTTACCTAATTTGGTTGCCATGGCTACACAGCCAGAGGCCGGTGCTCTTGGAATGCGAGGCGGGAATGGAGAGGGGAGAGGGAGAGGGAGAGATGTGGGGAAGCATGGCACTCAGCATGTCTGCCTTGCCTTTCCCTCTCCCACTGATCTAACTGGACCTGGCATTTTATAAAAGTCCACATAAATCACTATGCCTCTGTGAGCTGGTCTCTGACTCCTGCCTCAAACTACTATACCTCCTGCAAATCTCTGACTCCTCTACAATATAACATCTAAATAGGCTCTAAAATTGTCATTTTTTCATTGCGTCTTTTTTGGCATCAGTCTTTTTGGTGCCATATTGGCATTAGAGAAATAGTAAATCCTGCAAGATTAAGCATTAGGTATTTCTGCCTCTATTGACCTCTAGTTCTCTTGCCACACATATCAGTAGATACTCCGACATTAATCATTTCAGATTACAGATATTACATCCAATCATCTCTGTTTTGTATTTTTACACAAGATTACAATGTCATACACATTATATTGTCCCTGCAAGTACATGCACAGCACACATTATCTTTATGACCTTGAAAACTGAGTCTCAAATGGAAAAAGATTGCAATTGATTAAATTCTGTATAAATACTACTACATGTTTCCACCCCCTTATATACGTACTGTAAGTGACTAAGCTGCCAACAGTCCGAGTCACTGTCATCCATCCTATGACCTGGAAACCATGTCAGGAAACTCTGCAGCTTAAGGAGGAAGTAAGCCAGCACTGTGAAAGGAAGGTTTGAATGAATAATGGCCTGCTGGCTCACAGTGGGATTGGAGGTGAGGGAGGAGGGTCAAGTTGCCACCGGTAACAGGAGTGTCTCCTCACACCTAGCTTACCCAGGACTGACCTGAGTGCACAGGGACACCGGTGGTTTCAACTCTGGAGCTTCATGAAGATAAAGTGTGGGTAAATCCTGAGGTCTATATATGACCATACAATGACTGTCAGCCTCTAAAGCCTTGTTCACACTGCAGACCTTAATGCTCAAATCCGTTTAGGAATACTGACTGTCCAAAAACAGCAATTTACAAGTGACCAAATCGGATATGTGTGTGTTCAGACAGCAGTAATTTGCTGACATGGCTACATAAATTGTCATAGTAATGATGGGTGTGTCCGCAGTTGTGTAGGCTGATTGGTGGTGGTGCTCATGCTTCCTATCACACAGAGGTTATGTAGCAAGGTAACGTGACATAAATTCCTGCCATGGATGTTTCCAAGTTGCTTTGAATGGTCAAAATTGTAGTGTAAGAACACTTAAAACACAAATCTTTCAAAACAAGCCCCTTTTGGCTAACCACAGCAGTCAACTAGCTAGCTCGGTAGCTGTTTAGCTTTCTAGCACATTCACTAATTTGTTTGTGAACAATAACAAGCTAGTTAGCTGCCACATGTTCTTGTCAAACTGTCAACAGAGTAGCTGGCAACAAGATACTGTACGCCAAATAGTCTAAAAACCACTTGAGGGCAAATAAATGAGATTTGACCGTTCAGACGCATGGCCAGGAATCAGATTTGTATCTTAAAATATCTGATTCCATGCGCTTTTTGGCTGTTCAGCAGTGTCCTGAAAAAATTCTCAGGGGGGGGGGAATTTTTCTGATGATTTAGGTGACCTACACACATTTTAAAAAAGATATGTCCAGCAACAACATGAAGACAGGGGCAGCATATAAGTCAATACCAGAAGCATTTATTGACTGATCTCAAAAGTGTTGGCTTACAAAGCAAAATAAGTTATCACAGTAAAAATAATCAAGGGTGTTCTTTCACATTCCTCAACACTGCATAAACAATATGCATTTCCATAAAACACCTCATCTAATTGTGCCACAAAGTTGACAAGTCCAAGAAAAATACCAGGGTTGGTGGAGCCCTCAGTTTCATCTTTGCCTCGCAAAGCTAACTCAAACACTCCGCAAAAACTTCACACACTGGATTAGCCGGCTGAGGATGTGGCGGTTCTTGCTAACCTCATCGTTGTGACGGCGGACAGCTAGCCTGTATCCCTCATCCAGTTGAGTGGCAATGTTCACTCTCCCCAAAGCAGACAATCTCAAACAGCTATCCATGTGGGTCTTTGACAGCTCATGTTTCTTAATCTTTTCTGAAAGATGGTGCATGTCCGTTACACCAGTCGCTGTCCAAGCGGTGCTGTCTGCCGTGCCGCCTTCAGGGTGAAAGAGTAAGCAGGGGTAGCAGAAGACTGCATTAGCTACATCGCAGCCTGCTAGCCAGGTTTTTCGTTCGTACCAATTTTTGGAAAATCCTCGGGTGTAGGACTTTCCCCCTTTAGTAGAAACCTGTTGAATTATTAAATTTGGTCTGGGAGGTCCTAATTGTTTCGTTGCCAATTTATCTTGATTTGTTCGCCGACAAAAAGGAACTTCTTTCAAAGAGACAATCGAGTTGCACTGAACGCTAGCCATCTTGACAGTAGTACGTGAATTGATTGACGCTGCTACCCGCTCTTTTCTTAGTTACGTTCATGGTTATGTTACATATGACGAAAGCGCGTAAGTGCAAGCCCCCCCCGGAACCCATAGAGATTGTATTGAAAGCTCTGATATTTGAAAAAAAAAGATTTTACATGAGAGTCTATGAGAGACTTCTGGGGCGATTTTCAACCTGACTGAAATCGCCCCAAAAGGGGCGGGGCCATTTGAAGCACGACTTTAGCCTGATTGGACATTTAGTGGCAGATCAGAGGTCTAGATTAGAACACTGATAACTACTGTTGCCGTGATATAATTGATTAGGAAAAAAATCCCTTCCTTTTCCCGTTTGGCAGTGCGTCGCCCATATCGCCCTAATGAACACACCGCCCCTGCTGTTCAGACTGCAGGAAAAAGAACAGATTCGAATCGGATATGCAAAAAACATTCAGTTGGCTAAGGGAGCAGCCGGAATTGACACAATTATTACCCGGAGTAAACTAGGGGAGGGTCATGCTTTTTCAATTTCAGTATTTTTTTATTTAGTCCAAGGCAGGGTCATATAATTTATAATCGATTCAATGTCATATTGCTCAGGGTTTGAGAATTAGTTGCTTATTATAGTATCTCATGTGTGCCTGATGATGCCCCTCATCCCTGATTCTCTGCTGGGCGAGCAATATCAAATGTGCCTAGTGTGGCTTCAATAAAATGATCCATAGCCTATACTATAGGCTATAGGCCTAGGCTATATGAAGAGCATGCTTGGAGAAGCACAGGTCAAGGTATATTTCGAACAAAATGTACTTCCTTCCCGAGTTTTTGTGCTGTTGGGATGGTGTATATAAAACTAGGCTACACTGCATTACACTGCAATGGATAGGCTATCTCAATCATGAGCCCCGGCTTGCCCTGCTCTTGCTGAGGTAAACCCTTTGTCTTGCCTAACCAATGACTGTGCTGGTGGCACTTCAGGAGGTGAGTCAAAAGCTTCTTCCAAAAATATATTTGTTTATTTGTCCAAAAAATGCAATATCTGTGCCAGTGTTTCCTTTAGGATAATGTGGCGCAGGATAACGTGACCGGGGATATTTAAATTTACTGGCCATTTGAGAAATTTACCGGACCCATATACATTGGGTGCATAACCCATTAGGGCATCCACCCACAGTGCTCAGAATGACAGAAATCACATTTAGATTATGGTAATGCATGGTAACAGAACATGCAACTCGTAATGAAGCAGCCAATAAAACAGCATTTTCAAACATTTGCCAAAATGCAATCACCATTCTAAACAGCGAACCTGGGAAAACACCATTCTAAACAGCACACCTGATAGCAGTTTCATACGTGACAGATTCAAATCTCTGTTAGAAACTTAGAAAGAGGGGGAATTTAAAGATTGAACAACTAGGATGGGTTGCTAATATGACAAGGATTGTGCTTTTGGCTTCTGGACAACGAAAGAAAGTGGCTATGAAAACTAGTAGAACAGGAGAGAAATGGCATAGTGGTGGGTCCAATAGGGAAGTGAATGGAAATACATTTGCCAAAATTATATAACCACCCCTGTCTATACAGATATAAATAAAATCATTCAAAATACTTCACCAGAAAGCATGACTTAGCCACAGAGGAATCGAGGACCATTAGCTTCTTTTAAAAAATTGCTGTGGATTGTTTCAAATCAAGTTTGTATGCCTATTTGGGAATCTCACAATTTGGGCAATTCGAGTGGCAATAGGCCTAGCTGACTATTGAGTTGCGGCTATCAGTGAAAAGCATCTAAAATATGTGTGAAGATAATGCGTCTTGAGTATAATTTAAAATGCTGAGACAAGGGGAAGGGTGTGTGGCGAAGATATATGCGAGCCTTTCTCCAGAATGGCTCAGCTGTTTACCGCCAATTCTTGCGCATTCATTGATTAATTGTGTGAATTGTTTGCCCTTTGACTTTTTGGGTTAATTCCCTATTACATATATCACCAGTAGTAAATATACCGTTAATCCCCGTCATTTGGATATATTAATTTCTGTTAACCTCTACGGGATCGTTGTCCCGTATACGGGACGTTTGAGCTAAAGTGCGCTAATGTGATTCGCATGACTGTTGTAAGTAACAGCAAACTTTCCAGGACATAGACATGTCTTATATGGGCAGAAAGCTTAAATTCTTGTTAATCTAACTGCACTGTCCAATTTACGGTAGCTATTACAGTGAAAAAATGCCATGCTATTGTTTGAGGAGAGTGCACAACAACAAAATAAGTATCAATGCAACTGGGTTGATACATTCACCTCTGAAGGTAAATAATGTACTTACATTCAGTAATCTTGCTCTGATTTGTCATCCTAAGGGTCCCAGAGATAAAATGTAGCATTGTTTTGTTTGATAAAATCAATTTCCATATTCAAATGTAGAAACTGGGTTCTACAGTTTGAACCCCTGCTGTCTCTGGCTCCACACCATCTAGATGTGTTAAAGTTAGTGTATAAGATAAAGATCCATCATGTATGACATTCCTGGGAGTGTGTAAATTTACATTTTGTATTACCATATCATTTTTGTATGTTCTCTGTAGTTACAGTGGGGAGAACAAATATTTGATACACTGCCGATTTTGCAGGCTTTCCTACTTACAAAGCATGTAGAGGTCTGTAATTTTTATCATAGGTACACTTCAACTGTGGGAGACGGAATCTGAAACAAAAATCCAGAAAATCACATTGTATGATTTTTAAGTAATTAATTTGCATTTTATTGCATGACATACCTACCAACCAGTAATAATTCCGGCTCTCACAGACCTGTTAGTTTTTCTTTAAGAAGCCCTCCTGTTCTCCACTCATTACCTGTATTAACTGCACCTGTTTGAACTCGTTACCTGTATAAAAGACACCTGTCCACACACTCAATCAAACAGACTCCAACCTCTCCACAATGGCCAAGACCAGATGGCTGTGTAAGGACATCAGGGATAAAATTGTAGACCTGCACAAGGCTGGGATGGGCTACAGGACAATAGGCAAGCAGCTTGGTGAGAAGGCAACAACTGTTGGCGCAATTCTTAGAAAATGGAAGAAGTTCAAGATGACGGTCAATCACCCTCGGTCTGGGGCTCCATGCAAGATCTCACCTCGTGGGGCATCAATGATCATGAGGAAGGTGAGGGATCAGCCCAGAACTACACGACAGGACCTGGTCAATGACCTGAAGAGAGCTGGGACCACAGTCTCAAAGAAAACCATTAGTAACACACTACGCCGTCATGGATTAAAATCCTGCAGCGCACGCAAGGTCCCCCTGTTCAAGCCAGCGCATGTCCAGGCCCGTCTGAAGTTTGCCAATGACCATCTGGATGATCCAGAGGAGGAATGGGAGAAGGTCATGTGGTCTGATGAGACAAAAATAGAGCTTTTTGGTCTAAACTCCACTCGCCGTGTTTGGAGGAAGAAGAAGGATGAGTACAACCCCAAGAACACCATCCCAACCGTGAAGCATGGAGGTGGAAACATCATTCTTTGGGGATGCTTTTCTGCAAAGGGGACAGGACGACTGCACCGTATTGAGGGGAGGATGGATGGGGCCATGTATTGCGAGATCTTGGCCAACAACCTCCTTCCCTTAGTAAGAGCATTGAAGATGGGTCGTGGCTGGGTCTTCCAGCATGACAATGACCCGAAACACACAGCCAGGGCAACTAAGGAGTGGCTCCGTAAGAAGCATCTCAAGGTCCTGGAGTGGCCTAGCCAGTCTCCAGACCTGAACCCAATAGAAAATCTTTGGAGGGAGCTGAAAGTCCGTATTGCCCAGCGACAGCCCCGAAACCTGAAGGATCTGGATAAGGTCTGTATGGAGGAGTGGGCCAAAATCCCTGCTGCAGTGTGTGCAAACCTGGTCAAGACCTACAGGAAACGTATGATCTCTGTAATTGCAAACAAAGGTTTCTGTACCAAATATTAAGTTCTGCTTTTCTGATGTATCAAATACTTATGTCATGCAATAAAATGCAAATTAATTACTTAAAAATTATACAATGTGATTTTCTGGATTTTTGTTTCAGATTCCGTCTCTCACAGTTGAAGTGTACCTATCATAAAAATTACAGACCTCTACATGCTTTGTAAGTAGGAAAACCTGCAAAATCAGCAGTATATCAAATACTTGTTCTCCCCACTGTATGTACTTGAAAATTTATCAATTGACCAATTCGGCACATTTGGGCAGACTTGATACAAAATAGTCCAGTATTGCAACGCTTCACTGGATCAATCTCGAACTTTGCACACATCTAGTGGCCAAAATCTAAACTGAGCCTAAACTGCAATATTATATTCTGGCCTTTCTCTTGCATTTCAAAGATGAAAAAAAACAATGTTTTTTGTTTATATAATCTTTTACCAGATCTAATGTGTTATATTCTCCTACATTAATTTCACATTTCCACAAACTTCTAAGTGTTTCCTTTCAAATGGTATCAAGAATATGCATATCCTTGCTTCAGGTCCTGACCTACAGGCAGTTAGATTTGGGTGTGTCTAATTACAGTCATTCGCCGCTCATTCTTGGAGTGGAAATGTTGTTTGAAGAGTTCACAACCTGCTACACTTGTGAAAAAACATGTTTTGGTTTATTTCATAACCATCATTTACGAGAATTGTCAATTTTTTCAATGTCTTTTGTTTGGAGTGCTCCATGTGAACAATGAGCATGTGTCTGGTTTCTCTGTCCTGATAATGTTGAGGGAGCGTGCGTGCCTGAGCATGCATAGAAGTACCTGGCATGCTGCGCTGAAATGTAGGAAAGTGTTTTTTTAACATCCATTCGATAATCACCAATCCTCGGTGTGAATGAGCAATGGAAGTTATAGGCCTACTGCTGCATTGGCCTATAGGCCATGAGTTCCATGCGCTCATTTCTTTAGCTGCTAATGGATCATGGTGTATCAATGTGTCCATATCGCAGAGGCTGGTGATCTCGCATTAGTTGACTTAACTTTTAGATTATCATTTTAATTCATATTTTTATGATTAACCACGTGATAATGACTTTGAGAAACAAAAACGTTATTGTTGAAATGAAACTGTTCCACGAAAATGCACATATGAAAATCATAACTGGCATGCAGAACGGTAGAAATGGTAGGATAAATCGTAAGCTTCCCCAAACTTGAAACTCACACGCCGCCTATGAAGTCAAACAATTTTATTTATTGGATTTTTTTATTTAATTTTTATGTGTTGGAGCCTATTTCTCCCTTTTCAAGAAATAAGAGGTAGAAATTATAATCTACTATCCATCCTTTTTGTCAGCCAATTCCTTCCTTTTTGTCAGCCAATTCCTTCAGTCACCATGCACTCCTTAAATATCTGTGTCAGTGAAGAGCTTGGTGTGTTAAGTTAAAACCGTGGCTCAAATTGAGAGGGTATGAGAGGATATTGTGGCTTTTGTTAAAGAAAATGGCTAAAAGCATAGGCCTACCCCTTGTTAGCTTAAGATTTAGAAAAACGTTAACTGGACCTGACTATATAGAGCGATCTATAACAACGCTTTAGTCCACAATGCTGTAAAATGCCGGGAAAATATGTGATTCCAATGCATATGGGATATCTTTGGTTTATCTATGATATTCAGACGCTGCGCTACAACCTTCTATAGCCAAGGAGATAAAAAATGACTTTGCTTGGGATGTAATGTATGATCCTGTCACTATCAATTGACGTTCAACATTTCAACAGGCTATTAAACAACATACTAACTCTAAAATCTGTCAGGACTCCTAAGGAGGAATGAAAATGAAATATTTAGGCTATATTATTATTTTTATTTTAAGGCTTTAGCGTGCCATTTAAGAAATTAATTGTGAAGCATTTGTGACATGCTACAGGCTGGCAGGAGTGCTCAGCAATTCAACAACAGCACATCAACATCATGCCTTTGAATGTCGCATTTAGGCTGTATAAAAAAACAACAATAATAATAATGACTTAGAATGAAATAATAATGGGGGGAAAAATGCCTACTTAGGCTATACAGTCATTCTACAGTGCCTTTAAATTCACTTTTAGAAACACAAGTTTGGCCATTCTTTGGTTTGAGGATCATGCGGTGAGCTATGCATGACTAGTTTGTTAATTTAGCCTAGCAGATGCTTTTATATTCCCATGCCTTAATCACAGTCAACACAAATCTATTTTGTAACAACAACATCATGGAATAAAATAGAATAAATTAGAAAACGATATTTTCCCAAATGAAAAAAGGTTACAAGTGCATATAGGCCTTCCTGATGATATGCGGCTGCTGTGTTACACAACAAATGGCTTTTTCTCGACTTCATTGATGTTCAGATACCTCAGTTGTAACTGGTTCTGTTGCACAATTTTTTTTTGTTGATAGACAACTTTAGCACTCTTTCAAACATAGACTCCTCTTTTTTAACAATAGCCTGTATAGAAATCGAAATGTCTCCAGTGCTGCAGCATGAACTCATTCGTTGTCATGCTCTGTTGTGGTATTAAAAATGATTCTGCTTGTCTCCAGTCATTTAAAATGACGTAGAATTACATGAAACACGTTTATAAAAGGCACTCTTTTCCTCTGACTGCAAAGACAGTGCCTTGCAAAAGTATTCATCCCCCTTGGCATTTTTCCTATTTTGTTGCATTACAACCTGTAATTTAAATGGATTTTTATTTGGATTTCATGTAATGGACATACACAAAATAGTCCAAATTGGTGAAGTGAAATTAAAAAAATTACTAGTTTCAAAAAATTCTAAAAAATAAATAACGGAAAAGTGGAATATGTATTCACCCCCTTTGCTATGAAGCCCCTAAATAAGATCTGGTGCAACCAATTACAGAAAAAAGCCATTGCTTTAAGAAAAAAATAACCAAACACGTTTGGTGTTCGCCAAAAGGCATGTGGGAGATTCCCCAAACATATAGAAGAAGGTACTCTGGTCAGATGAGACTCAAATTTAGCTTTTTGGCCATCAAGGAAAACACTATGTCTGGCGCAAACCCAACACCTCTCATCACCCCGAGAACACCATCCATTTTTCATTGGCAGGGACTGGGAAACTGGTCAGAATTGAAGTAATGATGGATGGCGCTATATACAGGGAAATTCTTGAGGGAAACCTGTTTCAGTCTTCCAGAGATTTGAGACTGGGACAGAGGTTCACCTTCCAGCAGGACAATGACCCTAAGCATACTGCTAAAGCAACACTTGAGTGGTTTAAGGGGGCAACACTTGAGTGGTTTAAGCCCAGACCTCAATCCAATTGAGTATCTGTGGTATGGGGGGGGGGGGATAAATAGTTATGCATGCTCAAGTTTTCTGTTTTTTTGTCTTATTTTTAGTTTTTTTCACAAGACAAAATATTTTGCATCTTCAAAGTGGTAGGCATGTTGTGTAAATGAAATGATACAAATCCCCCCCAAAAATCTATTTTAATTCCAGGTTGTAAGGCAACAAAATAGGAAAAATGCCAAGGGGGGTGAATACTTTCGCAAGCCACTGTAAGATTATAGATTCATGCAGTGCTTTTATTATAATGGATATCTTTTCACCGCTACCCTTGTCCGCAGCGGTCTGCGAATCCACAACCTTCTGGCTACTTTGCCAAGTAATGCTTACAAAACGAAGAGCAGTTTCTAAAACTGCACATCTAAAGCTTTGGGCTGGGTTTCCCAAAAGCATCGTTTCACTAAGATAATCTTCTGTCCATTTAGTGTCAATGGAATTAAGCTTTTGGGAAACCCAGCCCTGGTCTGTCCTAGGAGTGAGGGTAAACGGTAGACATGTTCTCTGCTATCCACTTTGTTTTAATTATTATTTTGGGTATAGGAGAGTGTCAATCGTTTTATTTCAAGCATCCATGGAGGGTTGGGTAAAAATATATTTTACTGATGTGAGGACCACCCATTTTCATTTCAGAGAGGTCTGATTTTTTTCCAGGTATGTCTCATTATAAATAACGTACAGTCCCTAACCGCACAGCCATTGTACCAAAAAATACTTTTGTCTGCCTCCAGAAATAGGTTATGGTAAGTACAGAGAAGAGCACCTCTTTCCCCCATCAAAAAGAAATGAGGCAGCAGCTTTAAATTCCACCTGTGGTGACATCATATCACAGTAAGACAGATGCACTGTGAACTATAGAACAAGAGGGCATGGTTCATGCTGTGGATGTCCCCTAAACAGGAAGAAGGTATAACAGACCATTAGATAATGCAGAGAGAAGGAGGCGAAGCAAAAGGTTTAACTCCGCCCAAAATCGGTCAATGAGATAATGTAAAATTTGGTCAACAACAAATGTAATTGCTAATTTGCTACGTGAGGCTTATTTGATATAATAGACGTTTCATAATGGTTAGGTTGTTACAGATGCACTGATATAAGTAACGCACGTGGCATTTCTGCAACTTTGGAGAAAAAAAAACTATTTTATATCAGAGTTGTTGTCATAGAGATAGAGGACTCATGGATACGGTGCATTCGGAATGTATTCAGACCCCTTGACTTTTTCCACATTTTGTTACTTTACAGCCTTATTCTAAAATTGATTAAATAACACATTTTCCTCATCAATCTACACACAATTCCACATAATGACAAAACAAAAACAGGTTTTTAGAAATGTTTGCAATTGTATTAAAACTTAAAAACAGAAATACCTTATTTACATAAGTATTCAGACCCTTTGCTATGAGACTCGAAATTGAGCTCAGGTGCATCCTGTTTCCATTGATCATCCTTAAGATGTGTCTGCAACTTGATTGGAGTCCACCTGTGGGAAATTCAATTGATTGGACATGATTTGGAAAGGCACACACCAGTCTATTTAAGGCCCCACAGTTGACAGTGCATGTCAGAGCAAAAAACAAGCCATGAGGTCAAAGGAATTGTCCATAGAGCTCTGAGACAGGATTGTGTCGAGGAACAGAACTGGGGAAGGATTCCAAAAAAGTCTGCAGCATTGAAGGTCCCCAAGAACACAGTAGCCTCCATCATTCTTAAATGGAAGAATTTTGGAACCACCAAGACTCTTCCTAGCTGGCCGCCCGGCCAAACTGAGCAATCGGGGGAGAAGGGCCTTGTTCAGGGAGATGACCAAGAACCCGATGGTCACTCTGACAGAGCTCCAGAGTTCCTCTGTGGAGATGGGAGAACCTTCCAGAAGGACAACCATCTCTGCAGCACTCTACCAATCAGGCATTTATGGTAGTGGCCAGATGCCACTCCTCAGTAAAAGGCACATGACAGCCCACTGGAGTTTGCCAAAAGGCACCTAAAGGACTCTCAGACCATGAGAAACAAGATTCTCTGGTCTGATGAAACCAAGATTGAACTCTTTTGCCTGAATGCCAACCGTCATGTCTGGAGGAAACCTGGCACCATCCCTACGGTGAAGCATGGTGGTGGCAGCATCATGCTGTGGGGATGTTTTTCAGCGGCAGGGACTGGGAGACTAGTCATGATTGAGAGAAAGATGAACAGAGCAAAGTACAGAGAGATCCTTGATGAAAACCTGCTCAAGAGCGCTCAAAACCTCAGACTAGGGCGAAGCTTCACCTTCCAACAGGACAACGACCCTAAGCACACAGCCAAGACAACGCAGGAGTGGCTTTGGGAGAAGTCTCTGAATGTCCTTGAGTGGCCCAGCCAGAGTCTCTGGAGAGACCTGAAAATAGCTGTTTAGCAACGCTCCCAATCCAACCTGACAGAGCTTGAGTGGATCTGCAGAGAAGAATGGGAGAAACTCCCCAAATACAGGTGTGCCAAGCTTGTAGCGTCATACCCAAGAAGACTCAAGGCTATAATCACTGCCAAAGGTGCTTCAACAAAGTACCGAGTAAAGGGTATGAATACTTATGTAAATGTCATATTTCAGTTTATTGTTTGTATTTATTTTTTTGTTGCAAAAATGTCTAACAACCTGTTTTTGCTTTGTCATTGTGGGTTATTGTGTGTACATTTAATCCATTTTAGAATAAGTCAAGGGGTCTGAATACTGTCTGAATGCACTGTATAACCCCTTTTAGCATGGACAGTCATTGAGGGCTTCCACCATTTTAAAGTAGTGAACTTGGTGGGATTCCTATGATTTATGCACAATCAGCCAATAAAGAAAGTTGACTACTTTAAAATTGAGATAGCCTCAATGGTGCTGCCCACGCTGTCACAGATGCTATAATGTCACAGATACAAAGATGAGTCCTCTATCCATCTCTATGGCCTGTTCACACGCGTTTCTGCCCTTTCCTTGGCTAGAGTGGTCCCATCTTTGAGGACATGCATTTTCATTGTTAGAGCGGTCACCTTAATATCCTTTTAATATAATAGACAATCATTGATTCATGTTATTCAGTTATGTATTGCTTAAAGCTAATGTTAGTTAAAAAAAGAAGGTATGTCTTAGCCACGCCAGCGGGAGCAGAAAATATTTTTTGCATCTAAGATTGTTCCGGCAATTCTCACATAGGAAACTTCATTGGCAGGAAGGATGTTTGAAATCCTTTTTAAATTTGCATCACAAATCATTTTTGATGATTAAAATGGCTATTTTAGGCCCTTTTTTTAGACCTATACATGCCTCCTGAAAGACCCATGATCTGTGAACCATACATGATACAGACATCTTGGTGTTTGGGACAATATACTCTACAAGTACATCATCTTTCCAGAGTGGGTGCTCTGCTAATTCTGAAAGTATAATAAATTTTATGAGCACCACCAACACAGTGAGTGGGAAACTGGATTAAAAGGGAACTCCCTCTGCTGGTGACTTATTGAATGTGCAATCCTAAAGGAGGGCTGTGATTGGTTAATGACCTACAACAGTAGTCACCAACCTTTGAGTTGAGATCACTTTGAGTCAAAATGCAAGCCAAGATGTACATTTCAGTTTTTTAACATTACTTAATAAACGTAAGCATATGCAACATTAGCCTATTAAGAACAGTACTGTAGTAAAGAAGTTTGTGCAGTAGGCTATAGGCCCAAAACATTATCACCGCATATTGACTCTGCTTGAATTGCCCTGCCAATGCATTGTTGTTCTTCTCGGACCATAAAAAAAAAAAAAATGTATTTCATTATTTGAGGTAGGCTATATGATCACACCGGTAATAGATCAGTTGTATTACTTGAGGCACAGCTTTTTTATTTTTATTTTACTGGGCTGATGGAGCCTACTTCTGATTGTCAGTCTCGGTGGAGGGAGTGGGCAGCACACTAAGGGTTCACCTCTCAACGTCCCTCCGCTCTCCCTCTCCTCCGCTGACACTGACCAAAAAGGGACACAGTCTTCCAGCTGATGGCCAAACGTGAGTTGCACTGCATTATTTATGCCTCATGCACAAATTCATGTTGTTACTCCTATGAGCAGAGAAAATTAAATATTCCTCAATATTAAAAATGACCTGTGGAAAAATGATCCGTGGAAAAAGTACCCAATTGTCATACTTTAGTAAAAGTATAGATATCTTATTTGAAAATGACTCAAGTAAAAGTGAAAGTCACCCAGTAAAATACTACTTGAGTAAAGGTCTAAAATAATTTGGTTTTAAGTATCAAAAGTACATTTAATTGCTAAAATATACTTAAGTATCAAAGTAAAAGTATAAATCATTTCAGATTTCTTATATTAAGCAAAGCAGATGTCAACATTTAAAAAAAAAAAAATTAATTTACGGATAGCCAGGGGCACACACCAACACTGAGACATTATTTACAATTGATGCATTTGGGTTTAGTGAGTCTGCCAGAACATAGGCAGTAGGGATGACCACATGTTCTCTTGATAAGTGCATGAATTTCAAAATGTTCCTGTTCTGGTAAGCATTAAAAATGTAACGAGTACTTTGGGTTGTGAGGGAAAATGTATGGAGTAAAAAGTACAATATTTTCTTTAGGAATGTAGTGAAATAAAAGTAAAAGTTGTCAAAAATATAAATAGTGAAGTAAAGTACAGTTACCCAAAAAAAACGACTTAAGGAGCACTTTCAAGGATTTTTACTTAAATACTTTACACCACTGTCATGCCGCTAATAGTAACGCAAGCCTATTGATACACATTCCTACTGATTCATTGCAGCTGCAGTGCTGGTTGTAGCTTGAGTGGACGTAGGGAGAACACGCATTTTATGGCTTAAAGAAAAAGTGTTGAATAGAAAGTGTTGACAGTGCTGAGTAAAAACTTAACATGAACTCACTCATACAAACAGCATCTCTTTGCTGTATTCGTTGACAGTCTCTAGACATGGTTTTAAAAGTTTTGAAATCTCACAGTATCAACTTTGCTGTAGCTTTCCTTTACGCCTGCTACGTTACTGAAGACCCGGTAATCTGAGCCATCCGATTGGCCTATAGTGCACTTGATTTTCTCCCCCCGGGAAGGCAGAGTTCGTACCTTCAGACATTTGAAATGGTTCAAAATGGGAACACGTAGCTTACCCTGCGGGCAGGGCAGCTGAATCGGGTGCACCTACTGCCAACAGCATGAGACAAATTAAAAAAATTAGGAACGCAAGGCTTAGCGTTAGTTTTTTACAGGAATGTTTGGCGATCGACTAAGAATGCCTCGGAGATCAACCAGCTGACCTATAATATCAATTTCTTTGTATAAAATGGGTCATATCATTAAAAGTACCAGAGCCCACTCTGGAAATTTGACATGTTTATTGAAGATAATGTCTAAAAATAAGCAAAATCAAAGGTCGTTTTGGGATTCATATTTTTTATGTTGAATGTGAACATATGTATTTCAGAATCTAGACATACTCCATATTTGGGAGAACACTGAGGAGTACGACGCCAATATGTTGTCTGTATCATGTATGATTCACAGAGCATAGGGCCTTACAGGAGGCATGTATAGGTCTAAGGGCCTAAAATGGCCAATTTCATCATGATTTTCTCAAATGGTTTGTGATACAAATGTAAAAAGCTTGTTCAACATCCTTCCTCCTAATGAAGTTCCTATGTGAGAATTGCCAGAACAAATTATACCAAAAATATTTCCCGAATATTTATTGAGAAAATGGAATGGATGTGAGAATAACTGGACCAGATGAAGCCGAAGGCTTCAGATAAAGGATCTGGGGGCAAGGAAGCGACGGTGGCAAGGAAAAAACTCCCTTGAAGGCAGCCACTCCTCTTTTGGCTGGATGAGGTAGATGGTGTCCGTGAAATTAGGCAGGGACTGGATGACTGCTTGAATTAATGCAGGTTCTGAGCGATTAGCATGTGGGCTGTTGTCAGAGCCAATGTAGGAATGATAGGTTTGAGAGGACCAGCGTCCAAGGAGTTGCTAACTAGCTGCTGTCAGCTTGACTAAACACAAGGCCGGTGCTGGCTTTACTTTACTTTACTTTTCACCTCTTCCTCTCTACTTTAGCCCACACATATAACTGAATTAGCCCTTGTTTGTTGTGATTGAATTGTAAAGACACACACAAAAAACACCCACATGAAACCACACCCTGAAGACAACTCTCATTTGCCTTCAGTCATAGCCGCTTGCATTTCTTAATGAGCATTGATGAAAAATGTGGCCAAATCAGGAAGTGCAGTTCTCCTTTAACACCATTAACTAGAATACAATCACCCACTGGGGGGCAGTGGTGTAAAGTACTTAAGTAAAAATACTTTAAAGTACTACTTAGGTTGTTTTTTTGGATATCTGTACTTTACTTCACTATTTAAATGTTTGACAACTTTTACTTTTACTTCACTACATTCCAAATGAAAATAATGTACTTTTTACACTATACATTTTCCCTGACACTCAAAAGTACTCGTTACATTTTGGAATGCTTAGCAGAATAGGAAAATTGTCAATTTCACACACTTATGAATAGAACATCCAAGGTCATCACTACTGCTTCTGATCTGGCGGACTCACGAAACACGAATACTTTATTATGTCTGAGTTTTGGAGAGTGCCCCTGGCTATCCGTAAATGTAAAAAACAAGAATATTGTGTCATCTGGTTTGCTTAATATAAGGAATTTAAAATGATTGATATACTTTTACTTTTGATACTTAAGTATATTTTAACAATTACATTTACGTTTGAAACTTAAGTATATTTAAAACCAAATACTTGTAGACTTTTACTCAAGTAGTATTTTACTGGGTGACTTTCACTTTTACTTGAGTCATTTTCTATTAAGGTATCTTTATTTTTACTCAAGTATGACAATTGGGCACTTTTTCCAACACTGCTGGGGGGAGCATCTCAATGTGATTATCCTGCATAGCAAAAACATGAAAGATGAATGGGGGAATGGCTGGTGGGAAAGCAGAGTAACAGGCGGAGATGGCTATAAGCAGCGATAACGCTGACTCCTTTGCTTCTTAATGAGGTCAACCAAACCCATTCATCAAATTCCTGCCACAATCCTGTTACACAACATACCACCAAGACACTAATAACACAAGTGATATTATTCTGTAGATAAGGGTGTCTAAAGTAAACAAGGTGAGTGAGGGGAGCAAGGTGACTCCCCAGTGTTTTGTCTTGAGGAAGTTGTGTGACAAAAAACCTTTATTTGATAGATTTATCCTCATTAAACATTGATTAATTGCATAGTCCTTTGTCCTGAAAAAATCTGGTATCATATGTCCTTTGTCCTGAAAAAATTTGGTATCATATGAAGTCCCCAACAAGATACATCAAACTGAACAGTGACACTGTTTTAGTGACATTCTATAAATATATATAGGTTTCCATATGGCCTACTTAAACTTTTCAGAGACATTGTATTGAACCAGCAATAAAGTGCAAAGTAAATCTGAACTATATGAGTGATATGAGGTTGGAGCCAGAGTATATTTGTCTGTGTCTACGCTTCAATCACTGGACCGCCCCTTCTGTTTACCCAGCTCTCTCTTGCTTCTCTGTAAATGTCAAGGTAAAGGTGTTGGGATTACACTGCTAAGGTATAATACTTTCTGTAGTTATACTACAGCGGTCACATAAAGAAGGGAGGATGGTTCTGTATTAATTGTTATTGATGGACATGTGGATCCCTCTAGCCCCTCTGAAGCACACCCTCACTGTGTGTTTGCACTCCAGCCCTGGGATTCACTCACATTGGGGTGAAGAGAGAACAGTTAGCAGTTGTCACCTGGAAAAGGTCACCCTTGTTTGTGCTACTTCACTGAGTCCATGAGTGAAGGGCAATTCATGCTTTGTACATGGTCATGGAAAGTACTGTGGGGGGTGGAGGACAGAAGGGTCTAGAATAATGCACCGAAGTACGCCACCGAAGGTTTGAGAAAGACGTCGGTCTTTCTCAAACCACAATCAATCTGATTTACATAAAAAATCAATTACAGTGAAATGATGTATTCGTGTTGTTTTTATCAATCAATTCGGCTTATGCTTTCACTGCAGGTTAAACATAGCCTCAATAAACATTACAGTATTAAAACTGTATATCTATATGTTCATGAATGTGTCTCTCCATAAATCTGTCCTGTGCTGATGGAGCCTATAGAGTGGGTGTAGGGGAGGGGCTCCAGCCTATAGAGGGGTTGGAGGGGAGGGTGTAGAGGGAGTATAGGAGAGGGGCTCCAGGGGTCCAGATGTGGAGGGTTGGAGCAGATGGTAGTCTCCATCACCATGGCCACAGGCATGGCTGGGATTGGCTGGTAGAAGTGCCAGCACAGGACTGGTCAGGGGGCATGGGGGTGTTCCACATCTTTCTGGATTTATCCTCATTTATCTGGGAGGACCTCAAGGGACATCAGGTGAAGGGGCTCACAGACCAGAGGAGAAGAGAAGATCCAGCCAAAGAATAAGAGTATTTACCAATTGTGTAGACTTTTCACTGAAAAAGTTAAATATAAGGGTGCTGAAAGCATGTTTCTGTGTAACAGACATTAGCTCTGTGACAACAAAGCAATGGCAGCAACTCCTCCTGCTGTCTCCTACGGCTGTCTCAGGGAAAACATTACGCAAAGCTGTTTACTAACTGCAGCTGCTGTGGTATTATGAGAATGTTATGAGGTAGATAATGACTTTCTGTATGATTTATTATATAGTTGTAGGACTTCTATGGTTGTTATAATGAGGATAAATGCAATCAAGAGTGGTCAGAGAGAGGGAAGAACAGCAATTAAGGGGAAGTTTAACACTGAAACCTTGGGACATAGAGAGCAATACTTTCCCTAAGGGTTCACTGGTCAGCATGAGGGAGGACACTATCCAGGATGGAGGACACTATCAAATGATAAAGTTTCATCAAGGGGGTAATTTTAGCTTAGAACCAACAATGAGACTAATTACAAGGTATAAATGTGAGAGACACTGGATGCTTGGTCAGCATTCCCAGCCTGTTGCCCTTAAGCAGACAAGACAAGGTGTCCTTTCAGAATGAGACACACAGGTTGTCACTAAGCACAATGGTTCTCTTTTCTGACTGGCTGTGAAATGAGGATTGACAGAGTGTTGTGCTGCTATAGGTTGTTTTGTTTTGTTCTGATATCCACCTCCACACCACTCGCCACCATCCATCCTGAATAATTACATCTATCAGATAATATTTACATCATTTACATTTTCACATTTTGCACTAGTTGGAGAGTTTGCGTGCTCCAACTGTAAAGTCAGATTGCGAATTATACCGTGACATTCGGGAGGTCTCTATTATTTATGTTTTGCAATTTTTGTTATGGCATAGTAAAGACATTTAATGGTAAGAAAAGTAATGATGTTTTCATCATGAAAGAAATCACTTAAAAACTTTGATGAATGGAAAGACATCTGTTACAAAACACCAAAAAGTGTAATGACATTTGACGATTGTCATTGGCTCTACACTCTTATAGCCTGAATTAATTGATGCGTCTTGCTGACAAAATGACCTTTTTTTGTATAAAGAAAAGTTGGGACACCTGAAAAGGGGCTGAGACATGAGACTGTCCTGGGATGACAAGTGCAGCCACATGGAAAAAACATGGTTTAAACCATGACACAGAAGCGGGGGTGTTTGTTTAATTTGGAATAAGATTACATTTTTATATTTACCGCTGTAGTAGTACCAATTGCATTTTAAACAAATAGGAGAATGGTTAAATTAGCTTTGTTGCATTTAGGGGGGCTCATGTCTCATTAGGGGGGTCTGAGACTTTACGGGCCCCCCGTAACTCACATTCTGTGTAAAGTTTGAGAAACTGAAAATTTTAAGAGTTCATTAAGAGTTAAAGTTTCAAGAATATCTAAAGAAGCAGACGGTATAAATAACTGGATCTACCCAGTGATTCTCTCTGTCTCCCTCTCACACTCTCTTTCTACTCTTTTTCTACTCTTTCCCTCTTTTCTCTCTTTCTATCCCCCTCACTGGCTTTTAGCATGTCATTGCCCTCCTTTCAGATGGTCTTTGTGCAGACGTATTCAATTATTCATTCTTGTATTTAGGAAGGACTTCACACAGTGGCACACAGTCTCTGGCCCTGGCACTGCTCCGTCCTCTGTCAGCAGTAACAGAGCAACTCGGCTCCCTCTCCTGGACTGTCCACTCTAATCAGAGAATAATGCAGAATGGCAAATCCCCTGTGAGTGTGTGGGCTTATTGGAAGAAAAACGATGGAGCGAATTCTAACTTGAGAAGCGCGTGCCTCAAGATGTCTTGACTTGTGCAGAGGAGGGGAAAGGAAGAGCAATATTATCAAAGTGACTGTGCTGAAGCTTGTGGATTGGTCTGCAAATACTGATGAAGCAAATGTAGTTTGAAATCATCACAATGGTGCAACGTCATTGAGTGGTGAGCATTAGGTTATGGTAAGTTACGTAAATCTTGAGCTGTCATGTTCATTGAAAACAACATAGGAATTGAACAAGGTGAGGGCATAGATTGTAACTCACAACCATAGACATACCTGTAAATGATATGGCTGTCTATTGTTCAGAGAAATACATATTTTCCTTGACATAGTGATATGTAAGCATTTAGATATTAACATTATGTAAATATTACATAAACATAATCTGCAGAATATGTTGTTCATACCATAATTAGCTTTTTTATTATAGGCTATGACATGAAATGTATCATGATGACATTGAGAAATAATCATACCACACTTAATGCCATCTCTTTTCAGTTTTGCATGACAATGGTGATGTACAGTAGTAGGTAGAAGATTGCCATCTAGTGACTTGGTTCTGTGACTACACAGAACTATTCTGAAGTTACTTAGCTACAGCAAAGATACAGATATCCTTCAGGTAAGTACAACTGAATTAGGACATTTATTTTGAAATGAGGTAAACTATACCATCAAGTTACTTGAAAAAGATAGTAAACTAGTAGTTAAAATATGGGTGATGTATACTACCCAACACTGATGCACTGCAATTTGGAGAATGAAATGCCCAGCCAAATTATACTCAATTGTGAAAGCATGTTTGCTTGCTTGATTCATGAAGATAATAATTCATTACAAATATGGGGCTGGCTTTAGCCTGGAGTTTACTTGAACAAAGAGAGGGTTCATTCCCACCACTAGAGGGCACTGTAATAATGTAGGATAGGCATGTACTTTATTATGATACAATACTTGTGTTGACAGAATGATCATAGGACAGTTACTGCTCCAGTTGGATAAGAATACAGGTTTGTTTTCAGTCCCTCCAAAGGAAGACATTTCAAACAGAATGTAAAAGCAGAATGGGCCAGCTCACCTGAAAATCCATGTTTTATCTACCATTTAGCGTGTGGAGACTTGCCTTTGAATCCTCATGTGTCATCCCCAACCCTCTAATGACATAACGAGGGAGATTTTACAGTATTGTATTGTCATTCCAATTATGTGTATAATCCTTAACTTTCTTCATTGGACTGTTCGACTTGGCTGAGATTCAGCAGAGATTAAACTATTATCTACTCCACCAACACGGTAAATATGTTCATAGCTATTCTCTGATTATAGTGTGAACAGGGTACTATACTATTCAAATCAAATTACATTTTATTTGTCACATGTGCCGAATACAACAGGTGTAGACCTTACCATGAAATGCTTACTTACAAGACCTTAACCAACAATGCAGTTCAAGAAATAGAGTTAAGAAAATATTTTTTAAAAAATAAAAAAAAGTAACACAATAAGATTACATAACAAAAACGAGGCTATATACAGGGGGTACCGGTACCGAGTCAATGTACATGTTAGTCAAGGTAATTTGTACATGTAGGTAGGGGTAAAGTGACTATGCATAGATAATAAACAGTGAGTAGCAGCAGTGTAAAAACTATGTAAATAGTACGGGTGGCCATTTGATTAATTGTTCAACAGTCTTATGGCTTGGGGGTAGAAGCTGATAAGGAACCTTTAAGACCTAGACTTGGCATTCCGGTACCGCTTGCCGTGCGGAAGCAGAGAGAACAGTCTATGACTTGGGTGATTGGAGTCTTTGACAATTTTTTGGGCCTTCCTCTGACACCGCCTAGTATATAGGTCCTGGATGGCAGGAAGCTTGGCCGCAGTGATGTATTGGGCCGTACGCACTACCCTCTGTAGCGCCTTATGGTCGGATGCCGAGCAGTTGCCATACCAGGCGGTGATGCAACCGGTCAGGATGCTCTTGAAGGTGCAGCTGTATAACTTTTTGAGGATCTGGGGACCCATGCCAAATCATGTCCAATATCTAGTTGCAGAGGGAGGTGTTTAGTCCCAGGGTCCTTAGCTCAGTGATGAGCATTGTGGGCACTATGGTGTTGAACGCTGAGCTGTAGTCAATTAACAGCATTCTCACATAGGTGTTCCTCTTGTCCAGGTGGTAAAGGGCAGTGTGGAGTGAGATTGAGATTGCGTCATCTGTGGATCTGTTGGGGCAGTATGCGAATTGGAGTGGGTCTAGGGTTTCCGGGATGATGGTGTTGATGTATCCATGACCAGCCTTTCAAAGCACTTCATGGCTACTGACGTGATTGCTCCAGGGCGGTAGTCATTTATGTAGGTTACCTTCACATTCTTGGGCACAGGGACTATGGTGGTCTGCTTGAAACATGTAGGTATTACAGACTCGGTCATGGAGAGTTTGAAAATGTCAGTAAAGACACTTGCCAGTTTGTCCATGCATGCTCTGATTACACGCCCTGGTAATCCGTCTGGCCCCGCGGCCTTGTGAATGTTGACCCGTTTAAAGGTCTTGCTCACATCGGCTATGGAAAGCGTAATCACACTGTCGTCCGGAACAGCTGGTGCTCTCATGCATGCTTCAGTGTTGCTTGCCTCGAAGCGAGCATAAATGGCATTTAGCTCATCTGGTAGGCTCGCGTCACTGGGCAGCTCGCGGCTGGGTTTCCCTTTGTCGTCCGTAATAGTTTGCAAGCCCTGCCACATCCGACGAGCGACGGGGCCGGTGTAGTATGATTAAATCTTAGTCCTGTATTGATGCTTTGCCTGTTTAATGGTTCGTCTGAGGGCATAGCGGGATTTCTTATAAGCGTCCGGATTAGTGTCCTGCTCCTTGAAAGCAGCAGCTCTAGCCTTTAGCTCGGTGCGGATGTTGCCTGTAATCTATGGCTTCTGGTTGGGATATGTACGTACGGTCACTGTGGGGATGACATCGTCAATGCACTTATTGATGAAGCGGTTGACTGCGGTGATATATTCCTCAATGCCATTGGATGAATCACAGAGCATATTCCAGTCTGTGCTAGCAAAAAAGTCCTGTAGCGTAGCATCCGCATCATCTGACCACTTCCGTATTGAGCGAGTCACTGGTACTTCCTGCTTTTACTTGTAAGCAGGAATCAGGAGGATAAAATGATGGTCAGATTTGCCAAATGGAGGGCGAGGGAGAGCTTTGTATGCATCTCTGTGTGTGGAGTAAACGTGGTCTAGAGTTTTTTTTCCGCTGGTTGCACATGTGACATACTGGTAGAAATGAGGTAAAACGGATTTCAGTTTGCCTGCATTAAAGTCCCTGGCCACCAGCAGCGCCACTTCTGGATGAGCAATTTCTTGTTTGCTTATGGCCTTATACAGCTCGTTGAGTGCGGTCTCAGTGCCAGCATCGGTTTGTGGTGGTAAATAGACGGCTACGAATAATGTTATTACTATCTGGTAAAAATAATAATCCTAGTGCAATTTATTCTTAAGATGCAGCCATTTTGTTGCAGTCCTGTCAATGACATGCCTTGTCATGTCGCTGCACTTGTAATGCAAGTCAGGTTAGCAGACAGGTTCACTTTTTTGTTTTTACAGAAGTGTCCAGACACTTTTTTTGCGATTTCTCTTGGTTTTGGTTGCCACTTCTAAAGGAACGTATTTGGGTGTTTTATCTGTGCCCCTGCAACTGCAGAACGAGCATGAGGAAGTCTATCGGTGGTGGGGTAAGTTTATTAAAACCAAGTGAAATCACAAAAAAAGTGTCTGGACACTTCAATAACATGCAATGTACATCCAAAATACAGATTTTGTAAAACAAAGTGAACCTGTCCTTTAACTATCAACTCAAATAGTTGTGCCGCCACCGCTGTACCGCAAGGGGGTGCAAAAACACTGAAAGTAAAAGACGCAAAAACTAAACTTAAGAATGGGAGGCATAGAAATAGCGCACATAGAACAGATCTACCACTTCTTAGACTTGCGTTCAATGGGAATTACGTTGGGTCACCCAAAAAGTTACATATTGTAGCTTTAAGAGTTCAAATCCTGTTGCTGCAGGATTATTTTGCTGTGACAATATAATAGGTCAAATTAAGATCCTATATGTGTAGGCTGTTTAGTCATTAAATTATGTTGACAGTTTTATGAATAGGCTATCACTTAGAGATAGTCATCAAAGGTGAGATATGACTGCTTTTACAGGAAAAACCATCATTTCATGTTTCCAAAACAATACAGCCATCTATTTACAGCATATTTTAAATCACTTTGGTGCAATTTTCACAAGTATGTGACAGATTTTCACAACTCTTAGTACACACTCAAAACAGATAACCTAAAAGGTACTTATTTCAAAACTCTAAGCACATTTTCAATTGACTAAGTACAACACACAATCATACATTCACTTTTTCACTAAACTTAATCAGTGTTTCATCTAGAAATAAATGTTTCACATTGCAATACATGTTCATATAAAATAATTGCCTTTCACAATGCAATGCTCACATAACTTTTGATATGATTCTCTTCTCTTTTGTTAAAATACATTTTACTATTACGTAATCCAAATGCTCTTAATTGATGATCACTTTGATAAACCTATAGATTTTACATGTAAACTGGTTTGTCTACTACAGATTTTGAGAACTATAGTGCATTTGGAAAGTATTCAGACCCCTTGACTTTTTCCACATTTTGTTACGTTACAGCCTTCTTCTAAAATAAAATAAAATACAAAATTCCTCATCAATCTACACACAACACCCCATAATGACAAGGCGAAAACAGGTTTTTAGAAATGTTTTGCAAATGTATTTATATAAGTATTCAGACCCTTTGCTATGAGACTCGAAATTGAGCTCAGGTACATCCTGTTTACATTGATCATCCTTGAGATGTTTCTACAACTTGATTGGTCCACCTGTGGTAAATTCAATTGATTGGACATTATTTGGAAAGGCACACACCTGTCTATATAAGGTCCCACAGTTGACAGTGCATGTCAGAGCAAAAACCAAGCCATGAGGTCGAAGGAATTGTCCGTAGAGCTCTGAGAAAGGATTGTGTCGAGGCACAGATCTGGGGAAGTGTACCACAAAATGTCTGCAACATTGAAGGTCCCCAAGAACACAGTGGCCTCCATCGTTCGTAAACGAAAGAAGTTTGGAACCACCAAGACTCTTCCTAGCTGGCCGCCCGGCCAAACTGAGCAATCGGGGGAGAAGTGCCTTGGTCATGGAGGTGACCAAGAACCGGATGGTCACTCTGACAGAGCTCCAGAGTTCCTCTGTGGAGATGAGAGAACCTTCCAGAAGGACAACCATCTCCACAGCACTCCAACAATTGGGCCTTTATGGTAGAGTGGCCAGACGGAAGCCAATCCTCAGTAAAAAGCACATGACAGCCCGCTTGGAGTTTGCCAAAAGGCACCTAAAGAATCTCAGACCATGAGAAACAAGATTATCTGGCCTGATGAAACCAAGATTGAACTCTTTGACCAGAATGCCAAGTGTCATGTCAGGAGTAAACCTGGCACCATCCCTACGGTGAAGCATGTTGGTGGCAGTATCATGCTGTGGGGATGTTTTTCAGCGGCAGTGACTGGGAAACTAGTCAGGATCAAGGGAAAGATGAACGGAGAAAAGTACAGAGAGATCCTTGATGAAAACCTGCTCCAGAGCACTCAGGACCTCAGACTGGCACTAAGGTTCACCTTCCAACAGGACAACGACCCTAAGCACACAGCCAAGACAACACAGGAGTGGCTTCGGGACGAGTCTCTGAATGTCCTTGAGTGGCCCAGCCAGAACCCAGACTTGAACCCGATCAAACATCTCTGGAGAGACCTGAAATAGCTGTGCAGCGACGCTCCCCATCCAACCTGACAGAGCTTGAGAGGATCTGCAGAAAAGAATGGGAGAAACTCCCCAAATACAGGTGTGCCAAGCTTGTAGCATCATACCCAAGAAAACTTGAGGCCGTAATCGCTGCCAAAGGTGTTTCAACAAAGTACTGAGTAAAGGGTCTGAATACTTATGTAAATGTAATACTTTGTTTTGTTAATTATACATTTGCTAAAAATTCTAAAAAACTGTTTTTGCTTGGTCATTATGTGGTATTATGTGTAGATTGATGAGGATAAAAAAAACAATTGAATCAATTTTAAAATAAGGTTGTAACGCAACAAAATGTGGAAAAAGTAAAGGAGCAGGCCGGTCCAGGCGGCGAAGATGGAGATCACGGATGATGTTTGGATCCAGAATGTCGTCTACTGGAACCCAACACTGCTCTTCTGGACCATACCCCTCCCAGTCCACCAGGTACTGGAGCCGACCCCCACGACTTCAGGAGTCCAGTAGGGATCTGACGGCATAGGCGGGACCTCCCTCGACTTCCAGGGGGGGCGGAGGGGTGTCATGGGGGACAGCATCAGCCAGGGGACCAGGAACCACCGGCCTGAGAAGGGAGACAATAAAAGAAGGTGAGATACGGTAGTCACTAGGAAGCTGTAACCTATACGTCACCTCGTTGACCCTCCGGAGAAGGCCCCACAAACCGGGGGCTCAGCTTTTTGCAGGGCAGGCAGAGTGGGAGGTTCCTGGTAGAGAGCCAGACATGATCCCCAGGATGGAACATGGGAGTCTCACTGTGGTGGCGATCTGCCTGCTCTTTCTGATGGTGGACGGCGCACTGGAGTCTCACGTGAGCGTCTCTCCACTCTTTTTCTGCGCTCCTGAACCACTCATCCACCGCAGGAACTTCGGTCTGGCCCGGGGTCCACGGAGCCAGGGCCTGCTGAAAAACCAGAACACACTGAGGAGTCACTGCCAGGATCAACAGGGAGAGTGGTCCCAGTGGAGGAGTGACGTAACGGATTCTGAGCGTACTCTGCCCATGGAAGGAATCGGGCCCACTCTTCCTTCCAATTCTGGCAGTGACTCCTCAGGAACCTCCCCAGCTCCTTGTTCATCCTCTCCACCTGCCTGTTAGACTGAGGCCTATACCTGGAAGTGAGGCTGACCGTGACCCCAAGCTTCTCCATAAAGGCTCTCCATACCCGTGATGTGAATTTGGGGCCACGGTCGGAGAGAACGATGTCCTCCGGAAGGCCATAATGCCGGAAGAACTGCAGAAATAGTGCCTCAGCGACCTGGAGAGCAGTAGGGAAACCAGAGAGAGGGATGACATGATTTGTAAAACCTATCCACCAAAATGGTGGTGAAACCGTCAGAGTAGGGGAGATCCGTGACAAAGGCAATGGATAGATGAGACCAAGGAGTTTCCCTGCTGGATCGTCCCAGGGGATTTGGTTTGAGCACGTACGGAACAGGAGTTGACGTAGAGAATAACGTCCTGCGCCAAGGTTGGCCACCAATACTTCTTGGAGATAGATTGAGTAGTACGAGAAATACCTGGATGTCCAGCGATGACAGTTGTGTGTGCCCAGGTCAGCAGCCGATCCCTTATCCCCGTGGGAACGTAGATGCGCTCAGGAGGACAGGTAGTGGGTGCGGACTCCCTCTCCAGAGCCTGGCGAATGTCCATATCTACGTCCCAGACCACAGGGGCTACGACTCGAGAGGAAGGGATGATGGGAATACTCTGGACAGCACCCTCTCCCGAATCGTAGAGACGGGACAGGGCACCGGCTTTGGTGTTCTTTGAACCTGGGCGATAGGTCAGCGTAAAGTCAAATCTTGTAAAGAAAAGAGCTCATCTTGCTTGGCGTGGATTCAGCTTCCTCGCTGTCCATATGTACTCCAGGTTCTGATGATTGGTGAGGATGACGAATGGGTCCTTGGCGCCCTCCAGCCAGTGTCTCCACTCCTCTAATGCCAACTTCACCGCCAGGAGCTCTCGATAGCCGACATCGTAATTCCTCTCTGCAGGGGACAGTTTTATAGAGTAATATGCACACGGATAAAAAAAATGGGATTACCTTGAAGCGTCCACCGCCACCACAAAGGGTATTGTGGGATCTGGGTCTTTGAGCAATGAGGAGAAGGTGAAACGTCCCTTCAGTAGGCGGAAGGCCTCGTCAGTTGCTGCACTCCACACCAACCTACGGGGACCACCCTTGAGGAGAGAGGTGAGAGGAGAGGCGATGGTGCTAAAATTCCTGATGTAACGGCTGTGGAAGTTTGCAAACCCCCAAAACCATTGTAACCCCTTTATGGTGGTTGGGACTGGCCATCACCTGACCTCATCTACCTTCTTGACGTCCATCTTCACTCCTTGCGGGCTGATTTTGTAGCCTAGGAAGGAGACAGCCTCCTGATGAAACTGGCACTTCTCAGCCTTGACAAACAGTTGGTCAGCCAGGAGGCGTTCCAGGACTACTCGGACGTGAGCGATGTGATCCTCCAAGGTAGCCGAGTAGACCAGGATGTCATCGATATACACGACCACCTGGTGTCCGAGCATGTCCTGGAACACATCATTGACGAATGCCTGGAACACTGACGGAGCATTGGCTAAGGCAAATGACATCACCAAGTACTCGTAGTGACCAGACATCGTGCTAAAAGCTTTCTTCCATTCATCCCCCTCCCGGATGCGGATGAGATTGTATGCACTCCGTAGGTCCAATTTGGTAAAGAACCGGGCCCCGTGGAGCTGTTCGATGGCTGCCGGCACCAACGGGAGAGGGTAACGGTACTTGGTGGTGATCTCATTGAGTCCTCTGTAATCAATACACAGGCGTAACCCTCCATCCTTCTTGGCCATGAAGAAGAAGCCTGCAGACGCAGGAAAAGTGGACGTACGGATGAAACCTTGTTGGAGCGCCTCCTGGATGTACTCCTCCATGGCCTTGGTTTCAGCCACCAACAGAGGGTAGATGCATCTGCGCGGGGGTGCAGAGCCTGCAAGCAGGTTGATGGCACAGTCCAGGGGCGATGAGGAGGGAGACAGGTGGCGCGGGTTTTGGAAAATACCTCACGCAGGTCCTACTATATCTCTGGGATGTTGGGCTGAAGGGCAACCACAGGACTCTCAACCGACGTGGAACCACAGGGAACGAAAAAGCAGGTCCTCTGGCATTCGGGTTCCCAGTCTGTGATTTTCATCCTCGACCATGAGATGTTGGGGGTTATGGCGTTGAAGCCAAGGGAGGCCAAGGATTATCTTATAAGCTGATGCACTGGTGATGTAGAAGGGAATTTTCTCCTGATGGATGGTCTCCACGGTGAGGGTGAATGATTTGGTGATGTGTGTGATGGTCCCAGAACCTAATGGCCAATTATCGAGGGCTTGAACCGGGAAAGGAGAGGAGAGCGGGTATGGGGTGATGTTAAGAGAGGAGGCAAGGGTCTGGTCAATAAAGTTCCCCACGGCACCGGAATCCACTAACGCTGTAGAAACAGTACATGAGGGACAGTCAACTAGTGTGATCGACACCAAAAAGGGTTTGGCAGAAAGTGATGAAGAGGGGATACTCACACCTGCCCCAGGAGGTGGAAGATCACATGACCATCCCTCTGCTGTCGTGGATCCCGAGTTGGGACATACCGGACACTATTGTAGCTGGTGCCCTCCTTGACCATAATAGAGACAGAGCCCCAGCTGTCTCCGTCTGCGTTGCTCTGCCATGGGGAGGTGTGTGATCCCACCGTGGGTTCAGGCTCTGATCCAAAGTGTTCACTGAGGGAGGGAGAGAAGCGATGAGAGTGCCGACGCTCCCGAAGTAGGTTATCCAGACGGATGGCCATCGCAATGAGTGCGTCCAAGGAGAGGTAGTCGTCTCGACAGGCCTGTTCCGTCTGGACCTCCTTGCGCAGTCGTCTTCTGAACATCGTACAAAGCGCCGGCTCATTCCATCTGCTGGATGCTGCTACTGTCCGGAAGGTGAGTGCGTACTCAGCAGCAGTTTGGTCCTCCTGCCGTAGTTGGAGTAGGCACTTACCTCCCTCTCTGCCTTCTGGTGTATGATCGAAGATACCTCTGAACAGAGCCAAGAACCCCTCATACGAATCCAGCTCCTCCTCTCTCTCAGACGGCCGTGGCCCATTCCAATGCCTGTCTAGTCAGCAGTGAAATAACCGTGGCAACCATGGACCTCTCGGTGGTGGGGGCTCCCATCTGGTGCGCAAAGTAGAGGGAGCACTGTTGTAGGAAGCCACAGCATTTAGATGGGGTGCTGTCATATTAATCCGGGAGGGACAAACGGGCATCGCTGACCTGGGCGGGTTGCTTAATGGGCTGGTGTGCTGGCTCGCTGGGTCGACTGGTGGTAGAGTATCCTCCGCTAGTCGAAGGCAACATCTTTCGGGTATGTTTGAGACGATGAATACTGCGAGGAACCTCTTCCATAGCCACCCCCTCATGATGAAGCGCAGGTTGATTGATGCCAGGTGCACGTAATGATGGTTACCAGGACCGGTGGTTAGTAAACCGGCGACGTCGAACGCCGAAGGGGAGGAGCGGGAGTAGACGTGACAGGTCTGAATACTTTCCGAATGTACTGTACATAATGATTGTGTATGTCTGTAAAGTAGAAACATAAAAAGTATGACATATACTTGAATGTACTACTATAATGATAACTATTATGATTTTACTTCATAGTATGTTTAAAAAAAACATGATATTGACAAGATCAGAGATGTATTGTATTTAACAAATCAAATCAACGTTATTTGGTCCCATACGAAGGTTAGCAGAAATGCTTGTGTTTCTAGCTCCTACAGCAATACAATAACAATACAATAACAATATGCAAATAATCCAGAGTCCAAAACAAGAAATAAATGTATCCCCTATACAGTAAACATGTATCCAAAATGAAGTTACTGGGGTCTTTTTGATGGGGGGGTTCACGCTACTTTACTAAAATTGCATTGGCCAATACAGTACTATAATACCGTGATATGCCATTTATGGAGCAGACACATTTATCAAAAGTGACAACAGCCCACACATTCTGGTATGTGACCCAAGTGGGAATTGAACCCACAACTCTGGTGTTGCCCGTACCTGCTCTCCGCACCAAGCCAGTGGTGCGCGTCGCCAGTCTGGCCCGGCCTGTTCCTGCTCCTCGCACCAAGCCAGTGGTGCGCGTCGCCAGTCCGGCCCGGCCTGATCCTGCTCCTCGTACCAAGCCAGTGGTGCGCGTCGCCAGTCCGGCTCGGCCTGTTCTTGTTCGTCGCACCAAGCCAGTGGGGCGCGTCACCAGTCCGGCACGGCCCGTGCCTGTTCCACCGGTGCCTGGTTCGGCACCGGTCAGCGGCTCCACTCCGGAGCCAGAGCAGTCCGCTCCACCGGTGCCTGATCCACTCCGGAGCCGGAGCCGCCACCGAGGCTGGAAGCCCACCCGGACCCTCCCCTATTCAGTCAAGTTTGTGCGGCCGGAGTCCGCACCTTTGGGGGTACTGTCACGCCCTGGCCTATATAACGCTAGCTAGTTTGGTCAGGGTGTGAATAATCTATGTTTGTATTTCTATGTTTGGCCGGGTGTGGTTCCCAATCAGAGGCAGCTGTCGCTCGTTGTCTCTGATTGGGGATCATACTTAGGCAGCCAGTTTTCCTGCCTGTGATGTGGGTTTTTGTTTGTGTTCGGTTAGTGTGGCTTGTTAGTGTTAGCCTTCCGACGTCACGTTTCGTTGTTTTTGTATGTTTATTCAGTTCAATAAACATGGATGCATTTCACGCTGCGTCTTGGTCCGTCCCGTCTATGAACGATCGTGACACATGAGCATGCCACCCTCCTTCAGGCCATGGATGAGGCATGCAATGTTTTAAATCCAGACCTATGTCAGGCTTGGATTCGCCATGCCAAAAGGTTTCTCCCAAAGGTGCATGAACAATGAGGATATTTACAGTGCCTTCAGAAAGTATTCATACCACTTGACTTTTTTCACATTTTGTTGTTTTACAGCCTGAATTGAAAATGGATTAATTCAAAATAAAATCTCACCCATCTACACACAATGACAAAGTGAAAACTGCTTTTTAGAAATGTTTGCAAATTTATTGAAAATGAAATATATAAATATTTAATTTACATAAGTATTCACACCCCTAAGTCAATACTTTGTACAAGCACCTTTGGTAGCGATTAAAGCTTTGAGTCGTCTTGGGTATGTCTGTATAAGCTTTGCACATCTGGATTTGGGGATTTTCTTCCATTCTTCCTTGCAGATTTTCTCAAGCTCTGTTCAGTTAGATGGGGAACAGCTGTGAACAACAATCTTCAAGTCTTTCCACATGTTTTCAATGGGATTCAAGTCTGGGCTTTGGTTGGGCCACTCAAGGACTTTCACATTTATATTCTGAAGCCATTCCAGCATTGCTTTGGGTGTATGCTTGGGGTCATCATCCTGTTGTTGTAACGTAAATCTTCGCCCCAGTCTATGGTCTTTTGCACTCTGAAGCAGGTTCTCATCAAGGATTTGCCTGTATTTGGCTCCATTAATTGTTCCCTCTATCCTTACCAGTCTCCCAGTCCCTGCCGCTGAAAAGCATCCCGGTAGCATGATGCTGCCAGCACCATGCTTCATGGTAGGGATGGTGTTAGATGGGTGATGAGCTGTGCCTGGTTTTCTCCAGACATAGCACTTTGCATTCAGGCCCAAGAGTAAAATATTTGTCTCATCAGACCACAGAATCTTATGATCTCAGATTCTTTCACGTGAGTTTTGCTAACTCCAGGCATGCTGTCATGTGCCTTTTCTCAGGAGTGGCTTTTGCCTGGCCACTCTCCCATAAAGCCCAGATTGGTGAAGTGCTGTATAAACGATTCTCCTTCTGGCAGGTTCTACCATCTCAGCCAATGAACTATGTAGTTCTGTCAGAGTGGTCATTGGGTTCTTGGTCACGTCCCTGACCAAGGTCCTTCTTGCCAGGTTGCTAAGTTTGGTCTGATGTCAGCTCTAGGCGGAGTCTGGGAATTTCCATATTTTTTTCCATTTCCCAATGATGGAGACCGCTGTGCTCTTGGAAACTTTCAAAACTCTAGAAATTGTTTTATACTCTTCCCCAGATATTTGCCTCATCACAATTCTATATTGGAGATCTACAGAAAGTTCCTTTGACTTCATGGTATAGTTTCTGCTCTAACATGCATTGTCAACTATGGGACCTTATATAGACAGGTGCGTTTCCTTTTGAATCATGTCAAAACAATTGAATTGGCCACAGGTGGACTCCAATTCAATAGTAGTGACATCTCAAGGATGATCAAAGGAAATTGGATGCACCTGAGCTCAATTTGGAGTGGCATAGCAAAGGGGTGTGAATACTTACAGTACCAGTCAAAAGTTTGGACACACCTATTCATTCAAGGGTTTTTCTTTATTTTTTACTATTTTCCACATTGTAGAATAATAGTGAAGACATCAAAACTATGAAATAACACATATGGAATCATGTAGTAAAGTGTTAAACAAAGCAAAATACTGTATATATACTGTATATATACAACTGTATATATACAGTACCAGTCAAAAGTTTGGACACACCTTCTCATTCAAGGGTTTTTCTTTATTTTTGCTATTTTCTACTTTGTAGAATAATAGTGAGGACATCAAAACTATGAAATAACACATATGGAATCATGTAGTAACCAACAAAGTGTTAAACAAATGAAATATATATTTATATTTTAGATTCTTCAAATAGCCATGCTGGTTAAGTGTGCCTTGAATTCAAAATAAATCACAGACAGTGTCACCAGCAAAGCACCCCACACCATAACACCTCCTCCTCCATTCTTTACGGTGGGAACTACACATATGGAATCATGTAGTAACCAACAAAGTGTTAAACAAATCAAAACATATTTGATATTTGATATTCTTGAAAGTAGCTACCCTTTGCCTTGATGAAAGAATTGCACACTCTTGGCATTCTCTCAACCAGCTTCAAGGTGTGCCTTGTTATTTTTTAAAATAATTTTCCTTCTTAATGCATTTGAGCCAATCAGTTGTGTTGTGACAAGGTAGGGGTAGTATACAGAAGATAGCCCTATTTGGTAACAGACCAAGTCCATATTATGGCAAGATCAGCTCAAATAAGCAAAGAGAAACAACAGTCCATCATTACTTTAAGACATGAAGGTCAGTCACTACGAACATTTCAAAAACGTTCAACGTTTCTTCAAGTGCAGTCGCAAAAACCATCAAGCACTATGATGAAACTGGCTCTCATGAGGACCGCCACAGGAAAGGAAGACAAAGAGTTACCTCTGCTGCAGAGGATAAATTCATTAGAGTTACCAGCCTCAGAAATTGCAGCAAAATAAATGCTTCACAGAGTTCAAGTAACAGACACATCTCAACATCAACTGTTCAGAGGAGATTGCGTGAATCAGGCCTTCATGGTCGAATTGCTACAAAGAAACCACTATTAAAGGACACCAATAATAAGAAGAGACTTGCTTGGGCCAAGAAACACGAGCAATGGACATTAGACAGGTGGAAATGTGTCCTTTGGTCTGGAGTCCTTTGGTCAGAGTAGGTGAACGGATGATCTCCGCATGTGTGATTCCCACCGTGAAGCGTGGAGGAGGAGGTTTGATGGTGTGGGGTGCTTTGCTGGTGACACGGTCTGTGATTTATTTAGAATTCAAGGCACACTTAACCAGCATGGCTATCACAGCATTCTGCAGCGATACACCATCCCATCTGGTTTGGGACTATCATTTGTTTTTCAACAGGACAATGACCCAACACTCCTCCAGGCTGTGTAAGGGCTATTTAACCAAGAAGGAGAGTGATGGAGTGCTGTATCAGATGACCTGGCCTCCACAATCACCCGACCTCAACCCAATTGAGATGGTTTGGGATGAGTTGGACCGCAGAGTGAAGGAAAAGCAGCCAACAAGTGCTCAGCATATGTGGGAACTCTTTCAAGACTGTTGGAAAAGCATTCCAGGTGAAGCTGGTTGAGAGAATGCCAAGAGTGTGCAAAGCTGTCATCAAGGCAAAGGGTGGCTACTTTGAAGAATCTCAAATATAAAATATAGTTTGATTTGTTTAACAGTAAAAATAAAGAAAAACCTTTCAATCAGTAGGTTTGTCCAAACTTTTGACTGGTACTGTACATTTTGAAACAATGGTTATGTGGTGAAAGATGTCTACAAACAAAATTAATGCGCAATAAAAGGTGTTACCAGTTTGGAGTTTTGAAAATTCAATGCATACTTGTGAAAATAGTACCAAAGCGATAAAAAAAAGCTGTCATGTTGGTGGAAATGAACACATTTCCTCCTAGCTCCCTAAGTTATCCCTGCTTTTCAAAGGGAAAAATAAAACATCCTGCCAAGAAATTGGTCACCCTTGTTAAAATTCCTTACAATTGTATTTGATCGAAATCACATTTCCAGGAGGGCATTTTAAAGGAAAGGTTGAACGATATATATTCCACAAATCTAACAAAGTAGATTGATTATATTCCATCTAAAAGTTTTTTATGCGAAAGTGTATTATACACTCTATTTTCGCAATTTGAATTACATTTATCAAAAACTCATATACCAATGTTGTGGAAAATCAGATCCAAAGATCAAGGCATAGACTATTTAATGATGTAATAGAAACATCTTTGTGGTCCTCTGTAGCTCAGCTGGTAGAGCACGGCGCTTGTAACGCCAAGGTAGTGGGTTCGATCCCCGGGACCACCCATACACAAAAATGTATGCACGCACGACTGTAAGTCGCTTTGGATAAAAGCGTCTGCTAAATGGCATATTATTATTATTATTATTTAATCAAGCAGCTGCAGGGGAGATCTATCTCTGATTTCACAGGGAAGAACTCAAAGAATAAATGGTTACATGTCCCTTATATAGTGGCAGGTGATAATAGAATAATATTGTTTACACAAAAGTTATTTCAATACAAGCAACAGTTCCGGAACACAATGGCCTTGTGTTAGGGTGCAGACATACCAGGAGTCTATGAAAGGCATAATATCACAGTCCAACACAGAACATATCCCTTGAGAAGTTACAACAGCTCACCCCAAATTCTGCCACCACAATTCCCCCTTTGATGCCATGGAAACCATAGGCATCACCATACATGACATATCTGAGCTGTTGTCAGACAGAATTGAAAACCTTCAGTTTTCTGGGAAATTGGCATTTTACACAGAAAGGGGTGATCTGAATGGAACTCCAAAATGTAATTTAATAATAACAATCCAGGGAAAAAGGGGATTCATAGGGATCGGGGTCATCTCGATGGCAGTTGGCACTATCATCTCCAATAGGGCAATTTGGATCCCCAATAAAGGGTGAAACAGTGGCGAGATCCGTCAGGTCATTCACGTTTACTTCTGTGGTCATGACCATCTCGTGGGGAGGAGATACTGTTGTTTCACAAAATCTCCCCACCAAGGTCGTCAGGTATGAGAACAGGCAGAATCATAGCACAAGGACTCCACAAGTGCAAGGAGACCTTGCATCACGAGAGTTCCAGTGTTCCCCAGGCTAGTTTTCACCGATGCAAACAGATCCCAACCCCACTCGTTATCTCGCTTGTTTACAGTAGCTACCACCTGTCTGATAGTGGCAACAGACTCAGTAACCCCAATGGAGGAACCCAGAATGTAAGTACAACATTCTGTCCCCGAGGGGTATAGCTTGTCATGGCATAGTCTCAGCACTGTCTGGTAACAATCCACAAACACAAACCCAACAATCTGATATATTCTGTAATACAGAGACATTACTAGCTAATTGTAAGAAAGTGTTCGACCCGGGGGAAAACCCCATAATGTTCATGTCCTCTTTTTCTTCTCTTCAGGTACCCGGGGTCATCTGAGACCAGGCTCAGGTCAGCGGGGTCATCTGCTTCTGGCCTTCCCCCTGTGGAAGCAGAGAGGTCGGGGAGAGGTTAGTAGCATGTTCACCCGCCTCTTGCTCGAAGTCTGCTACCACCCAGAGGATGCCCACAGCCACAATGGCTGCGAGTCCCAGGGTAAGCAGAATGCCCCTACTGGGTCGTAGGAGTAAAAGGAGTAACAGCTTCTTCTGGCTCTGCTACTTGCTTACAGTGGGAGGCATTTCTTTCCCTAAGCACTTTACCGCTGTTGGGGCGATGAGGGCGATCTGATGTGGTCCCTTCCACCTGGGTTTCAAAGGTTCTTTACCTCTGTCATGCCTCCTGACCATTACCCAATCTCCAGGCTGGAGATCGTGATGGGGACGGTCATCTGGGGGAGTTTGGGCAGCAGAGACCTGTGAGTGAACAGCTCGAATACATCTTGTCAAAGCTATACAGTACTTCATCATAGTGTCATCCAACAGATGCAGATCAGGGACTGCAGCTGGTGGAGATGCAGGGGTCCTCATGGGACTGGCCATAAGTACCTCAGGTAGACTGATGCCAGTTTTCCGGACTGGGGTGGAGCGCATTGAAAACAAGGCTATGGGTAGTGCATCCACCCAGGTGAGTCCTGTTTGAGAACATATTTTTGTCCGTTTATTTTTCAGAATGCTATTGTAGTCCAGAACTTTCCGGGTGAAACAAATTTCTCTTAACTTGCATCATGTTACACAGTTCTTTCATTATCTTCGAGGTGAAATGTGTCCCCCTATTGCTATCTAAACTTTGTGGTACTCCAAATAGTGGAACAATGTCTTGTAACAGGCACTTAGCCACAGTCATTGCTTCCTCATTTGATGTGGGTAAGGCTTCAATCCATTTGGAGTAACTGTCTACCATTACCAGCATATATTTGTACAAAATAATTAGCTTATTTACAAAAGGGCCCCAGGGGACTGGTCGACCAGACAAAGAGGTCGGTACTTGCTTTCCTGCGTTGTGTTCTTGACAAATTAGACACAGATATATTGTCACGCTCGTTGATGAACGGGTCAGACCAAAGCGCAGCGTGATATGCATACATGTTTATTTAAACTTAATAAACACTCAACAAAACAAGAAACGAAACGAAACGTGAAGTCCAAGGTAGACACAAACAACATACCTCATACGGAACAATATCCCACAACCCACTAGTGCCAATTGTCACGGTTTCGTCCGAGACTGCTCCTCCTCCTGGTTCGGGCAGGCTTCGGCGGTCGTCGTCTCCGGAGTACTAGCTGCCACCGATCTATGTTTCATGTTCGTTTGGTTTGGTCTTGATGTTGTACACCTGTGTCTAGTTAGTCCTCGTTAGTGTTCTATTTAGTTCTCGTTGTGTGTGTCTGTGTTTGTGTGTGATTGTTTCGCTGTCGTGTTTGTGCGCTACTGTTGCCTTGTGCATTTCGTATTTTCCTCCTCTGTGTTAGGAGGTTATTTACGCACTGTTTTGTGCGCCTTTTGGTTTTCGCCTGTGTGCGGACTTTCTCGCCTCCGGGCGTTTGACTCGTTATTTTTGAGTGTGCTTTTCACTAAAGTCATTTGGACTTAATTTTCTGCGTCCTGCATCTGATTCCTGCACCACACCCACCTACAGCACCCACTGACAGAATCACACACCATAATGGAATCAGCAGGATCGGCCGTGACACCTGTGTCACTCGAGGAGCATATCCATTGGCAAGATGGCCAGATAAGACAACTGGAGACCGCTCTACAGGACGTGCTCAACACCCTGCACCGATGGGAAGCCAGCAGGGTACCCACACCTCCACCTACCCTGCCCACCCCATCGGCCGGTCCACCAGTCCCAGGTCCGGAACCCAGGAGGATTCGGCTCTCGCTCCCGAGGGCGTATGATGGGACAGCTGCCAGGTGTCAGGGGTTCCTCCTGCAGGTGGAGCTCTACCTGGCCACTGTACACCCGGTGCCCTCGGGACACGAGAGCGTTTCCGCCCTCATCTCCTGTCTCTCGGGAAAGGCAATGGAGTGGGCTAACGCTGAGTGGAGGAAGATGGACGCCAACACCATCTCCTACGCCGAGTTCTCCCGCCGCTTCAAGGCCGTGTTTGACCATCCACCTGAGGGCAAAGCGGCGGGGGAGCGGCTAGTCCACTTGAGACAGGGGAGGAGGAGCGCACAGGCGTTTGCTTTAGAGTACCGGACTCTAGCGGCGGATGCAGGGTGGAGTGAACGGGCTCTCATCGACCATTTTCGGTGTAGCCTCCGGGAGGACGTTCAACGAGAGTTGGCCTGCAGGGATACCCATCTGACTTTCGACCAGTTGGTTGATATGTCCATCCGTTTAGACACCCTGCTGGCCACCCGTGGACGTTCCGAGGGGGGTCCGTCCATTCCGCCCTCCGGCACCTCCGTGCCGAGCCCTATGGAGCTCGGGGGTGCCGGCGCTAGAGAACGGAGGAGGAGGAGCCCGAGGGGGCCTGTCTCCTGCACCAAGTGCGGTCGTGGAGGGCACACTGCGGCCAGGTGCTGGGGAGGGTTCTCCGGGGGAGAAGACAACAGGCCACGCACTGGGGGGGGCCTCCCAGGTGAGTAGACGCTCCACTTACCCAGAGCTTTCTGTTGCGCACTTTTGTATACCTGTTGGTTTTCCACAGGTTGCACCTCATTCCCAGCATAAGGCGCTAGTAGATTCAGGCGCAGCTGGGAATTTTGTTGATCGAAAGTTTTGTTTAGAGTTAGGGATCCCTCTCCTACCTGTTGACAAACCTTTTCCCGTTCATGCCTTAGATAGCCGCCCGTTGGGGTCGGGGTTGATCAGGGAAGTCACAGCGCCACTTAGGATGTGTGCGCAGGGGGGTCATGGAGAGACTATACAGCTGTATCTGATCGACTCTCCTGCGTACCCAGTGGTGCTGGGAATTCCCTGGTTAAGCACCCATAACCCTGCTATTTCGTGGCAACAGAGGGCTCTCGATGGGTGGTCTGTTCAGTGTGAGGGGCGATGTCTGGGTGTTTCCGTGGGGGCGACTTCGGTGGAAAGTCCAAACCAAGTGCCCGCACTGCACATTCCGCCTGAATATGGGGATTTAGCTCTTGTGTTTAGCAAAACTAGGGCGACGCAGTTGCCTCCCCATAGACAGGGGGATTGTGCGATTGATCTCCAGGCAGGAGCAGCGCTCCCACGGATTCATGTGTATCCTTTGTCTCAAGAGGAGAGAAAAGCTATGGAGACTTACATAGCCAAATCTTTGAGACAGGGATACATTCGGCCTTCCACTTCCCCCGCCTCTTCGAGTTTCTTTTTTGTGAAAAAGAAAGATGGAGGGTTGCGCCCGTGCATTGATTACCGTGGTCTCAATCAGATTACTGTGAAATACAGTTATCCACTCCCTCTGATTGCGACCATGACGGAGTCATTGCATGGGGCGCGGTTTTTCACAAAATTGGATCTCAGGAGCGCGTATAACTTGGTGCGCATTAGGGAGGGCGATGAATGGAAAACAGCGTTTAGTACCACGTCAGGTCATTTCGAATATCTGGTCATGCCATATGGGTTGATGAATGCTCCATCAGTCTTTCAATCCTTCGTAGATGACATTTTCCGGGATATGCAGGGACAAGGGGTGGTCGTGGTACATTGATGATATTCTGGTGTACTCGTCTACCCGAGCCGAGCATGTAACCCTGGTGCGACGTGTATTGAGGAGGCTGTTGGAGCACGACCTATATGTCAAGGCAGAGAAATGTCTGTTTTTCCAGGAGTCGATCTCCTTTTTGGGTTATCGGTTGTCCGCGTCAGGGGTGAGAATGGAGGTGGATCGTGTGTCCGCTGTGCGTAATTGGCAAACTCCAACCACTGTAAAAGAGGTGCAGCAGTTCTTGGGCTTTGCGAATTATTACCGGAGGTTTATCCGGGGTTTTGGACAGGTGGCAGCTCCCATCACGTCCCTTCTGAAAGGGGGTCCGGTGCGCCTGCAGTGGTCAGCTGATGCGGACAGGGCCTTTGGGAGACTGAAGGACCTGTTTACGTCGGCTCCGGTGCTGGCGCATCCGGATCCCACAATTCCCTTTCAGGTTGAGGTGGACGCGTCTGAGGCTGGTATAGGGGCCGTGCTCTCTCAACGGTCCGGCTCGCCACCTAAACTCCGCCCCTGTGCCTTTTACTCCAAAAAGCTCAGCCCGGCGGAGCGTAACTATGACGTTGGGGACAGGGAGCTGTTAGCTGTAGTCAGGCCCTTAAGGTGTGGAGGCATTGGCTTGAGGGGGCTCAACACCCTTTCCTCATTTTGACTGACCATCGGAACCTGGAGTACATCCGGGCAGCGAGGAGACTGAACCCTCGCCAGGCTCGATGGAGTATGTTTCTCACCAGGTTCGTATTTAAAATCACGTACATCCCTGGGTCCCAGAATGGCAAGGCACTGTCCCGGCGGTATGACACGGAGGAGAGGTCCGTTGAGCCTACTCCCATACTACCGGAGTCTTGCCTTGTGGCACCGGTGGTGTGGGAGGTCGATGCCGAGATCGAGCGAGCGTTGCGTACCGACCCCAGCCCTCCACAATGTCCTGAGGGTCGGAAGTACGTTCCGCTCGAGATTCGGGATCGACTCATCTACTGGGCTCACACGTCACCCTCCTCTGGACATCCGGGTATTGGCCGGACAGTGCATTGCCTTAGCACTAAAAACTGGTGGCCTACTTTGGCTAGGGATGTGAGGGTTTACGTCTCCTCCTGCTCGGTGTGCGCCCAGTGTAAGGCGCCCGACATCTGCCCAGGTGTAAGTTACAGCCCCTACCCGTTCCACAACGACCATGGTCCCACCTCTCGGTGGATTTTGTAACAGACCTTCCCCTCTCTCAGGGGAATACCACCATCCTGGTCGTTGTGGACCGGTTCTCTAAGGCCTGTCGTCTTCTCCCTATGTCGGGTCTTCCTACTGCCCTACAGACCGCTGAGGCCCTATTTACCCACGTCTTCCGGCATTACGGGGTCCCCGAGGATATAGTGTCGGATCGAGGCCCCCAGTTTACCTCCCGTGTGTGGAGAGCGTTTATGGAGCGTTTGGGGGTCTCGGTTAGCCTTACCTCGGGGTACCACCCGGAGAGTAACGGGCAGGTAGAACGTGTCAACCAGGATGTGGGTAGGTTTCTGAGGTCGTTTTGCCAGGACCGGCCTGAGGAGTGGGCGTTACATTCCCTGGGCCGAGATGGCCCAGAACTCTCTCCGCCACTCCTCTACTAACCTAACCCCTTTCCAATGTGTATTAGGTTACCAGCCGGTTCTGGCACCGTGGCAGCAGAGCCAGATCGAGGCCCCTGCGGTGGATGATTGGATGAGGCGCTCGGAAGAGACGTGGAACGCTGCCCACGTCCACCTGCAGCGGGCCGTCCTTCGTCACAAGGCGAGCGCCGATCTCCACTGCAGTGAGGGGCCGGTGTACGCACCCGGAGATCGAGTCTGGCTCTCTACCAGAAACCTACCCCTCCGACTGCCCTGCCGGAAGCTGGGTCGGCGGTTTGTGGGGCCCTTTAAAGTCCTGAGAAGATTGAACGAGGTGTGTTATAGGTTACATCTACCTGTTGAATATAAGAATATTAACCCCTCGTTCCATGTGTCTCTTCTCAGGCCGGTGGTAGCTGGTCCACTCCAGGACAATGAGATAGGAGAGACTCCTCCGCCCCCATTGGACATCGAGGGGGCTCCGGCGTACACCGTTCGGTCCATCTTGGACTCCAGACGCCGGATGGGGGTCTCCAGTATCTCGTGGAGTGGGAGGGGTACGGCCCGGAGGAGCGGTGCTGGGTGCCGCGGAGGGACATCCTAGACCCATCTCTCCTGTCGGAGTTCCACCGGGACCATCCCGCGCGCCCTGCTCCGCGTCCTCCTGGTCGTCCCCGAGGCCGGGGGTCGGCGCACGGCTGGAGCCGCGCGTCAAGGGGGGTACTGTCACGGTTTCGGCCGAGGCTGCTCCTCCTCCTGGTTCGGGCAGGCTTCGGCGGTCGTCGTCTCCGGAGTACTAGCTGCCACCGATCTATGTTTCATGTTCGTTTGGTTTGGTCTTGATGTTGTACACCTGTGTCTAGTTAGTCCTCGTTAGTGTTCTATTTAGTTCTCGTTGTGTGTGTCTGTGTTTGTGTGTGATTGTTTCGCTGTCGTGTTTGTGCGCTACTGTTGCCTTGTGCATTTCGTATTTTCCTCCTCTGTGTTAGGAGGTTATTTACGCACTGTTTTGTGCGCCTTTTGGTTTTCGCCTGTGTGCGGACTTTCTCGCCTCCGGGCGTTTGACTCGTTATTTTTGAGTGTGCTTTTCACTAAAGTCATTTGGACTTAATTTTCTGCGTCCTGCATCTGATTCCTGCACCACACCCACCTACAGCACCCACTGACACCAATAGGCTGCCTAAGTATGGTCCCCAATCAGAGACAATGAGCGACAGCTGCCTCTGATTGGGAACCACACCGGCCAACATAGATCTAGAAAACCTAGATCACAAACCTAGAAAATCACACCCTGGCTCAACAAATAAGAGTCCCCAGAGTCAGGGCATGACAGTACCCCCCCCCAAAGGTGCGGACTCCGACCGCACAACATAAACATAACAGGCTAGGGGCCGGGTGGGCATTCCGCCTCGGAGGCGGATCCGGCTCAGGGCGTGAGGACCTCTCACTCTTCGCCTCCCTGTTGCGCCCCTGGTCTGGTCTAGAACTCGGCGCGTTGCTTCCCCTCTCCTTCCTCCCACCATACTCCAAGCCCTGTCTGGACCCTGGTGTGGGAGACCCCGAACCTGGAGAGGGGCTGACGTCTGGGTCTGGACTGGAGCCGCTGACCGGAGCTGGACTTGCACCGGTGGAGCGGACTGCTCTGGCTCCGGAGTGGAGCCGCTGACCGGATCTGGACTGGACTCCGGTGGAGCGGACTGCTCTGGCTCCGGAGTGGAGCAGCTGACCGGAGCTGGATCAGGCACCGGTGGAGCGGACTGCTCTGGCTCCGGAGTAGAGCAGCTGACCGGTGCCGAACCAGGCACCGGTGGAACAGGCACGGGCCGTGCCGGACTGGACACACGCACCACTGGCTTTGTGCGAGGAGCAGGCACAGGCCGGGCCGGGCTGGCGACGCGCACCACTGACTTGGTGCGAGGGACAGGAACAGGCCGGACCGGGCTGGCGACGCGCACCACTGGCTTGGTGCGAGGGACAGGAACAGGCCGGACCGGGCTGGCGACGCACAACACTTGCTTGGTGCGAGGAGCGGGACTGGGTTCCTTTATTAACCCTCCTTCTGCTGCCTAACCAGCTCCTCTCGCCGTGCCTCTACACTTTCCTTCTCCCTTTTAGCCTCCTGTAGCGCCTCCCTCTGACCGAATAACTCCTGCTCCCTCTGAACCAATAGCCCCCGTAACATGGTGGCCTCCTCTCCTAACCTGCAGATTCGCCCTTCCACGGCCTCCTGCTGCCTCGTCATCCACCCTGTGTGCCCCCCCAAAAAAAATTATTGGGGTTGCCTCTCGGGTCTCCGTCGTCGGCACGGTTGGCGCCGTTTCTCCTCTCCTGCCTGGGCATCTACCTTCGCCCATGGCCCTTTCCCCGCAAATATCTCCTCCCATGACCACCATTTGCCCACCTATGACATGGGTATTCGCTCCTCCTGGGCACGCTGCTTGGTCCTTGTTTGGTGGGATCTTCTGTCACGCTCATTGATGAACGGGTCAGACCAAGGCGCAGCGTGATATGCATACATGTTTATTTAAACTTAATAAACACTCAACAAAACAAGAAACGAAACGAAACGTGAAGTCCAAGGTAGACACAAACAACATACCTCATACGGAATAAGATCCCACAACCCACTAGTGCCAATAGGCTGCCTAAGTATGGTCCCCAATCAGAGACAATGAGCGACAGCTGCCTCTGATTGGGAACCACACCGGCCAACATAGATCTAGAAAACCTAGATCACAAACATAGAAAATCACACCCTGGCTCAACAAATAAGAGTCCCCAGAGTCAGGGCGTGACATACAGTGGGGGAAAAAAGTATTTAGTCAGCCACCAATTGTGCAAGTTCTCCCACTTAAAAATATTTCAGAGGCCTGTAATTTTCATCATAGGTACACGTCAACTATGACAGACAAATTGAGAAAAAAAAATCCAGAAAATCACATTGTAGGATTTTTTATGAATTTATTTGCAAATTATGGTGGAAAATAAGTATTTGGTCAACTACAAACAAGCAAGATTTCTGGCTCTCACAGACCTGTAACTTCTTCTTTAAGAGGCTCCTCTGTCCTCCACTCGTTACCTGTATTAATGGCACCTGTTTGAACTTGTTATCAGTATAAAAGACACCTGTTCACAACCTCAAACAGTCACACTCCAAACTCCACTATGGCCAAGACCAAAGAGCTGTCAAAGGACACCAGAAACAAAATTGTAGACCTGCACCAGGCTGGGAAGACTGAATCTGCAATAGGTAAGCAGCTTGGTTTGAAGAAATCAACTGTGGGAGCAATTATTAGGAAATGGAAGACATACAAGACCACTGATAATCTACCTCGATCTGGGGCTCCACGCAAGATCTCACCCCGTGGGGTCAAAATGATCACAAGAACGGTGAGCAAAAATCCCAGAACCACACAGGGGGACCTAGTGAATGACCTGCAGAGAGCTGGGACCAAAGTAACAAAGCCTACCATCAGTAACACACTACACCGCCAGGGACTCAAATCTTGCAGTGCAAGACGTGTCCCCCTGCTTAAGCCAGGCCCGTCTGAAGTTTGCTAGAGTGCATTTGGATGATCCAGAAGAGGATTGGGAGAATGTCATATGGTCAGATGAAACCAAAATAGAACTTTTTGATAAAAAATCTACTCGCCGTGTTTGGAGGACAAAGAATGCTGAGTTGCATCCAAAGAACGCCATACCTACTGTGAAGCATGGGGGTGGAAACATCATGCTTTGGGGCTGTTTTTCTGCAAAGGGACCAGGACGACTGATCCGTGTAAAGGAAAGAATGAATGGGGCCATGTAGCGTGAGATTATGAGTGAAAACCTCCTTCCATCAGCAAGGGCATTGAAGATGAAACGTGGCTGGGTCTTTCAGCATGACAATTATCCCAAACACACCGCCCGGGCAACGAAGGAGTGGCTTCTTAAGAAGCATTTCAAGGTCCTGGAGTGGCCTAGCCAGTCTCCAGATCTCAACCCCATAGAAAATCTTTGGAGGGAGTTGAAAGTCCGTGTTGCCCAGCGACAGCCCCAAAACATCACTGCTCTAGAGGAGATCTGCATGGAGGAATGGGCCAAAATACCAGCAACAGTGTGTGAAAACCTTGTGAAGACTTACAGAAAACGTTTGACCTGTGGCATTGCCAAAAAAGGGTATATAACAAAGTATTGAGAAACTTTTGTTATTGACCAAATACTTATTTTCCACCATAATTTGCAAATAAATTCATAAAAAATCCTACAATGTGATTTTCTGGAAAAAAAAATCTCATTTTGTCTGTCATAGTTGACGTGTACCTATGATGAAAATTACAGGCCTCTCTCATCTTTTTAAGTGGGAGAACTTGCACAATTGGTGGCTGACTAAATACTTTTTTTCCCCACTGTATATGCTGTGATTGTAGTACATTTGGCTGCGTACCATTCTTTTCTACAAGCACTTACTTACCATCATTCCCCCTTTGGACACATGACTCCGAAAAACTAAAACACTGCCGGTTAAATAAAAATAAACAAATTCAGAATAACAAATATAATTAGAATTACAACCCTTGATAAATCCATAAGGAAATAATTTGATCCCATAAGGGAATTCAAGGAACCTTTGTGCTTTCTTCCCAGTTCAGGGGCAGCGCTCTGTCTCCTTCTCGCCCGTCCAAATCAGATTGAGTACTATTGATAAATGATAAAGAATAAAGGGTAAAGAATAATAAAGAAAATTTAGGGATATAAATACAAATCTGGTGAGATTGGTATCAACAACAATATAATAATTTCAACCAACGTCACTGATCGTTCTAGCGAGGGTGATCAGGCCTCACCAGAAAGTCAGGTCAGAGGTCATTCCATACCATTGAGTGAGTCTGTTCTTCCCCTTTTCTTTCCCTGTACTTCAGACTCATTGTTTTAAAACATGTCAAACATGCTATATACCAGGTTTACATTGGGTTTTTCAGCACATTTCTCATCAGGAGAACTTAGATGTGTTCAACCAAAATTTAGACAATAGACACTTCAGTACCTTTTTTTGTGTGTGCCCTTTAAGGTGCATCCTTTCTAACCGCAAAGAACCTACTAAACCCAAATAGAAAACCCCCACACTATAAATCAGGCACGGTATTAACACCACTAACAAATATTCATAAGTATAGATGAGTGGGTTGTGTGTGTATACAGGTGTGTGTGTGTGGTAAAACATGGGGCAAAAACAAACGGCCAAGCCTTAATTGGGGAGCTCCCTTAACAGCCGAATCCGGGTACCTTTATACTTTATAGTACTGCAGAGTCTCATTAACTGCTCTCCCAAGACACGTGCCGCAGGAAGCAGTTCAAAGGGAGAGACACAGAATCATTGTTAAACTCACAGAAAACGTGGTAGTGGACATTCCATCAGGCCTGAAAGAGAAAATAAACATGTACTTAGTTTTCACTATGCTACATCTTAATCAGTCCAAAAAATTCTCGATCTTAATCGAGCTTACTGCATTTTGTGCAGGAAGCCTTGATAAAACCATGCGTATACATAATCATACTGGAGACAATCAGGTTTTACAGGGTCCCATTAAGCGGAATAGGGACCTTCTAAGGTAAACAATCTTATCATCTAGACCTGTTGCATTGACATACAGTGGGGGAAAAAAGTATTTAGTCAGCCACCAATTGTGCAAGTTCTCCCACTTAAAAATATGAGAGAGGCCTGTAATTTTCACCATAGGTACACGTCAACTATGACAGACAAAATGAGAAAAAAAAATCCAGAAAATCACATTGTAGGATTTTTTATGAATTTATTTGCAAATTATGGTGGAAAATAAGTATTTGGTCAATAACAAAAGTTTCTCAATACTTTGTTATATACCCTTTGTTGGCAATGACACAGGTCAAACGTTTTCTGTAAGTCTTCACAAGGTTTTCACACACTGTTGCTGGTATTTTGGCCCATTCCTCCATGCAGATCTCCTCTAGAGCAGTGATGTTTTGGGGCTGTCGCTGGGCAACACAGACTTTCAACTCCCTCCAAAGATTTTCTATGGGGTTGAGATCTGGAGACTGGCTAGGCCAATCCAGGACCTTGAAATGCTTCTTACGAAGCCACTCCTTCGTTGCCCGGGCGGTGTGTTTGGGATCATTGTCATGCTGAAAGACCCAGCCACGTTTCATCTTCAATGCCCTTGCTGATGGAAGAAGGTTTTCACTCAAAATCTCACGATACATGGCCCCATTCATTCTTTCCTTTACACGGATCAGTCGTCCTGGTCCCTTTGCAGAAAAAACAGCCCCAAAGCATGATGTTTCCACCCCCATGCTTCACAGTAGGTATGGTGTTCTTTGGATGCAACTCAGCATTCTTTGTCCTCCAAACACGACGAGTTGAGTTTTTACCAAAAAGTTATATTTTGGTTTCATCTGACCATATGACATTCTCCCAATCCTCTTCTGGATTATCCAAATGCACTCTAGCAAACTTCAGACGGACCTGGACATGTACTGGCTTAAGCAGGGGGACACATCTGGCACTGCAGGATTTGAGTCCCTGGCGGCGTAGTGTGTTACTGATGGTAGGCTTTGTTACTTTGGTCCCAGCTCTCTGCAGGTCATTCACTAGGTCCCCCCGTGTGGTTCTGGGATTTTTGCTCACCGTTCTTGTGATCATTTTGACCCCACGGGGTGAGATCTTGATCGAGGGAGATTATCAGTGGTCTTGTATGTCTTCCATGTCCTAATAATTGCTCCCACAGTTGATTTCTTCAAACCAAGCTGCTTACCTATTGCAGATTCAGTCTTCCCAGCCTGGTGCAGGTCTACAATTTTGTTTCTGGTGTCCTTTGACAGCTCTTTGGTCTTGGCCATAGTGGAGTTTGGAGTGTGTCTGTTTGAGGTTGTGGACAGGTGTCTTTTATACTGATAACAAGTTCAAACAGGTGCCATTAATACAGGTAACGAGTGAAGGACAGAGGAGCCTCTTAAAGAAGAAGTTACAGGTCTGTGAGAGCCAGAAATCTTGCTTGTTTGTAGGTGACCAAATACTTATTTTCCACCATAATTTGCAAATAAATTCATAAAAAATCCTACAATGTGATTTTCTGGATTTTTCTTTCTCATTTTGTCTGTCATAGTTGACGTGTACCTATGATGAAAATTACAGGCCTTTCTCATCTTTTTAAGTGGGAGAACTTGCACAATTGGTGGCTGACTAAATACTTTTTTCCCCCACTGTATGTTCTGTACTTTCTGTCCCTGGGACATCAACTAGTCAAAATATGAAACCTGTTGTTTAACAAATCTGCTAGGGCCTTCAAAATGTTGGTGCTGGCTTATCAGCTCAATATTCGGTACTAAAAACATTTACTTGGATCTACTTCAATTTTGGACAGTGTTCCACGTAATGGAAACAGATGCTTGTTTTAGATGACATTACCTTCTTACTTAAATCACTGGTGTTATTCATACTATTGAATTGATAAATAATAATTGGATATCGTTAAAAACGTATCTTATTCAATTATTCATACCTCTGTTCCAAATTTTCCCACTGTGTCCCTTACAGCCTGAATTCAGTGAGTACCACTCACTTTCACTGGCAGCTGATCTATGGGTCCACAGGAAGCTTATCTTTAACTCAAACACCAGATGGCAGCCTCTAATTTAATATCAGTCCGTCTGTTCATCATGTGACCTTGTATTGAAACCTTAGCTTCTTCAAATTACTACGATATTGCTTTATTAGAGTGATATCTGAAAACAACTAATAACATATTACCATTCACATACTGCCAACAGTCATTAAATTTGACAAAGAGACTGCCAAAGAGCTCGATTTTGGTCTCATCTGACCACAACACTTTCACCCAGTTCTCCTCTGAATCATTCAGATGTTCATTGGCAAACTTCAGACAGCCCTGTATATGTGCTTTCTTGAGCAGGGGGACCTTGCAGGCGCTGCAGGATATCAGTACTTCACGGCGTAGTGTGTTACCAATGGTTTTCTTGGTGACTATGGTCCCAGCTGCCTTGAGATCATTGACAACATCCTCCCATGTAGTTCTGGGCTGATTCCTCACCGTTCTCATGATCATTGCAACTCCACAAGGTGAGATCTTGCATGGAGCCCCAGGCCGAGGGAGATTGACAGTTCTTTTGTGTTTCTTCCATTTGCGAATAATCGCACCAACTGTTGTCACCTTCTCACCAAGCTGCTTGGCGATGGTCTTGTAGCCCATTCCAGCCTTGTGTAGGTCTACAATCTTGTCCCTGACATCCTTGGAGAGCTCTTTGGCCATGGTGGAGAGTTTGGAATCTGATTGATTGATTGCTTCTGTGGACAGGTGTCTTTTATTCAGGTAACAAGCTGAGATTAGGAGCACTCCCTTTAAGAGTGTGCTCCTAATCTCAGCTCGTTACCTGTATAAAAGACACCTGGGAGCCAGAAATCTTTCTGATTGAGAGGGGGTCAAATACTTATTTCCCTCATTAAAATGCAAATCAATTTATAACATTTTGACATGCGTTTTTCTGGATTTTGTTGTTGTTATTCTGTCTCTCACTGTTCAAATAAACCTACCATTAAAATTATAGACTGATCATTTCTTTGTCAGTGGGCAAACGTACAAAATCTGCAGGGGATCAAATACTTTTTTCCCTCACTGTATGTACAGTGCCTTGCAAAAGTATTCATCCCCCTTGGCATTTTTTATATTTTGTTGCATTACAACCTGTAATTGAAATAGATTTTTTTTTTTATTTCATGTAATGGACATACACAAAATAGTCAAAATTAGTGAAGTGAAAGAAAAAAAATTAGTTGTTTCAAAAAATTCAAAAAAATAAATAATGGAAAAGTGGTATGTGCATATGTATTCACCCCCTTTACTATGAAGCCCCTAAATAAGATATGGTGCAACCAATTACCTTCAGAAGTTACATAATTAGTTAAATAAAGTCCACCTGTGTGCAATCTAAGTGTCACATGATCTGTCACATGATCTCAGTATATATACACTTGTTCTGAAAGGCCCCAGAGTCTGCAACACCACTAAGCAAGGGGCACCACCAAGCAAGTGGCACCATGAAGACCAAGGAGCTCTCCAAACAGGTCAGGGACAAAGTTGTGGAGAAGTACAGATCAGGGTTGGGTTATAAAAAACATATCAGAAACTTTGAACATCCCACGGAGCACCATTAAATCCATTATTAAAAAAATGAAAGGATATGGCACCACAACAAAACTCACGAACCAGGCAAGGAGGGCATTAATCAGAGAGGCAACAAAGAGACCAAAGATAACCCTAAAGGAGCTGCAAAGCTCCACAGCGGAGATAGGAGTATCTGTCCATAGGACCACATTAAGCCGTACACCCCACAGAGCTGGGTTTTACGGAAGAGTGGCCAGAAAAAAGCCATTGCTTAAAGAAGAAAATAAGCAAACACGTTTGGTGTTCGCCAAAAGTCATGTGGGAGACTCCCCAAACATATGGAAGAAGGTACTCTGGTCAGATGAGACTAAAATTGAGCTTTAGGCCATCAAGAAAAACACTATGTCTGGCGCAAACCCAACACCTCTCATCACCCCGAGAACACCATCCCCACAGTGAAGCATGGTGGTGGCAGCAACATGCTGTGGGGATGTTTTTCATCGGCAGGGACTGGGAAACTGGTTAGAATTGAAGTAATGATGGATGGCGCTAAATACAGGGAAATTCTTGAGGGAAACCTGTTTCAGTCTTCCAGAGATTTGAGACTGGGATGGAGGTTCACCTTCTAGCAGGACAATGACCCTAAGCATACTGCTAAAGCAACACTTGAGTGGTTTAAGGGGAAACATTTAAATGTCTTGGAATGGCCCAGAGCTCAATCCAACTGAGAATCTGTGGTATGACTTAAAGATTGCTGTACACCAGCGGAACCCATCCAACTTGAAGGAGCTGGAGAAGTTTTGCCTTGAAGAATTGGCAAAAATCCAAGTGGCTAGATCCAAGCTTATAGAGATATACCCCAAGAGACTTGTAGCTGTAATTGCTGCAAAAGGTGGCTCTACAAAGTATTGACTTTGGCGGGGTGAATAGTTATGCACGCTCAAGTTTTCTGTTTTTTTGTCTCATTTCTTGTTTGTTTCACAATAAAAAATATTTTGCATCTTCAAAGTGGTAGGCATGTTGTGTAAATCAAATGATACAAAAATCCATTTTAATTCCAGGTTGTAAGGCAACAAAATAGTAAAAATGGCAAGGGGGGTGAATATTTTCTCAAGCCACTGTATTACAGATGTAAATAATCTATTTATATCGCATCACCTTTGTTAGCAGGACTAAAACTACTCCATGATACATCACCTATTTGAGATCTATGGTAGACAGAATTGGAACGGTCTAATACCTCATTCCTCACCCCTTACTGTTTAATATTCAGCTCTCTCTATATTTTCTCCCACTCTTGCACGTACATATGCAGGCATGCAAGCATGCACAGACACACACACTCCACATGCACTCACAATCCCTCACCATCAGGATATAGGGGTAAGGAAGTGGAGTGGAGGGGCTATACACTTGAAAGGGCTCTTGTATTCATGAAAGAGAAGTAAAGAAAGCTAAATAGGTGACATGGAGTGGGAGTGGTGGTGGTGGATGGGGGGGGTTGATTCTGCTCTGGAAAATGTATTGGCCTAGTTGAAAAAAACAAGCCAAAAAAAAGAGAAGAGCAGGAAAATGTAGGGGTGAGGGGAACCGGAGCTGTGGCCTGTGGATGAACTCAACAGGGACTTTGCTTGGTGGGGTCATCCCAAGTTCAGGTCTTTCCCTCGCTGACTCTGCGAGAGTGGAGGAGCTGTCCGTGGCTTAGGGGGCCTGCTCTTGACGGCCTCCAGCCCCCACAGGGAGCCCCCCAGGGTCCCTGTAACACAAACCCATTTCCAGCAGTACTCTGGGCTGTGTGGGGGATGTGGGCTCACCCTGGGATAAGGAAGGTCACGCTGAGGGCTGAGAGGGTGGGGAGCCACCACGACCAATAAATATCTGCTTGACGGATAAGGGTGTGTTTTTTTTAAGCGCCCATCTCTGTTTCCCACTCTGGAAAGGTTCCAGTTACTCTCAATAGAAAAGCTTTGGCTCAATAGAAAAGTGACACTGACATGGGAAGTGTTTTTTGGGGGGTTAAACCTGTTATGGCTGCAATGATGATTTGGTAATAGAATAAGTTAACCTGAAGTTCTATCCCCCAAATTACTTGATGAATGATATTAATTTACTAATGAATAGTCATAAATACTCACACGTACAATTGAAAGGGAATGACAGGAGGTCCAGGTGGAGACATGACTGGTACAGATGGACACGGAGACTCCAGCGGTCTTTGATGGAGACAAATGAGAGACAATCTATTATTCGGCACTCACAGAACCAACAGTGAGTCAGGGGTGGCCAACTAATCAGGCAGTTTGCACAGACAGCCCAGCATGGGTCCTTTGAGTGGATAAGTGGTCCCTCCCATTATGTCAAGAGTAAAGGCTGTACCAGGATGGTGGGGACAGGTTGGCAGGGAGTTAATGAGTTGAGTGGTGGGCTGATCAGGGATGGGAGGATTCAGCTCTATAACTGCATAATAAAATGCTTCAAGTTGACAGAACGTTTTCTCATAAGTAACTATTTTACAACTACTGCCATTTGGTATCCTTACCATAGTCTAGCTTATCAAGCAAAACCAAAACCAAAACCACCAAGGGCTGTGATTTCAATGGGGCAAAGGCCATGTGTTGTTGTGATTCTGGATGGCCAGATAGCTAGCAACAATGACCAGAAGCTGCTTTGTGGGGAATCGTAGGTGGCTCGTTCCAGCTAGTTGTATCTTGTTCTTGATACCATGTCTTATTTGGAGGTGTATGCTAATATGGCAAAAAAATTGCTAGCTAACCAACAACTTTAACGATGTATTTTAACGACAACAAGTGCTCATTGTGTAAATTGATTCGTGTTTTCAATAAACATTGGAGATGAAATATAGTTTACATGTTGTCCCTGTCTGTTTTGCCGATAGTTGTGCACACTTCAGTTTTGTTGCTAAACAACCAACCCAGGAGACCAAGAGAAAAATCTAATCCAGAGCACTCAACATGCATGAAGACTCTGAACTTTGTGTTCAGACCTGCTCTTTCCCTGCAGAATGAACATATTTTTTGCCATCTGTCATGGCTAATGTAAGCATTCAAGTAAGCATTCAAGCTCCAACTCAGGAAACAGAGCATTGGCTATCGCTACCCTATCCTCTGGGTCAGTTGTGTCATTCAAAGATGTGATTACATTTAATTGTTGAATACATTTAATTGTATTGACATTTCCTCTAATCATCAGCCTCTTTGAAAAATCTATAGGTTGTAAAGTTGCTTTTTTAAACATTGGTTGAACAAAAGATACAACAAGATACAATACTGTATTCAGCAGCTTGACATAGCCTACACCTGATGAAGGTGTAGGCAGGGCTTTCTGCAACAATAGTAAAAATCAGCTATTTACTGACAGGAGTTCAGTTTCTCTTGATACAAACACCAATAGTCAAGCCTATGTGGGTGGTGCCAGTGAGATGTGTCTACTGAGCATTCATATTGAAACCTGCAGGCACAACTTCCAGGCAGCAGGAAGGTCCACATTCACCTGGTCATACAGTAGTTTATGCATATCTACAGTATATTACAGTAATTCTGACCTTGGTATGCATCATAACATTTCTCAATTTAAAAAAACTAAATAAAAACGAAAAGTAATTTTGCCTGTGTCACTGACATCCCTTACGGTAAAAAACACATGCATTTGACGTGATCTTATGTGAAGTTAATGTGACAACATGTAAAAGCAACGTGATAGATCATATGAAACTACACATGTGAAAACATTTGATCATATGTGAACACATTATTTCACATGATATCATGTTAAGTGTTCCAAAACCACATGGTTTCACATGATTTCACATATGAAATTTCACATGGACATTTTACATGTCCAAAATGTGAAAATTTCACGTGAAATCATGTGATTTTTCTGTAAGGGATAAACTTGCTGAAACTTGTTTTATGAGTGTGATCTTTGTGGTTGAGTTATAACACAAGGTGTCTGGTATGTAAAGCAATTTGTTCTACGGCATGTGAAAACTACACGTGAAAACATTTGAGCACATGTTACATTTTCACGTGAAAATTTTTCACATCTGAAAATGCAATTCCAGAAATTAGATTTTCAAGTGAAAGTTTCTGCAAAGTTTCTCAAAATGTAATACGTGAACATATGGTTTCAGCTCAACATGTGAAAACAGCTATTTTACATGTGAAATCTTTATTTTAAACTGCAAATTTCACATGTAATTTTTGTAATGGAAGTAATGAAATTGTATGGGATGTTTTAAGGTAAGTGGCACGCTTTAAAATCTTTAATCAAAGATAATTACATTTTACATGATCACTTAGTTAGCACTGACTTTTCAATACGACTCCAACTGGGATTTGACCTCACAACCTCTAGATTTTGAATAAAATATCTTTCTGCTTCGCCACAAAGTCTGGAGCATTCTCAGAAGTCCCCTACAAATTCATTACCTATAATACATCTCTGCACAAAGTCTGGAGCATTCTCAGAAGTCTCCTACAAATTCATTACCTATAATACATCTCTGCACTTAGCAAAATATTGCCATCTGCACTGCTATTTTAGTTATCAGTTAATCTGACTTCTCTCATCATTGATTTAATGTACTTATTTCAGCAATTTAAGGGTTTTATTTATAGTTGTCTAATGTTGGTGGGGCATATTATTCTGTTTTAATGTTACTCCTGAATCAGTATGATAAATATAATAGTTATTCTTAAGTGCATTTTTTACAAAACTGAGATTTACTTTGTAATCAGTCATTGACACAGACATGGTGGTGTAGCAGGAAGATCATAATGCCATGAACCAAGAGATTCTGAGTTCAAATCCCAGGTGAGGACATGTTGAATAATAATTACTGTATAAATAAATATACACAATGTAATCATGTATGTCAAATATATCAGTTGAAAACACTGCAGCTATTTTGTGACATTCTGGGGACATCCTAACGACTCAGTTTTGTTTGCAAGGCATCAACTGTGAAATCTTATGTAAAAAATATTCACATGTGAAAATGTGAATCCACATGTGAAAGATTAGGTGATCACACTTGAAACTTCCCCTGAAATATCATCACATGTGAAGTCTTCCACATGAAATAACATTTTGAAATCATGGTTTTTCCGTAAGGGATGAACTTGCTGTAAGTTGTTTTATGAGTCTGATCTGTGTGGTTGAGTTATAACACAAGGTGTCTGGTATGTAAAGCAATTTGTTCCACATTTGCATGTCTGTAGGAGCCGTCTTCCTGAGGTGGCAACATAGAGACTGTTCCTGTCTTGTTGACTACGGCATGGTGGAGAGAGAAAGAGGGAAAAGAAAGGAAGGGAGTGAGGAACAGAACAGAGCACGGAGGGAAAGATTGAGAGATGTTGAGGGGAGAGGGAGGGTAAAGAGGTGAAGGAGGGTGTTGAGGGAGCTGAAAGGGGGTGAAGAGTGGGAGGGGGGAGAAGGGGGGCTGTGCGTGAACAGAGGACCTCCCCGTGAACTGTGCAGTCGCGAGCCGGGTCATCGGGGCGAGGTTGTGAGAGCGTGCCTGAAACAGTACACCCATGGGTTCAGCCAGAGTTCACACACTCAATGTGCAGGATCCATGTCCCTCAGTCAGCGCTCGCCAGCAAGCCAGCCAGCCCAGCCACACTGCACACCAGCACATACACAGAAACACAGCCACACCGCACACAAGCACACAAGCACACACTCACACAAACATGAGCTCAACACAGACAGACAAACACAGATACAAACATAAAAACGTATCAATATGGTTAACTTTGAAAGATGCAGACCTAAATACACACACGCAAACATAACACATTGCCCCACATTGTGCAACAAATCATACAGAGAACATGCTGCTATCATCTCAACACATCACACAGATTTTCACTAAGGGATGACACATGATAAATACGCAAACGACAACATGAGCTGATGAACTCTGCAAAGTAAGTAAACAGAACTGTTTGCTCCAGGAGAAAGGTACTTCTGTGACACTAATACTGTAACTGATATTTGTGTCCGTAGCCTGTAAAAACAGCCGAATGGTTTGAACTGTGAGAAAGATTGCACTAATTTCCAGTCAGTATGGTTTAAATAGGAAAGGCCACTAAGCCAGCATCCCCTCTGTGTGAGTGAGCTCTTTGTGGGAAGCTGTCTGCTTTACTCCCATTGAAGACTGGTTGGCCCATTGTCAAACCCAGAGATTGACCTGGTGCTGAACCCAATTGTCAAACTGGCAGTGTAGTGTGGGACTTTGGTGAGGGAGGAGGGGCAAGAGTGTGGCTAAGTTGAGTACAGGAAGTTTTCATCATTATGAGTCCCTTGTGATTTTATTTGGCTGTGCTCAATATACACAGTCAGCCAAATATGTTTCTATTGTTGGAAAAGGCACCATTTCAGGACAAAACCATTGGCAAACCATTCTTCTACAGTACTGTTGGTGTGAAATATGTTGGATATTCAATGTGCCTCAGAGGCCTATCCGTCTGATGGCCTGCCCATACCCTCCTCATTCTCAGGCGAGAGATAAGTCGTTCCTCTCCTCTGTCACATGAGGATTTGACAGGCAGGCCCAGCTGTGGCTGTCAGGCGCCAGAGCACCACGCCCTCTGAGCCTGAGGCAGACAGGGCCCATAACCCAGAACAATTCAGCCTTTGTGGATCTACTGGAAACCATCAACTGCATCCAAATGACCGTAAGCTGCAGATACAAGCCAGATGTTGGAATTCCACGGCTCAGTTCAATCCCAGTCCAGTCTGGCTCATCCCAGCCTGGCTCAGTAAAGCAGTGGCAGTCAGGGTAGTTATGGAGCAATGGAAGACACAAACTCATCCCACCGACAAGTTAGATTGGGATGTCCACATGGGCGGAAATTCTTAGTTTACCATTCAGTACAACTGGTTGATTACTGTGTCATAGAGAGTTGAGGATTATTTGTTTGGATTTAAGTTAATCTCAAATCCAGATCTCCACTGATAAGTTTTCCTCGAATTGTTTGAACCTACAGTATATTACCGTGATGTGTATCATTTATTTGGGCCTTATTCCTATAAAGACTCTATTGAGCTGGGTGTATTATCTGACCTCAGAGATCTGAACTACATTAAGATCACTGAAATTATAGTGTAGAATGTTGTCAAAAAGTGAAATAATAAGTGCTCCAAAAACCAAATCACACTGGCTAAGCTGTGGGATTCTTTCATCCATTAGACTGGCTTTTCATTAGTGGTACAGACTAACCTATAAACAGAATGTTCAGGATGACATGATAACATCTTGTAAGGTCTTCCAGGGCCCAATTCAGACATGCCCAAAGCTGGTTGTTAAAAGGCTCATTTTTCCCTCTGCAGGATAATTACAACAAATAGTGAGAACCCCTGCCTCCACAGTCGATCTTTCACCTCAGAGGTGTTGAGCAGACAATTACTCTTTTCAGCTTCTGTGTGAGGTACAGACTGTTTGTGTGTGTGTGTGTGTGTGCGTGAATGTGGGTCGTTCCACGAAAATAGTGCCTTTTGTGTCCTTTTGATATTTTAAGTAGAACTTGTGCACCAACATTTAATTTTAAAATTGAAATGCCCTTTACTATAGACCACACAGATTTTTTTATATGAATAAAGACTTGCTAATGGCAAAATTCAGCATTTTGACATGTCCCTCTGTACATCCTCTGTGACTTCTTTTAACCCACTTAACCCCAACATTTCTCCAAATTTTCAACATTATTGTAAAGCCAATGTGACCTACTGGTTGTGTGTATGTACTGACATGTATGTGTAACTGATAGATGCACACAAACACACACACACACACACACACACACACACACTAAGTATTAATGTTTTTAAATGTATGTAAATTGTAAAGTATTTTGTCTGTAAAGTCTTTTTCGTTATGTGTAGGACCCCAGTAAGACTAGCTGTCACCATTGGCGTCGGCTAATGGGGATCCTAATAAATTAAACCTAACAATCATTGTAAAGCCCTAATTATTTTGTTGCTTTGACAAACTCATTTCTGAAGATTATTATTTATTTCATGTGATTAGGCATTCATGTACGTCTTTCCCTAATTTTAAAGTCAACCCTGTTACGTTAACTGAAATATAGGTTTAATATGGTGAAACTATTCCTTTTTAAATATACAGTATATACAGTACCAGTCAAAAGTTTGGACACACCTACTCATTCAAGGGTTTTTCTGTATTTTCACTATTTTCTACATTGTAGAATAATAGTGAAGACATCAAACTATGAAATAAGACTTATGGAATCATGTAGTAACCCAAAAAGTGTTAAACAAATCAAAATATATTTGATATTTGAGATTCTTGAAAGTAGCCACCCTTTGCCTTGATGACAGCTTTGCACACTCTTGGCATTCTCTCAACCAGCTTCATTAGGTAGTCACCTGGAATGCATTTCAATTAACAGGTGTGCCTTGTGAAAAGTTAATTTGTGGAATTTCATTCCATCTTAATGCGTATAACCAATCAGTTGTGTTGTGTTGTGACAAGTAGGGGTGGTATACAGAAGATAGCACTATTTGGTAAAAGACCAAGTCCATATTATGGCAAGAACAGCTCAAATAAGCAAAGAGAAACGACAGTCCATCATTACCTTAAGACATGAAGGTCAGTCAATCCGGAAAATTTCAAGAACTTTGAAAGTTTCTTCAAGTGTAGTTGCAAAAACCATCAAGTGCTATGATGAAACTGGCTCTCATGATGACCGCCACAGGAAAGGAAGACTGCAGAGGATAAGTTCATTAGAGTTACCAGCCTCAAAAATTGCAGCCTAAATAAATGCTTCACAGAGTTCAAGTAACAGACACATCTCAACATCAACTGTTCAGAGGAGATTGCGTGAATCAGGCCTTCATGGTCGAATTGCTGCAAAAAAAAACACTACTAAAGGACACCAATAAGATGAAGAGACTTGCTTGGGCCAAAAAACATGAGCAATGGACATTAGACCGGTGGATATCTGTCCTTTGGTCTGTCTTTGTGAGACGAAGAGTAGGTGAACGGATGATCACTGTCAGTGATTTACTTAGAATTCAAGGCACACTTAACCAGCATGGCTATCACAGCATTCTGCAGCGATACACCATCCTGTCTGGTTTGCGCTTAGTGGGACTATCATTTGTTTTTTAACAGGACAATGACTCAACACACCTCCAGGCTGTGTACGGGCTATTTGAACAAGAAGGAGAGTGATGGAGTGCTGCATTAGATGACCTGGCCTCCACAATCACCCGACCTCAACCCAGTTAAGATGGTTTGGGATGAGTTGTACCACAGAGTGAAGGAAAAGCAGCCAACAAGTGCTAAGCATATGTGGGAACTCCTTCAAGACTGTTCGAAAAGCATCCCAGGTGAAGCTGGTTGAGAGAATGCCAAGAGTATGCAAAGCTGTCATCAAGGCAAAGGGTGGCTACTTTGAAGAATCTAAAATATAAATATATATTTCATTTGTTTAACACTTTGTTGGTTACTACATGATTCCATATGTGTTATTTCATAGTTTTGATGTCCTCACTATTATTCTACAAAGTAGAAAATAGCAAAAATAAAGAAAAACACTTGAATGAGAAGGTGTGTCCAAACTTTTGACTGGTACTGTATATATACAGTTGAAGTCAGATGTTTACATACACTTAGGTTGGAGTCATTAAAACTTGTTTTTCAACCACTCCACAAATTTCTTGTTAAAAACTATAGTTTTGGCAAGTCGGTTAGGACATCTACTTTGTGCATGACACAAGTAATTTTTCCAACAATTGTTTACAGACAGATTATTTAACTAATAATTCACTGTATCACAATTCCAGTGGGTCAGAAGTTTTCATACACAAAGTTGACTGTGCCTTTAAACAGCTTGGAAAATTCCAGAAAATGATGTCATGGCTTTAGAAGCTTCTGATAGGCTTATTGACATCATTTGAGTCAATTGGAGGTGTACCTGTGGATGTATTTCAAGGCCTATCTTCAAACTCAGTGCCTCTTTGCTTGACATCATGGGAAAATCAAAAGAAATCAGACAAGACCTCAGAAAAAATTTTTCGACCTCCACAAGTCTGGTTCATCCTTGCAAGTAATTTCCAAACGCCTGAAGGTATCACGTTCATCTGTACAAACAATAGTACGCAAGTATAAACACCATGGGACCACGCAGCCACCATACCGCTCAGGAAGTAGACGCGTTCTGTCACCTAGAGATGAATGTACTTTGGTGCGAAAAGTGCAAATCAATCCCAGAACAACAGCAAAGGACCTTGTGAAGATGCTGGAGGAAACAGGTACAAAAGTATCTATATCCACAGTAAACCGAGTCCTATATCGACATAACCTGAAAGGTCACTCAGCAAGGAAGAAGCCACTTCTCCAAAACCGCCATAAAAAAGCCAGACTACGGTTTGCAACTGCACATGGGGACAAAGATCGTACTTTTTGGAGAAATGTCCTCTGGTCTGATGAAACAAAAATAGAACTGTATGATGTTCCATAACGACCATTGTTATGTTTGGAGGAAAAAGGGGGAACCTTGAAAGCCGAAGAACACCATCCCAACCGTGAAGCACGGGGGTGGCAGCATCATGCTGTGGGGGTGCTTTGCTGCAGGAGGGACTGGTGCACTTCACAAAATAGATGGCATCATGAGGAAGGAAAATGATGTGGATATATTGAAGCAACATCTCAAGACCTCAGTCAGGAAGTTAATAGCTTGGTAGCAAATAGGTCTTCCAAATGGACAATGACCCCAAGTATACTTCCAAAGTTGTGGCAAAATGGCTTAAGGACAACAAAGTCAAGGTATTGGAGTGGCCATCACAAAGCCCTGACCTCAATCCTATAGAAAATGTGTGGGCTGAACTGAAAAGCATGTGCGGGCAAGGAGGCCTGTAAACCTGACTCAGTTACACCAGCTCTGTCAGGAGGAATGGGCCAGAATTCACCCAATTTATTGTGGGAAGCTTGTGGAAGGCTACCAGAAACGTTTGACCCAATTTAAACAATTTAAAGGCAATGCTACCAAATACTAATTGAGTGTATGCAAACTTCTGACCCACTGGGAATGTGATGAAATAAATAAAAGCTGAAATAAATCATTCTCTGTACTATTATTCTGACATTTCACATTCTTAAAATAAAGTGGTGATCCTAACTGACCTGTCAGGGAATTTTTACTAGGATAAAATGTCACAAATTGTCAAAAACTGAGTTTAAATGTATTTGGCTAAGGTGTATGTGAACTTCCGACTTCAACTGTAGGTGTTCTTTAATGCAGGAGCATATAAATTGCGTACATTTGTTAGTGCAATGTTTTTGGAGAACAATTGATATCCACGTTTGGATTCCATTTTCCTGTTTGTTGCCCTACCCTATCCTCTCTGTCAGTATTTAAAGGGGATGTGGAAATGCTAGCCTAACCACTGTGCAGTAGTAGCTGCTGCCATGTGCACCAACGTGGACTGTCCAAATCCAACAATTGGAGAAGTCCATTGCCAGTGGCGAAAAAAGGAAGGAAGCTCAGGTTCAGTACCAAAGTGATCAGAGTGGTTTGATTCTCACCTCTATAATCACTGTGTTTTTCCACAGTGATTTTGCTGCCTAGACAGCTATCTTAGCTACTCACTCCTCTGGGAAAGAGCTATTCTTCTCTCCTGCACTGCTTGATAATCCACATCCACTCCTCAAAACACCAGCAAACAGCTCTCTGGTGAAATGCTTTCATCATGACGCACTCTGTGTATTTGGGCTGTTTCCATTTAGCTGGGTTCAGGTGTAGTTCACAGAGGCCGCCTCCAAACCCTGGTCACATGACTAGTGCTTAGGCCGTGGACGTGAGAGGCCCTTGTTTATGGAATATTGCCTTGGCATGGATTAAGAGGTTTTCCATGCCAAGCCAGCAATTAAAGTGCAGTTTGACTATACCACCCTTTTTATGTAAGTCCAGAAAATGAGATCTTTATTCCATGAAACGTTCCTGTTAATAGTAACAAATGGCCAAAAAAGTCCACACAAAGGTCCACATCTGGTGTCTCACTCAGTCGTGACTTGGCTTGCGTGTTTTGCAGAGAGTGCATAAGCTTTTTAAGATGGTCCCTGCTTTCACCCAGGTCCCTGGGGTGAAGACTGTATCCTCCTCCCCTTGACCCACTTGTGATTCACCTTGATCAAGGCAGGCTGCTGGCAGGGCAGCAGGTAGAGGCTGATCTGAGGCTGATCTGACAGCAGAGTTCACTGATTCTGTGCACCGTTGCGTAACCTATACTGAACAAAAATATAAATTCAACATGCAACAATTTCAAAGATTTTACTGAGTTAAAGTTCATAGAAGGAAATCAGTCAATTTAAATAATTTCATTAGGCCCTAATCTATGGATTTCACATGACTGGGCAGGGGCGCAGCCATGGGTGGGCCTGGGAGGGCATAGGCCCACCCACTGGGGAGCTAGGCCCAGCCAATCAGAATGAGTTCTTCCCCACAAAAGGGCTTTTCCCCCTCCTCAGACGATTCCGAAGGTGAAGAAGCCGGATGAGGAGGTCCTGGGCTGCAGTTGTGAGGCCGGTCGAGTGTACTGTCAAATTCTCTAAAACGATGTTGGACGCAGCTTATGGTAGAGAAATGAACATTAGATTTTCTGGCAACAGCTCTGTTGGACATTCCTGCAGTCAGCATGCCACTTGAGATATCTGTGGCATTGTGTTGTGTGACAAAACTGCACATTTTAGAGTGGCCTTTTATTGTCCCCAGCACAAGGTGCACCTGTGTAATGATCATGCTGTTTAATCATGTTCTTGATATGCCACACCTGTCAGGTGGATGGATTATCTTGGCAAATGAGAAATGCTCACTAACAGGGATGTAAACAAATTTGTGCACAACATTTGAGAGAAATACGCTTTTTGTGCGTATGGAACATTTCAGGGATCTTTTATTTCGGCTCATGAAACATGGGACCAACACTTTACATGTTGCGTTTATATTTTTGTTCAGTATATAAGGAAGCAGTTCAGTAATAAAGAATCTGCCTGAGACGGTCCATCTGGGTACAACATTTCTCAGCCTCCTGACGTGATGCCTGGTGGGCTTTATAAATATCCCCAGCCCATTCACACAGTGTGAACTGTGTTTCACCTACACACACCCTTCCCTCCAACAGTTTGCCTTCTCCTCTTGCTGAAAAGCAGGCTTTGTTTTGTTTGCCCCCGAGCATTTACCTCCCACTTTCTCCAGTTAACTGTCACTGTTCAAAAGCATAACATTCAAAGTCACATGCACACCAGTCCCCACTCAGGTTGACCTTTAGAAGATCATGCCTTTAGCTAAGATCAGGAAAGATGAACAAATTCCATCCAGAATTAGGGTAGAAAAACTGAAACAAATGGCAACCATTGATTGACCAAACCGACTGTTTCAACACAGAGAGACGCTTGAAAGCGATCAAGTTTCTTTCACGAGAGTCGAAACTCCGTTATGCAATTCCTTGTCAGCTGGGCACGGCGCTCTCTGTGATCTCCGTGACAATGTTGTTGTTCCTGATCAGATATGTCCGCGTGATAAGCTGTTCCAGAAATAAACCTTAATGAAAAACAAGAGATAAGAGGAGAGGAAGTATGCAGTGTGACTCCAAACCCCTCCCAAAGATCATATGAAGATATGGTGCTCTGCACAGTTTGTTAGGAGACCAGTAGGGCTTTGTGTGGCCAGCAGCCAATAATGAATTACACTATACTCTTAGAAAAATGGGTTCCGAAAGGGTTCTTCAGCTGTCCCCATAGGAGAACCCTTTTTGGTTCCAGGTAGAACCCTTTTTGGTTCCAGGTAGAACCCTTTCCAGTAGAACCCTCGGTGGAAAGGCTTCTACATAGAATCCAAAATGGTTCTAACTGGAACCAAAAAGGGTATGGGGGACAGCCGAGGAACCCTTTTAGGTTCTAGATAGCACCTTTTTTTCTAAGAGTGTACTCAGTATGTCTTTTAATATTGAATTGGTCCACTTTTCAGTCAGCTAGTAGTATCAAGAAAATAATTTGATATCTTGAATTATTTTTTATTAACATTTATCATTTTGAGAAACATTTTTTTTGAAAACTAAATAATTGCAAAAAACAATCAATGTTTAGCAGTATATGTAGTAGTAAAGCAATGAAAAGCACTCACATTTGACAATCATGAAGCTGTAGAGTTGCTTGATTACTGTCAGAGTGGCTGGCCAGGTCACCTTCAGTGTACACAAACAGTTTGGCCACAGTGTGTGTTTGGCCACAGCTATAACCAAAGGCATTTACTGGCCTTCGACACCCTCTGAGCTCACTGGTCCTTTGACCTCTAACCTGCTGCCCAATATTTCTTTTTGTTTGACAGGTCAACCGAGGCTGGAGGTTGGCCCCTTGCTGGGGGTTAGTACTGACCCTTTTATCACACAACCAACCTGCCTCTTGATGGATGAACATAGCATCAGACTGGCAAGAATGCTAACAACAACAAGCAGAGAAATAAGATAAGGCAGTGCAGCAAGTAATAAAATGAATGCTCTCTTGGTCCTCCTATTTTGGGACATAACTGAGACATTTGTTTCTCTCATTGGAATACAATGACTGCATTGAGTCAGAATGTTTATTGCAGGATAATTCCATTCCTCATTGTACTCCTAGCACTTATCAGGAGTATTTTTTTTTTTTGGGGGGGGGGGGGGCGGCTGTGAGGAACCAACAGCCAGGAAATTCAGAGTCAGGGGATCCATGGGATTATGGGAAGTGAGAGATGACAGAATCCTCCACTGCCCAGAATTTTACATGCGTTCGGCATCACTGCATAACCAGCTAAATGGACTCCAGATCCTAGGGCCTATAACATATTTAATGGATCATTGGAGTGGGACTTTCCAAGCCCTTCTATTGGGATTCCAAATGCCTGGAAATCATATAGGAAAGTACATTTAGGCTTGCAGCTTTAAAGTGAAGCACAAATGTGGCAGATTATTACAGTTAATCTAAGAGCAATTCAACAATAGTTCCTGATTGCTGATGGGGGAGAAGGCTGTGAAAGAGAGTTTAGAGGACAGTGGACTATATCCGTCTTCGATTGAAACATATGCAATAACGATTTGAATCTAAGACAATAGCTGTGCTGAATTCTTCATCAGCTCAAATCCCTTACTATTAGTAGCTTTACAAAGCTCTGCATCCTATTTCTTTAGTTACTTCATGCCAGAATGTTATAAGTGTAGAGTTATTCTGGGTGAGGTCAATCAGATAGTGTAACATATACTGTAATTCTCTCAATCTCTCTCTATGCTTCAACAACCCCACCATAGTCACCCCTCTGCTTCCACCTGGTCCATGAAGCTCAGAGAGAGTGTGTGTGTCTTTCCAAGCCCCCCTCTGCCTCCCCTCCTGATTTATCCACTATTTGGCTAACCTTGCTCTGAACCTGCCCCATGAGACTCAAGCGGTTTCAGCCCTCCTCTTCCACCATACTTGCACTACATGGCTCCCTCATCGACCTAGTTCCGTCTCAACATGCTTCTATCTTCTCCCTCCTCTTTCGCAACAGCTATAGCCCACTCAGGGAATGAAAAACAGGTCCTTAACAGAGGCTCAGGTTCTCTCCCAGCAGAGCACATCCTCTCTCCCTCTGTCCAGCCTGGTGATCACAATGAGCGGCCCTATCGTGAGCGCACAGGAGGGCATTTATGGTTCACTGGGATTCAAATGAATGTTTATGAGCCTTGTCTGGCAGCCAAAGGGCAGACACGTTCCCCATTTTTACAGTCATCTCTTATTGGTTGGCCCGGGGCTGTGTGTGTGTGTGGTTGCCTTGACTTGTGCTCAGACATAGGGTATGTCACAACAACACAGCTCTGGGTGTCTAGATCTGTGCACTAAAGATAACTTCCTAACTGTACATTCTTCCTCTGATGCTATGGTACAGTACATAAAGGTCAGAACCAAGGCCCATTCATTCATCATTAAAGACCTCCACCCTGGAAGATAAAAGCTTGTTCTTCTAAATCAGGTATTCCCCCTGACACCACATACAGTGCATTCAGAAAGTATTCAGACCCCTTGACTTTTGCCAGATTTTGTTACGTTACAGCCTTATTCTAAAATGGATTAAATTGATTTCCCTCATCAATCTACACACAATACCCCATAATGACAAAGCAGAAACAGGTTTGTAGAACATTTTGCAAGTTTATAAAAGAAAAACGTAAATAATACATTTACATAAGTATTCCGACCCTATACTCAGTACTTTGTTGAAGCGCCTTTGGTAGCGATTTCAGCCTAGAGTCTTCTTGGGTATGACACTACAAGCTTGGCACACCTGTATTTGGAGAGTTTCTCCCATTCTTCTCTGTAGATCCTCTCAAGCTCTGTCAGGTTGGATGGGGAGCATCGCTGCACAGCTATTTTTATGTCTCTCCAGAGATGTTTGATCGGGTTCAAGTCCGGGCTCTTGCTGGGCCACTCAAGGACATTCAGATACTTGTCCCGAAGCCACTCCTGCATTGTCTTGGCAGTGTGCTTAGGGTCGTTGTCCTGTTGGAAGGTGAACCTTCGCCCCCAGTCGGAGGTCCTGAGCGCTCTGGAACAGGTTTTCACTAAGGATCTCTCTGTACTTTGCTCCCCTCATCAAATCAAATCAAATTGTATTTGTCACATGTGCCGAATACAACAGGTGTAGACCTTACAGTGAAATGCTTACTTACAAGCCCTTAACCAACAATGCAGTTTTAAGAAAAATAAGTGTTAAGTAAAAAATTGAAAAGTAAACATAAAAAAAAAAGAATTAAAGGGCAGCAGTATAATAACAGTAGCGAGGCTATATACAGGGGGTACCAGTACAGAGTCAATGTGCGGGGGCACAGGTTAGTCGAGGTAATTGAGGTAATATGTACATGTAGGTAGAGTTCACGTGACTATGCATAGATAATAAACAGAGAGTGGCAGCAGCGTAAAAGAAAAATGCAAATAGTCCAGGTAGCCGTTTGATTAGCTGTTCAGGGGTCTTATGGCTTGGGGGTAGAAGCTGTTAACAAGCCTTTTGGACCTAGACTTGACGCTCCGGTACCGCTTGCCGTGTGGTAGCAGAGAGAACAGTCTATGACTAGGGTGGCTGGAGTCTTTGACAATTTTTAGGGCCTTCCGCCTGGTATAGAGGTCCTGGATTGCAGGAAGCTTGGCCCCAGTGATGTACTGGGCCGTACGCACTAACCTCTGTAGTACCTTGCGGTCGGAGGCCGAGCAGTTGCCATGCCAGGCAGTGATGCAACCAGTCAGGATGCTCTCGATGGTGCAGCTGTAGAACCTTTTGAGGATCTGAGGACCCATGCCAAATCTTTTCAGTCTCCTGAGGGGGAATAGGTTTTGTCGTGCCCTCTTCACGACTGTCTTGGTGTGTTTGGACCATGATAATTTGTTGGTGATATGGACAGCAAGGAACTTGAAGCTTTCAACCTGCTCCACTACAGCCCTGTCGATGTCGTTGAGGGAGAGGTTGTTATCCTGGCACCACATGGCCAGGTCTCTGACCTCCTCCCTATAGCCTATCTCATCGTTGTCGGTGATCAGGCCTACCACAGATGTGTCGTCGGCAAACTTAATGATGGTGTTCGAGTCGTGCCTGGCCATGCAGTCATGTGTGAACAGGGAATACAGGAGGGGACTGAGCACGCACCCCTGAGGAGCCCTCGTGTTGAGGATCAGCGTGGCAGATGTGTTGTTACCTACCCTTACCTACTGGGGGCCGCCTGTCAGGAAGTCCAGGATCCAGTTGCAGAGGGAGGTGTTTAGTCCCAGGGTCCTTAGCTTAGTGATGAGCTTTGAGGGCATTATGGTGTTGCACGCTGAGCTGTAGTCAATGAATAGCATTCTCACGTAGGTGTTCCTTTTGTCCAGGTGGGAAAGCGCAGTGTGGAGTGCAATAGAGATTGCATCATCTGTGGATCTGTTGGGGTGGTATGCAAATTGGAGTGGGTATAGGGTTTCTGGGATAATGGTGGTGATGTGAGCCATGACCAGCCTTTCAAAGCACTTCATGGCTACAGACGTGAGTGCTACAGGTCTGTAGTCATTTAGGCAGGTTACCTTAGTGTTCTTAGGCACAGGGACTATGGTGGTCTGTTCGAAACACGTTGGTATTACAGACTCAGTCATCTTTCCCTCAATCCTGACTAGTCTCCCAGTCCCTGCCACTGAAAAACATCCCCACAGCATGATGCTGCCACCACCATGCTTCACCGTAGGGATGGTGCCATGTTTCCTCCAAGACGTGACGCTTGGCATTCAGGCCAAAGAGTTAAATCTTTGTTTCATCAGACCAGAGAATCTTGTTTCTCATGGTCTGAGAGTCTTTAGGTGCCTTTTGGCAAAATCCAAGCGGGCTGTCATGTGCCTTTTACTGAGGAGTGGTTTCCACCTGGCCACTCTACCATAAAGGCCTGATTGGTGGAGTGCTGCAGAGATGTTTGTCCTTCTGGAAGGTTCTCTCATCTCCACAGAGGAACTCTGCAGCTCTGTCAGAGTGACCATAGTGTTCTTAGTCACCTCCCTGACCAAGGCCCTTCTCAGAGTCTTGGTGGTTCCAAACTTCTTCCGTTTAAGAACGATGGAGGCCAGTGTCTTGGGGACCTTCAAGGCTGCAGAATTTTTTTGGGACCCTTCCCCAGATCTGTGCCTCAACACAGTCCTGTCTCGGCGCTCTACGGACAATTCCTTCGATCTCATGGCTTGGTTTTTGCTCTGACATACACTGTCAACAGTGGGACCTTATATAGACAGGTGTGTGCATTTCCAAATCATGTCTAATCAATTGAATTTACCACAGGTGGACTCCAATCAGGTTGTAGAAACATCTCAAGGATGATCAATGGAAACAGGATGCACCTGAGCTCAATTTCGAGTCTCATAGCAAAGGGTCTGAATACTTATGTAAATAAGGAATTTCAGTTTTTTATAAATTAGTAAACATTTCTAAAAACCTGTTTTCACTTTGTCATTATGGGGTACTGTGTGTAGATTGATGAGGAAAAACAATGGTTTAATCAATTTTAGAATAAGGCTGTAATGTAACAAAATGTGGAAAAAGTCAAGGGGTCTGAATACTTTCTGAATGCACTGTATACTGTAATTTACACAGGTTCTCTTTGATGATCTCAGGGATACATTTTGAAAGGCCTTTTTGAACCATGTATTAGATTATTCAATAAAACATCTAATGGTTTCATGGTTAACCTTTTTCCAGCATGTAACAACTTAGGCCGGGATTCAATCCGAGTTCTCTAGTCTACAATGCAGCTTTTAAAGGCAATTTAACATCTCAAGAGCACTAAATCATTGTTTTGGATTGAATCCCGGTCCTGACTTACTTTACAGTGTATGTGAACAGTGTATGTCTCCGTTTTGCCTTCCAATGAATGTTGCTCATTTGCTGTTTCACAGCCTGGCATGTGGTTGGCATAACTGTGTTATCATTCTCTATCATGTCATCTGGTTAACTCTGCTGTGTTGACCACTCACTAGACATTTGCCAGTCTACGTGCACAAAGAGACACCTTGGTTGTCTGTAACATCAATTTATTAATTTGATTCCATTCAGACACATGATTGGTAGAAAAAAAAGGATAACACAAAACAGACTTGCAAAAAAAACAGCTGTTGATCCAGACTAGTTTTGCATGGCTTCTGCTCAATGTGTGAATGGTATTTAGTCCGTCCAACTACACACAGGAGATCAAGAACGAGACCAGGATAAGTTCCAGCAGCGTGTAAGTGAAATCTACCCCGCCGGAGCAACAATATACTTTATGCTAAAGTCCTCAAGACACTTTCCTGCATACTTTCAAAAGGCTTCCATTGTTTCCCAATGTCCTGTAGCCCATGGATACTTCCCTTCAACATCCTCCGGATTTAATGAGGTTCCTCTGATATGTATTGACATTCAGGATCATTTGTTTTTATGTCCTCCCCTTGAATGTATTCATGCAGGTATAGCTTCCAGAAAACTTGTGGATCTCTTCAAGTGCAGCTTGTGGCATGAAGCTAGGGTGTGGAGAAAGTACAGAGATAGGAGGTTACATATGAGTGAAAAACATGTATGTACTTTAAATTGGCCAAAATGATATGAGGCATTACCTTTTGAGGACAACGAGAGCATGCATGGTCCAGGGCATGTAAACGTAGGCTGTGTTAGTCCTGACTGCGTCCACAGTCCTTTCAGCAACTGTTTCTGGCTTGAGGGGAGGGAAGAGCGCTGGAAACCTACAGGAACAGAAAACCCAGAGAGATTAGGTATACAGTAACTACAATACATGCATGAAGAAAACGGTGCATGGCAGTAGTGGTGGTGTAATCTAAACTAGGGTGTGAAGAACCATGTTGTAGGCTTGCTCACCTGACTCTCATGCCCTGGAACATCTCAGTGTTGGTGTGGAAGGGGAGCACGGTGGTGCAGCCCACCCCGGGACAGTCCAGCAGGCCCAGAGTCAGGCTCTCCATGAAGGCCAGGGAGGAGGCCTTGGAGGTGCAGTAGTCGATGGCCCCAGGGATGGGCGACTGGGACAGGATAGAGTTTATACAGACCACGTGGCCGTGCTGGAGCTCCAGCATCCGTGGCAGGAAGGCCTTTGTAGTCTGGATGAGGGAGAAAAAAGGAGGGGGAGGGGGGAAATTGTACCGTTATACACATGAAATAGAGACACACAGGGGAAGCAGGCCCGAGTGGAGCCACAGATTGAGTTTGATGATTGCATTTCTGCAACCTGAAAGTTTGATCTCTATTCAAACAGAGAGTGCCATAGGTTTCAGAGGCCCTCTGATGTTCTACCTAGGGGCTGAAGCAGTAAGCCTATAATTTGGAAATACCCCAACATTCCTGTAAATAAAGCTGAGACTGCCATGCCTGCTGGGCGCCCACTTGACACCTTTGTCAACATGCAGGGGCATTGGCCAATAAAAGCATTTTTGGAGAATGATAAGATTGATCTAAATGTAAGGAAGCCCACACTTCTCTTCCTAAACCTCAACAACACTTACCCAGAACTGCCCCATTGTGTTGATATGTTGAGATTTCAAAAGAGAGTCATCGTCGCTGTCCATCAGACTTTTCCCATGGACCACTGCAGCGTTATTCACCAGGATCGTAACATCTCCCACCTGGCAAAATAATAACAAAACAAACGTCAGAAACACGACTGACATTTTTTTATTAAGAGGATTTATCCACTTTGTATTTGTACCTACTTTCTTTTCATGTGAATTTATGTGGTAGAGCTGGCAGTTATATTCAACACGCTTATCTTATCCTGACATTTTAATTGAGGTGTAATCTATATGTCAGATGGGGGAGAGGAATTAAGAAACGATGAATCCCTGCCTGTTCTGTAGAGAGGAGTAACAGCAGTGAGAGAAACCTTGACCCGTGAGCATTTCACTGGCTCCAAACAATATTTTTTATTTGTGTGGATAAACATTTCTAATTGGATTTACAATAGATCTAAATTGCATACCTTTTCCCTGACCACCTTGGCCTGCTTGTAAACCTCCTCCCGATTGGCCACGTCACACAGGAAGTAGTGGCAGTCTGTTCCTAATTGGGAGATCTCTTCACATGTCTCTTTCAGACACTTCTCTGTGCGGCCCCACAGGATCACCTGTTGAGGGTAAATATTAGCCAAGGGTTATAAAATAGGGTTATAAAATAACTGACATTACAGTTGCATAATACTGTAATATGCTCTGAATAAAATATGAGCAAGTAGCTCAGCTGCATGAATCCGCAATCCGCGATCTGTGCATTTATTGTCCTTAAAATCCTGAGAAAGACATAGCTAAAATAAGTTTAATGTGTAGCCAAAGACAAACAACTATGCCAATGACACATGCTCTCAACAAGTGTACAGACATTTCATGTTTGCAGCATTTGGCCCTAGGATGAGATGAGATAATTTGGTTGAAATGTTCCTTTCATTCAGAGAACAGAGAGGCCATTTTTAGAAGCAACAAATAGTTTCAGAGCAAGATTAAAGGGGTGGGGTTGCAGTGTGAATGAAGCGTCTCTTCATCAGCCTGGAGAGGGTAAATGAAGCTCAGTCATTTGAGCAGGGAACATGGGCTAGGAAGGAGGTGGGGGGCAGCGATTGGGCAATTAGATCTGTCAGTCTTTGGGGTCAGGGAAAGGTAATGAAATCAGGGGGTGAGCCCTCCTCATCTCTCAAACACACATTCTCAAAGAGATTACACGGCCTGTTGGGCAGATGACCCCAGTCATTTCTGGTCAGGGAGTCTGAAAACAGTTAGTGTGTGAAGTGCTGATGGGGCCAGTGTAGGGCTTGGCTGGTCGCCCGTGACCAAGGTTAATATTTTTGCAGAAAGTTCTCTGGAAAGTGATCCTGTGTGTGTGTGTGTGTGTCTGTCTTTCATCCACACTTACAGTATGATATCAATATTGTGTGAATACAAAAATCTTAATTCTACATGTAGACAAGAAAGATAACTTAAAACACAAGTAGAGTTCACAGTGACATCCTTGTCCTGATGGAGAATAGTACAGAGACAGCCAGGCTATAACCACTCATGTCTTTAGGAATGAATAGGAGGATAGTATATCTCAACATCTCAAACATGCATAGCTAGCTTGCCGAAGGTTTTGCCGCTATCTATCTTGTTTTACTGCAACACTACATCTAGGGCAATCTGATCAGCTGCCTGTGACAGTGTATTCATATCCCACCAATGTTTTAATGAAGCTAGTTCCTACAGGAGGGTCACAATCTGCATGATATGCAGTTTTGTATCAGTTCCAAGAGTAAAGAATGTTTCGCTTCCACTGGATGGGTCTTTGTTGGAGTTTCTTTAGATTGCTTTTTTGTTTGCTTCGTTTGCCAGCCCATTTGAGTAATCAGCAGAGGTGAACGGATGGGTCTAGGTAAATTACTGAAAGCCTTTAATAGGATTTCATCCTAACAAACAAACCTGACATTTCTCATTAAAAATCACCACTCACACTGTGCTCTCCTGTTATTTAATTCATTATGCTTATCTGCCAGTCCCAACACACTGGGGCTTCAGGATAAACAATGGCTGGCCAAATCTAGAGCCATCAGCTTAGAATGCCTAAGTGTTGTGGAAAACTCATTCTAAATTTCCTCACATCGAGTGACTAAGTATCACTGATAAACCAGTGATTACTCTGTCTGAAGTGCCATATCTGACAAGATTAAACAACATTCACCAATTGTGTAAAACTGATGGTCTATTCAAGGACATGATTTATTCAAAGACAGTAAGTCTTGCCCAGCACCAAGTGCTGGTGTGTCAGGGTGCAATGATGATGAACTGGCGATGTGGTGGGCCTCATCCACATCCCTACACCAGAACGCAATAACATTTCACAAGGAAAAACATGGGTTCAAGGATGGGCATGAACCCTCTTCTTCACACCAGTTGTAGGGGATAGGGGCTAACAGGGAGGGGGCATGGGGAGGGGGAACGGGGAGTTCAGGAGGCAGTCGCCTGCCCTGCCGCTGTCTAATTAGTGCGGAGACAGCAGGGTCAGTTGCAGGGCAATACCCAGCTGGGAGCAGTGTGCTTCCCGCCTCCCACACACACACACACACACACACACACACACACACACACACACACACACACACACACACACTATATAGGGCTTGACAATGTATAAAGCCACTATCAACCTGGGTAGAGGCATATGTTCCCAGTTCTCCTAATGAGTAGCCAGGGCTAAGAAAGATGCCAATATCTCTTAGTATTTTCAATTGTACTTTCTTCTTCCACATGTTCACAATATTATGATCCACAAATTGAGTCGCAAAACCTAAATGCCCCCCCTAACTACCTTATTAAATTCTACATGCTGACATTCTTTACCAAGGGGATTTTGGATTTCTTGTTTGGGATGCCAGTGGAATATATTTGAATTGCATAGGGTACATTGAGAGCATATGTGAATATGTTGCTTCAACCTCTGAAACATTTATTGTGGTTGTCCTAGAGGCCCCCTCTCTCTGTCTCTGTTCTCTGAACTTGGTTGCTGAGCTTTTGTAAAGTTGCTGTGGTTTATTGTTTTAGTGCTTCACTCTGTAATGGCTCTTTTGATGACACACACAAGGCCTCACTCCCCCTCTCAACTCCCTCTATCCCCCTCTCACCAGTCTCTCCTTTTCACCTCACATCATTCTTTCATCAATGCTGTGGCTAGTGCACTCCCTACCGTGAAAGCACCAAAGCTAGTAGAGAGAATAGAGAAATTCCGTCTGCCAATCACAATGGACCTCAAACTGGGGTAAAGTCTTTCCTAGAGGTTATTTGTGATGAATGTCCTACTTCTTTTTAGCATCTCTTAGGCAGGGAGTGATTGTGAGGCACATTAGCGCAGGTGTTGTTTTCAAAGCCTTCACACCTTGATAATACCCAACAATGGGGTGCTGACAAGAATGGTGCCTTCCTTTGTTGTGCAGCTGCAAATTATAGCTTCAAAAGCCACAAGTTTTTTTGTCGGTTGTTCCCTGAGGAGATGTTGATGGAAGGATGAAGAGCAAGGCCATTGCACTTCAACTTCAAATGTTTGTTTTTTTAGCTCGGCCACATAATGTAAAGAAAAGCAACAACTGCAACGTGGTCCTCCATATGACAATTCATAAAGCTCTAATTCTTTGTCTAAGTTGCATGGGCGAAAATACAACTAGCTTTTTAATCATTTGTAAAAAAAGAAGAAAAAATAATAGGTGTGGGGGGGGATGGTATTCATATGGAATCATTGTGAAATGATTATGTCTCCATCTGTGTGTCTGAGACTCTGTCCATTACACATCAGAGCTAACAGAACACTATGGTGGTTCACCATGCACTCAGCTGTGTAATGTTTGGATTGTAATTGGAATAGTGGGTAGTCTGACCAGTAGTGTCAGGGACTATCAATGTAGTAACTGGGGCATTTCAAGCCAAAGTGACTGTTCCTTGTTAAGGAGGAGGGTGGGGACAGGCTATTTATAAGAGCCTTGGCTGACAGGTGCATGTTTTGGATGGGTGAGGCAGCTGAAACATGCCATCTTCCTCTGTGGGCTTAATTTCACCTCAATAATAAACTCAGTGTAAGGTAGCAGGTTGACGTTTATTGTCATGAGTCTTGTCCTGGAGGCAGAACGGTGCGATTTCCCCTTAGATAGGCCAGCTGCTAAGTCAAAATTGGCTATATCGTAAAAACTTCATGAAAACAATAATGTGTTTTTGGTCTTAAATTAAGGTTAGGGTTAGGCATTATGGTTAGCAGTGTGGTTAAGGTTAGGGTTATGTTTAAAATCAGATTTTATGACTTTGTGGCTGTGCTAGCTAGTGACCACTTTGCAGAGCTGCCTCCAGAACAAGATTCATTATGAAAAACGCTAACCTGCGGTAGTTTCTGCCTTGCCAGTTTGCTTGAAGAACACATCTGAATCAGTGTTTTATTATGACAATGTGATGTCTTGTGTAGGCACTTGGCACAGTTAGTGTTCATCTGCTAGTCCCAGTAGGACTACAACATTTCTTCTGTGAGGATTATGTGATTAGCTTTTAAACATGTTTCTTCAGAAAGTTTAAAAAGTAGGGGAAAAAACACATTCATCCCAATTCCATAGGAGTGATATGTTATGACTTGATCAAGGTCAGTCCTGCTGGCAGTCATCAACAATACAACTTTATTCTGGACATTAATGATGCCTGATCTCATCCAATATCAGTTTTTAGCCATAACTCCTCTTTCTGAGCTTTGGCTGAACATAAATCATTCCATGCTTCACTATAATACGTCAGCGGTCAAACGGTCAGAGGGAGACCTTTGATTTCTGCAGACATGCCCTCTGGTTGAACTACTCTGTTGTGCAAGTTTAACCAAAATTGAGGGCCCTGTCCTGCAATCTGATTGGCCCATCTACTCCTAAAGTCATGACCCCATGCATTCATATTACAGAGGAAACAATAGATTGGAAGAACAAGCGGACAAACTAATGTATTTGCCCTCACAATGTAGGCTACCTGCTGCAAACCTATGGAGCTTTTGGTTAAGGAAGATATGGGAGGATGGTAGTACATCAATAAAAATAATAGTTATGTCAAGAAGTGTGCATAAAAAAACGAGGTATTGCACAGAAGGTGATCAGACGTAGGCTACAGGTTGGTAAAGGGTATCAACTTATTCATCGTTATAACCATGTAGCCTAATTAATGAGTGTACTAATTCAAAAGATATGAAAACATGCACAGGTCTGGGGCTATAGGCTATTTTAGGAGTGCTCATATTGCTCAAGGGTAAGTGAACCCAATCACGTTTGAGGCGCAACAAGTTGCATAATACAATCAATAAAGTGCAGAAACTAAACGCATGCATGTGTTTTATTTACCTTTTTAGCGCCCTGCTTGGCAAACTCCTGAGCCAGGTGACGACCGATACCTCGTCCCCCGCCTGTGATCAGCACCACCTCCTTGATCAGAGTTTTTCGTCTACTTGGTAGCAGTAAGTACACACTTGCTTTCAATATGTAGTAGACAATGTGGACGGGGAAAAGCACCATACAGCTCAAACACTTCAAATCCATGTTACTTATTGTACAGTAACCTAAATTCTCTGAATTTTTCGAACACAAACACAAGTTCGATATCCTCCAATCGTGATGTCCTTGGCAGAGCAGAGTTCAAGATTAGGTTCTTAGGTAATTATCTGGTTAAAACCAATATCAAACTAGCCTACTGCAGCACTTGAAGTCAATGTATCATAACATTTAGGCTATTATGTCCCAAGCTCAGAAATGCGTCAATATGCGGAGCTCTGGCATGTTTATCGATTATTCAGGTTATTGACAAAACTATTATTTTTGACTAATGACCTCATTACACCGGTAGTCCGCTGTTACTTTTCAAGTAGCCTAAAGAAGGCGCGAGTGTCTCCGAAGGCAAGCGCTACTGAATCGTCTACACAACAAGTGTGTTGTGTTCCTATCCTTCGACGTTACCGCCTCTGACTCCGATAGCTTACTTTATAGCGCTCTGACTACGCGTCTCCGCAGTGCTAAAGACCATTAATCCTGATTGACAGGTTGAATGGTGAAGAATATATTGCTTTACTGTGTGTCGACTGTGACTGGTTGTCTCACTCCCCAGCCCCGAGACGCGTCTGCCACCACTGCTATGAAGTCATATTTCAGTATTTCAGTCCTCTTGAAATCAATAATATTATTCCTCCCGAAGTTGTTTACAGTGAGCTAACATTCACCCAAACTGGTTGGGCTTGGTTACATCACATGTATCCTACAGTAGCAGTATCAAAGTAAAAAAAAAAACCACACTTTCACACTCTTCACATAAACTGCTGCTGCTACTCTGTTTATTATATATCCTGATTGCCTAGTCACTTACCTCTACCTACATACTGTATTACCTCAATTACCTAAACTATCTCGTAACCCTGCACATTGACTTGGTACTGGTACTCCTTGTATATAGCCTCGTTATTGTTATTTTATTGCGTTAATATTTCCTTATTTCCTTTAGCAAATATTTGTCTTACTTTTTAACTCTGCATTGATGTGAACGGGCTCATAAGTAAGCATTTCACAGTAAAGTCTACACCTGTTGTATTCGGCTCAAGCTCGCTCTTTCTCTCTCTACATGTATCTCTCCTTCTCTCTATCTCTCTGTCTATAATTGACAATTAATCAGATATTTGTTATGACTGCTTGTAAAACATATAATGATCCACTCCTTTTATTTTTTATGTATACAGTGGGAGGAAAAGTGCTGAATACTCTATAGATTTTTTGGAGAACCACCCTTGCCAGAGACCTTAAGACTTGCATGACCTCCCTGAGCTAATGTCTAGACTTGAGCTCAGTGGGCTAACACAGTGGTGACCAGGAGACCCGGGTTCAAACCCAGTTGGCCACATCTGCATTGACCTACCTATTACAGGTAAATACACAGGTTTTACTATGTGATGTAAAATTTGGTCAATCTGGCTGACATGAAAAAGGGGTGCTTTTGGCATATATAATGGTGGCATACATAATTACACACTACTTCATGTGATAAAAGTTCATTTCAATGCATGAGAAGATGGGGCACTGTGAAGACTAGACATTAAGACCCCTGATGTAGTGATCTGTCACTTGAAACACATCTGTCTCTGTGACAATACAGAAATGGGTCAGTCCCAGAAACTTGGCAAGGTGAGAATTAGGGACCTGCATAAATACCTCAGAAACAAATCTAGTCAATTCATGGGATGCAGACAAGATTCCAGTCTGTGATTTTTGGCCCAGGCCCTGTGATTTTTGCTGGGTATAGCTGCTGAATGGAGGGCTTTTTCAGAAACTGGGATGGGTTTAAGAGAGCAGCTTGACAATGGCGGCTTTGTGCTGGGCTCAGCTTCTCAGAAAAAAAGGCTGAGAGACTCTCTGGGACGGCTAAAAGGTTGGCTAGTCCTAAAAAACAGCTCCAGTTGCTGTCATTTTCTTGCACATTTCACAGAGCTACAAATCACTATGCATTGAAATAAGACATCAAAGTATTTAAAGAGATTTAATTCTGAATTATAATGAACATACTTTTTTTGTAAACAACACCACATTTATTCGGTTTCAATTCGAAATACGATGAATTTTGTTTCCAAATGTGTCTAGACTAGAGACCTTTCTGACAGAGAACATGGTCTGCTATCACTAGTCATCACTGCCATCTACAGATGAACATTAAAAGTTCAGATACCAGTGTCCTCTGCTTCACAATAAATTATATGATTGATTTAATAATAATAATAATAATAATAATAATAATAATAATAATATGCCATTTAGCAGACGCTTTTATCCAAAGCGATTTACAGTCATGTGTGCATACATTTTTACGTATGGGTGTTCCCGGGGATCGAACCCACTACCCTGGCGTTACAAGCGCCATGCTCTACCAATTGAGCTACATTTAAAAGGACATTAAAAGGAATTAATTACTATTGAATTTATACAAATGTATATTCATAAAAATATCAAATTGTGAAATATATGTTTAATGTGTAATTGCTTTATTCCATAAAATACATTTAATAAAATGATGAATGTTCCTTTGTCACTGGCACTCAAAGTCATCTAGATAGAACAAGGTCAGAGCAGGGTGTACACAAAGCAGTAGGAGGGGCAAAGAAAACCCAAGTAGCTGGATAACATATTCACACCTAATGACTTACTTCTACTGTAGCCTACCTGAGATCGCACTACAAGCACCATGGACATCAGTGCTGCGATTTTAATAATTGGCTTTGCTGCAGTGATTGCAGCCTTCCTCCTTCTGGTAATTGGTCTAGTGTACTCTGAGATGATGAATTCAGACATTCCTCAAGGGGTTGCAAATCGAGGGAAACTGCATGTAGTTCATGGCTTGTTTGTTGGCATAGCAATTGTGGTAAGTATCTATGGAATTGTTAGTGCTTATTATTTTATGTTGAATGCAAGTCAAATCATGTTCAAGTCTATGTAGGAATAATTAATTTATCTTACTCCTTGGTGAAAAGAAAAACATGCTTGTACTTGAATACTAAAAGAGAACTCTGCTCTTTAAAAGATGCTTGTCCTTTCTCTGTAATCTAAACACTGATAAAGCGTCAATGGTGTAGATAAGAGAACAGGTCTGAATAAATGATGAAAAGCCAAAGTCTTTCAGGCGTTCCATTGTTTGGGTAAGGACATACCAGCAGAGTTTCACAGTACTAGCTATAGAGTGGTGAGGAGGAGGAGTCTACCGTGTCCAGAAGCAACTTCACCATTCATTTTCGGGATTCAGGTTCACTCAAACATCGTTTTAAGCTTTGTTTTACTATTGACAGTTACAGCTGATTTCTGGACTGTATATCGATTCGGTCTCCTTAAATATTTGTCATTGATTTAGTCGTTTCAGTCTCTGAATTGTTTAATCAAACTTTTCACCTCCAGCTCCTGATATCAGGGCATAAGAACTTAAATCTGTGTCCTGAATTAGCCTAGTGTGCATGTGCGCCCAGCTACAGTATATGCTCGAGCTTGTATTCCCCGGATTTCCCTGGCTAAACTAGCTGGCTAGCTGAACTATGCTAGTTTTCGTCCTCATTGCCAAACTTCATAAATACTGTAACTAATAAATTAGCTGGAAAGAAACTTGAAAATGATTTATTTTTTGTTTGAATAGTCATGAATGGTTCGAGCCATTTGTCATGTCGTAACACAACGACGGTGAAGGATATCATTGACACTTAATGCGGATCCAAGTTCAGTTTTGAGATCTACCGGCATCATTGGCGTAGGGTTAGCTGGACATTTCTGAATCGTCTTGGAACTGTGACAACGGGCATCCTCTCTCAACTTGGCTCGATGGGATATGTAGTGATTTTGCCAACACAGCCAGATATGGACACAGTCTTGTGCCCTTAACCTTTTCTAAATGGACTATCATATTTGTTGATTAAATCAGACATTATTTATATTATTATTGTTATGTAATTTTATTAGTGGGTAGATCAGCTTTAATATTGCAAAATTATTGTGGCTTGTATTAATCTAATTGTCTGCATCATTTCCAATCCCCCATATATTTTTTGGGTAAATATATACTGTTGAAGTCAGAAGTTTACATACACCTTAGCCAAATACATTTAAACTCAGTTTTTCACAATTCGTGACATTTAATCCTAGTAAAAATTCCCTCTTAGAACAGTTAGGATCACCACTTTATTTTAAGAAAGTGAAATGTCAGAATAATAGTGGAGAGAATGATTTATTTCAGCTTTTATTTCTTTCATCACATTCCTAGTGGGTCAGAAGTTTACATACACTCAATGCAGCAAAGCACCCCCACAGCATGATGCTGCCACCCCCGTGCTTCACGGTTGGGATGGTGTTCTTCAGCTTGCAAGCTACCCCCTTTTTCCTCCAAACATAATGATGGTCATTATGGCCAAACAGTTCTATTTTTGTTTCATCAGACCTTAGGACATTTCTCCAAAAAGTACAATCTTTGTCCCCATGTGCAGTTGCAAACCGTAGTCTGGCTTTTTAATGGCGGTTTTGGAGCAATGGCTTCTTCCTTGCTGAGCAGCCTTTCAGGTTATGTCGATATAGGACTTGTTTTATTGTGGATATAGATACTTTTGTACCTGTTTCCTCCAGCATCTTCACAAGGTCCTTTGCTGTTGTTCTGGGATTGATTTGCACTTTTCGCACCAAAGTACGTTCATCTCTAGGAGACAGAACGCGTCTCCTTCCTGAGCGGTATGATGGCTGTGTGGTCCCATGGTGTTTATACTTGCGTACTATTGTTTGTACAGATGAATGTGGTACCTTCAGGCATTTGGAAATTGCTCTCAAGGATCAACCAGACTTGTGGAGGTCTACAATTTTTTTTCTGAGGTCTTGGCTGATTTCTTTTGATTTTCCCATGATGTCAAGCAAAGAGGCACTGAGTTTGAAGGAAGGCCTTGAAATACATCCACAGGTACACCTCCAATTGACTCAAATGATGTCAATTAGCCTATTAGAAGCTTCTAAAGCCATTTTCCAAGCTGTTTAAAGGCACAGTCAACTTAGTGTATGTAAACTTCTGACCCACTGGAATTGTGATACAGTGAATTATAAGTGAAATAATCTGTCTGTAAACAATTGTTGGAAGAATTACTTGTGTCATGCACAAAGTAGATGTCCTAACCGACTTGCCAAAACTATAGTTTGTTAACAAGAAATTTGTGGAGTGGTTGAAAAACAAGTTTTAATGACTCCAACCTAAGTGTATGTAAACGTCCGACTTCAACTGTATATACTGAACAGAAATATAAACACAACATGTAAATTAAAGATCCCAGACATTTTCCATATGCACTAAAAGCTTATTTCTCTCAAATTTTGTGCATAAATTTGTTTACATCCCTGTTGGTAAACATTTATCATTTGTCAAGATAATCCATCCACTTGACAGGTGTGGCATATCAAGAAGCTGATTAAACAGCATTATCCTTACACAGTACCTTGTGCCGGGGACAATAAAAGGCCACTAAAATGTGCAGTTTTGTCACACAACACAATGCCACAGATGTCTCAAGTTCTGAGGGAGCATGCAATTGGCATGCTGACTGCAGGAATGTCCACCAGAGCTGTTGCCAGAGAATTGAATGTTCATTTCTCTACCATAAGCCGCCTCCAACGTCATTTTAGAGAATTTGGCAGTACATCCAACCGGCCTCACAACCGCAGACCATGTGTAACCACGCCAGCTCAAGACCTCCACATCCGGCTTCACCTGAGGGATTGTCTGACGAGGAGTATTTCTGTCTGTAATAAAGCCCTTTTGTGGGGAAAAACTCATTCTGATTGGCTCTGCCTGGCTCCCCAGTGGGTGGACCTGGCTCCCAAGTGGGTGGGCCTATGCCCTCCCAGGCCCGCCCATGGCTGCGCCCCTGACCAGTCATGTGAAATCCATAGATTTGGGCCTAATGCATTCATTTCAATTGACTGATTTCCTTCTATGAACTGTAACTCAGTAAAATCTTGAAATTGTTGCATGTTGCGTTTATATGTTTTTTTTTGTATATATATATATTATTTTAAATATATATTTTCCTTCTTTATTATTTTCCCCTAACCCTACCACCCCTCCCCTAATTGGTGTAAACTAATGGACAACAATAGTTAGGCTTCTACTTCCAGCTTATAGAGTACATACTATATCAATTTTACAAACACAGTTATCTTTTGTTTGTTTTTAGTCCCATCCTTCAGGTTCCCTCAACCTCTTCCATCTATCTCTGAAGACCACCCAGTTTTGATTTCTAGCTGCCCTATATTCTTCCACTGTGCTGTGATGTTTCACAAAATTTCAGAACCTTTCTATTCTCATAGTTTATACAGATTGTAAATTAAAGATAACATTTTTTACTAAGAGTATTATTATATTATTGATCGATTGACTATGACTTTTCAAATCACCCAGCAGTGCTATTCGCAGAGTTATCTCCAAGTAAATGTCACAATTTTCCAGCCATTCCTGAACCTGTGACAAAAAACAAGCTACATATGGGCAGTACCAAAACAAGTGATCTAATGATTCTATCTCTTTGCAGCAAAATCAGACTTTATTAGTATAATAAGTAATCCAGGAATGTCACGTGTTAATTGACACGAGCAAACTCGATAAAATAGCAACTCTACAGAGCACCAATGGCTACAATGAATGGCTAAATTACTTCCGGACCATAATGGTCCACAGAGCTTCTCCTCCTCCTCAACACTCTATTAGGGTCAATACAAAGTCCACCTACTGGTAAAACCTTAACTGTGTCATGGTGTCATTATGGCCCTATTCCCACTATGAGATATGAAGGAGAGTCTGAGGAGCGGGGTGGCGAAAGAGATATCTACTTTTCAATGCACATTACATCATTACCTTACCTTTCATTGTGGCTGGCAACACGACATTCTTAGTCCGCAGCTCAAATTGACCGTAAATATCACAGTAGCCAGTAAGCATAAACTATTCAACGATGACAGAAACGTTATTCTAAAACATATTACACTATTGAATAATGCAACCAAACCATATTACACTCTTGAATAATGCAACAATTCACAAGCATGTATGTGCAGACAATTACAGGGTTTAGTTTCTTGTCTGTAGGATACACTCATTTCATTTTAGCTTCAAGACAAAAGCACAGAGTTGCTATAACGGCATGTCTTCAGTATCGTTAGCCTATCAAAAATGAACGATTAACCCTCTTATACGAATATAAAAGTACAGTAGGCCTACCTTACAACGTTACAACAAAATGGCTAAAAAATAATGTAAATGTAAACCAAGCTTAATTTTTATCAATATCATGCAAATCATTACGTGGTCAAATCCATTTGCAACTGAAAACATGGGTACCTAGGCCTTTTTAATACCAAATTATTGACTGGAATTAATCAATCAACACAATAGTGATGATATGCTGTATGAGTATATTTTTAGTTACAGATGCAAAGCCCTACACAATGCAACCTTGCAAACAGCAAGCTCAGCCCTGTTAGTTTTTGTCAAATCACGTTTTTCATCTCTGTCTTCTAAGTCGCTCTGGATAAGAGCGTCTGCTAAATGATGTAAATGTAAATGTAAAGGGTTTTAATGTTTTCATCCTCCCTAGGGCCATGATTTTTTTTAAGGTATGATCTTATTAGAAAAATGTTCTGGTCCCATCATAGCCCATATAACAGTTTTATAGTAATTTTTTTTACAGCTGATTTGTGACTATGTCATACTCTGGGACCTGTGGTGCCACCTCTGACATCACCACATAATTTTACAAATGAAAAAGCATATCCTATTTGTATGATCTAATATATATATATATATAATATTTTTTTGGGGGGTACATTTGACATGTTTTTGATGGTGGGGATGGTCTTCCATAGTTTTACATGGCTCAGTGCAGCCGGCAGCTACTGTGACTATTTCAGAATATAACAGGCTGTTACTGCAATTTCAGGTAAAAACTCAAAACAAGTCTCAAATATTAGGAAAAAGTACAATTTATACTGGAGGAGTGTTGGCTCAACAAGACAATTATATTTACACTGCCCTGCATCAAGGGGGGCAACTGTCGGGTGAGTGTTGTTCGCAACCTCCGGGGGTAGTGGTCGAGACGTAGCAAGTATGCAAGTTTACATTTGAGTAATATGTGTAGCAGATGATATTTTTACGAAGTTTAGTAAGCGTGAAGAGACTCCTTAAAATGAACTGAGCTGTTGCATTCATTGAATCTTAATGTGCAAGCAATAAGAAAAGCTATATTGTTGCAATTGAAAAATATTCCAGCTCACAATGGTTCGTGTTGACCTTACTTCTAAGATAGGCTATAGGCTAAGCCACCTGAATAAATCTGCATACAATGTGTTCTACCTTTTATGAGAAATGCCACCTCTCTCTCCCCCCCCCCCCTTTCTGTCCTGTCAGGGCCGTATCCTGGACCGTCTGGGTCTGTGTCATCAGGTCAGGTTCACCAGGTGGTTCAGAAGAAGGTTCCTGGTCCATATAAGACCAGTTCCCCCAGGGCTACGTGTGAAGGACCTGACCTTCTCTGAGGTGCCAGTTAGGGTGTATGAGCCTACGACTGGCTCACTGGGCCTGAGGAGGGGCCTGGTGTATTTCCATGGAGGAGGATGGGTGTTGGGCAGTTTGGGTAATAAGATCAGACAAAAATTATGTCTAGGTGATATACTCCGAGTCGATATTCATGTAATAATAAGGAATTCCCTTGACCATGCCCACAAATGATTTCCCATTGACCCCCAGTGTAAAAGAGCCAACTTCGTTGACAATTTTTTGTTGTACAGAAATACTGTAACAAATCATGCCGAAAAGCTGCTGTGTTGTTCAATGTACATGCAATGCAATGCAATGCAATGCTCCTACGTATGGAAATAAAGCCTGTGAGAAGAGCCCTGTAGCTTCAGGCTATTCGGTGTGGGAAATTGTGGGGAGCCAGTGTCCAAGTAGGCTACATGTACAGTGCATTCGGAAAGTATTCAGACCCCTTGACTTTTTCTACATTTTGTTACGTTACAGCCTTATTCTAAAATTGATTAATATGATTTTTTTCATCAATCTACACACAATACCCCATAATGACAAAGCAAAAACAGGATTTTAGAAATGTTTGCAAATGTATTAAAAATAAAAAACAGAAATACCTTATTGCTATGAGACTCAAAATTGAGCTCAGGTGCATCCTGTTTCCATTGATCATCCTTGAGATTTTTCTTCAACTTGATTTAAGTCCACCTGTGGTAAATTCAATTGATTGGACAGGCACACACCATGTCTATATAAGGTCCCACAGTTGACAGTGCATGTCAGAGCAAAAACCAAGTCATGAGGTCGAAGTAATTGTCCGTAGAGCTCCGAGACAAGATTGTGTCGAGGCACAGATCTGGGGAAGGGTACCAAAAAATGTCTGCAGCATTGAAGGTCCCCAAGAACACAGTGGCCTCCATCATTCTTAAATGGAAGAAGTTTTAAACTACCTAGACTCTTCCTAGACCTGGCCGCCCAGCCAAACTAAGCAATCGGGGGAGAAGGGCTTTGGTCAGGGAGATGACCAAGAACCCGATGGTCACTTTGACAGGGCTCCAGAGTTCCTCTGTGGAGATGGGAGAACCTTCCAGAAGGACAACCATCTCTGCAGCACTGCACCAATCAGGTCTTTATGGTAGAGTGGCCAGACGGAAGCCACTCCTCAGTAAAAGGCACATGGCAGCCCGCTTGGAGTTTGCCAAAAGGCACCTACAGGACTCAGACCATGAAACAAGATTCTCTGGTCTGATGAAACTGAACTCTTTGGCCTGAATGCCAAGCGCCATGTCTGGAGGAAACCTGGCACCATCCCTACGGTGAAGCATGGTGGTGGCAGCATCATGCTGTGGGGATGTTTTTCAGCAGCAGGGACTGGGAGACTAGTCAGGATCGAGGTAAAGATGAATGGAGCAAAGTACAGAGAGATCCTTGATGAAAACCTGCTCCAGAGCGCTCATGACCTCTGACTGGGGCGAAGGTTCACCTTCCAACAGGACAACGACCCTAAGCACACAGCCAAGACAACGCAGGAGTGGCTTCGGGACAAGTCTCTGAATGTCATTGAGTGGCCCAGCCTGAGCCCGGACTTGAACCCAATTGAACATCTCTGGAGAGACATGAAAATAGCTGTGCAGCGACGCTCCCCATCCAACCTGAGTGTTTGAGAGGATCTGCAGAGAAGAATGGGAGAAACTCCCCAAATACAAGTGTGCCAAGCTTGTAGCCTCATACCCAAGAAGACTCAAGGCTGTAATCACTGCCAAAGGTGCTTCTATAAAGTACTGAGTAAAGGGTCTGAATACTTATGTAAATGTAATATTTCAGTTTTTTTTTATATAAATTTGCTCAAATTTCTAAAAACCAGTTTTTGCTTTGTCATTATGGGGTATTGTGTGTAGATTGATGAGGGGGGGGAAACAATTTAATCAATTTCAGAATAAGGCTGTAACGTAACAAAATGTGGTCTGAATACTTTCCGAATGCACTTTAGCTAGCTCTGTGTGTGGAAAATATTTAATGACAGGTAAGACGTTTAACTTGTTTAGTATAGTCTGTTTGTAACTCCATTCACTACTTGTAGCTGTATCGTCAGTTTGTTTGTGTTTTTGTCTTGGCTAGCTTAATGTTCTGGTCGGTAGCTAGCTAGCGCTCACTCACGTGGCTGCTAGCACCGTCATGAAAAGGGGCATGAGGGAAGCGCTACAATGTTACGTTTTTCTAAGTAGTGAGAAAGCTTGGGAGCAGGCAATGTTGAAAAGTAATCTTTAGACATGTACTTTTCTTAACTGTAGTTTTGCAATTGACTAAAACAAGCAGACAACAAGAAAATTGTGTTTGAAAAAGGTAAGGTTTTTGCTGTGAGCCAATGGGGTAACCTAGGTAACCACAGGTTGTTTTCCCCACAGGCGGGCAGGGCGTACCGACTGAGAGTATTGCTTGTCTTACCATAAGGTCCTGCAAAATGTTAATCCTCTGTTTACTAAAGTCTAAAACTAATGTTCTGTTTATCGTGATTAGATACTGCAGATGACGTCTGCAGGCACATTGCCAAGGAGGCTGAAACCACAGTGATTTCTGTTGGGTAACTTTTACTTTCTGACTCACTGCCTCAAAATGTGATTCCAAAGCAGATTAATACAGTGAAAATGGCTGTGAAGCTGTCAAAGACTTGACAGGTTGCTCCTTTCTCCACCCTCTCATGCCTTCTAGATATCGGCTTGCCCCTGAACATCGGTACCCCACTCAGCTGGATGACTGTGATGCTGCAACGTGCCACTTCCTGTCTGTGGCAGAGGCAGAGTTTGGGGTGGACCCAGGCAGAGTGGCAGTCGGGGGTGATAGTGTTGGGGCAAACCTGGCAGCTGCACTATGCCAACGTCTGGCCAAGAGAAAAGATGGACATCTGCTGTCTCCCTGTGCCCAGGTCCTCATCTACCCAGCTCTGCAAATGGCAGATTTCAACCTGCCCTCGTACCAGCAGAATCATGCTGTGCCCATATTGTTCCGTGGCCGGATGGCTTTCTACTTCCTGCAGTATCTCAACGGGGACACGTCAGTGTGCCAGGACGTGCTGGAGGGGAACCACATCCCTGCTGAGATGAGGCTAGCTTTCAAGGAGTGGCTCTCCCCAGAACACCTCCCTCCTGAGTGCAGGGTGCGGGGCGACCTCCAGAAGGTACACTCAGCCTTAGACTACAACGGAGAGGTGTACCACATAATCAAAGACGGTCTGGATCCGGAGGTCTCCCCGCTCCTAGCGGAGGATGCTGTTATCCATCTGACCCCGCCGGCCTTTATCCTGACCTGTGAGTACGACGTGCTGAGGGATGATGGGATCCTGTACAGGAAGAGGCTGCTGGAGCTGGGACTGGACGTCACCTGGCATCATGTTCCAGATGGCTTCCATGGACTTGTGGATTTTTTCAAAGCGGGCTGGCTAACCTTCCCGTCTGCAACACGAGCTGTAGATAGTATTGTAAGCTATGTAAAAACCCTTTGAGAAACACTAAAGTGATTAAATGGATGTTGAATTTTGATCTGTGCGGATTCAAATGTTATGTGGATTATTTAGAGAGGAGGTTTTTCATGTTCCTGGAAAGTGACTTTGTTCTGTTTACAGTAAGGCAAAGCTAATAAACACTTACACAGCTTAGTACATGTTTTACTCTTATTTTCATCAATTAAGGCATTTGTTTTCATTTCTACAGAAAATCAAATTATATTCATTATAATTTAAATTAAGACATATATAGCATGCATGAGCCATAGACTAACTGCTGCAGAATTCTCAGACGTTCAGAAATACAGAACCATTCTAAAGTATTGCATGCAAGTCATATTATAATGCAGGTCCTGCGCCTCCTATTTGCCTCCACTACTGCTCCAGTATTCTGTCTGTCAGTCACATAATGTTTGCTGTATCCATAGCAACAGAGCTTTCTCTTCCCCTCTGGTGCCTATGTCACAATAAGATCAGGAGGAATGCACCATCATCCGTTCTGTTTGAACTAACTATGTTCTGATATTAGGACTAAACTAGCTCATGATCAGCTGTTTGTGACACCATGTTCAGAACCATGTACAGTATGGGCAAACAGGAATAATGATAAATGGGCCTAACCAATGGGCCTAACCTGGCTGGAGAATAGAGCAGATGTATGCAAAACAGTTCTAATTGGCAACTGGGTGGAAGAGAAGCTGCAGGTAGGGTTTATAATCTATTACCGGTACATATTACATTTTCAGAGGAGACAGTGTCATGCCTAAAAGAAGAAAACAACTTTGGGCAGTCAGCATTCTCCACCCTAGGCATCAGAAAATGTAATTCCCTCCCCACTACCTTAAGAAGCACTAGTGACTTTATATTCTTCTCCATGGAGGTCAAAGTGTGGATCAAGGCATATCAATCTGGCACGCATTGTCACGATCGTCGTAAGAACCGGACCAAGGCGCAGTGTGATAGGCGTACATCTTTTAATGAGTACTTAATACAATCACAAAAACAACAAAACGATACGTGAAGTCTAAAGGTTCACAAACACAAACCTATAAAGAACAAGATCCCACCAATAACTGTGCAAAACAGGCTGCCTAAGTATAGTCCCAATCAGAGACAACGAGCAACAGCTGCCTCTGATCGGGAACCACCCTGGCCAACATAGATCTAAACGATCTAAAATAAACACTTAGAAACTACAACATAGAAACTAACACCCTGGCTCAACATAAAAGAGTCCCCAGAGCCAGGGCGTGACAGTACCCCCCCCCCCCCCAAAGGCGCGGAATGCGACCGCGCCAACTAAACCCAACAGGGGAGGGGCCGGGTGGGCATTCCGCCTCGGAGGTGGATCCGGCTCCGGGCGTGACCACCACTCTCTCTCTCGCCCTCGTGGTCTGGCCCTGCTGGCCGGAGCTGGACTGAACACCGGTGGAGCGGATTGCTCTGGCTCCGGCGTGGAGCAGCTGACCGGTGCCGGACCAGGCACAGGTGGAACAGGCACGGACCGTGCCGGACTGACGACGCGCACCACTGGCTTGGTGCGGGGAGCGGGAACGGGCCGGACCGGCTGACGACGCGCACCACTGGCTTGGTGCGGGGAGCAGGAACGGGCTGGACCGGGCTGACGACGCGCACCACTGGCTTGGTGCGGGGAGCAGGAACGGGCCGGGCCGGGCTGGCGACGCGCACCACAGGCTTGGTGCGGGGAGCAGGAACAGGCCGGACCGGGCTGGCGACGCGCACCACTGGCTTGGTGCGGGGAGCAGGAACAGGCCGGACCGGGCTGGCGTCGCGCACCACTGGCTTGGTGCGGGGAGCAGGTACAGGCCGGACCGGGCTGACGACGCGCACCACTGGCTTGGTGCGGGGAGCAGGAACAGGCCGGACCGGGCTGACGACGCGCACAACTGGCTTGGTGCGGGGAGCAGGAACAGGCCGGACCGGGCTGGCGACGCGCACCACTGGCTTGGTGTGGGGAGCAGGAACAGGCCAGTCCGGGCTGGCGACGCGCACCACTGGCTTGGTGCGGGGAGCAGGAACAGGCCGGACCGGGCTGGCGACGCGCACCACAGGCTTGGTGCGGGGAGCAGGAACAGGCCGGACCGGGCTGGCGACGCGCACCACAGGCTTGGTGCGAGGGACAGGAACAGGCCGGACCGGACTGGGAACACACACCACTGGCCTTGTGCGGGGATCAGGACCGGACCGGACCGGACTGGTAACACACCCCAGTACCTCTCGCCGTGCCTCTACACTCTCCTTCCCCCTCATGACCAATGGCCCCCGTAACCTGGTGGCCTCCTCTCCTAGTCCACAAACTCGCCCTGTAGCTGCCTCCAGCAGCCCCGTCGTCCATGCCGTGTGCCCCCCCCAAAAAAAATTCTCGCCTGTCCGACGTCGGCACGGTTGGCGCCGTACCTCCTCTCTCGCCAAGGCTTTAACTTTTGCCCATGGCCCTTTGCCCGCGAACATGTCCTCCCAAGACCACCATTCGCCCACCTGGGACATCGCCATCTTCTCCAGTTCCTTTCCCGGTGTTTGCTCCTCAACACGCTGCTTGGTCCTTCTTTGGTGGGATCTTCTGTCACGATCGTCGTAAGAACCGGACCAAGGCGCAGCGTGATAGGCGTACATCTTTTAATGAGTACTTAATACAATCACAAAAACAACAAAATGATACGTGAAGTCTAAAGGTTCACAAACACAAACCTATAAAGAACAAGATCCCACCAATAACTGTGCAAAACAGGCTGCCTAAGTATAGTCCCAATCAGAGACAATGAGCAACAGCTGCCTCTGATCGGGAACCACCCTGGCCAACATAGATCTAAACGATCTAGAATAAACACATAGAAACTACAACATAGAAACTAACACCCTGGCTCAACATAAAAGAGTCCCCAGAGCCAGGGCGTGACACGCATTGACTAATTCTCAATACATTCAAGTCTCAAGTGTCCTGTATATATTTTATTATTTGTTCTATTTTATGTTTCCTGTATTTGTTTTAATCTGTTTTATATAATGGGTGGGTCTAATCGTGAATGCTGATTGGTTAAAACCTGTCACATCTACTCCTGCTCCTCCCCTCCAGCGTGCGACGTCGCCGGAATACTAACCACCGGTCCTGGGATTCATCATTACGCACACCTGGCATCCATCATTACGCGCACCTACAGATCATTATGATTCACACCTGGACTCCATTACCTTCCTCATTACCTCCCCTTTATATGTCCGTCCCTTACATTTAGTCCTCAGTCGGTATTGTTCCTGTGTTTATGCTATATCGCCACTGTTACGCTGTCTCGTTTCATATTTGTTATTTTATTCAACGTTTCACCTGCACCTGCTTTTCGAATCACAGCATCAACGTTACAAAACCGCGTTCCAGACGGTGTCTAATCCACAAGTTACCACTGGCTAAATCTATGACGTGCGCAATCCACTGTCTCATCAGCCCAGCCATGCAATTTATAAACTTGATCTCCACTATAAAAAGCATCTAGACATTATCTCACATTTGTTTTAGACTAACATTTAGTTTTCAAAAGCGGAGATTTGTAGAAACCTTGCTGTCTGTCTCTCCGACATTTGCAACATTGTTTCAATATTCAAATTTGATCTCCAACTGTCCCATAGTAATGAACGTGTCAGGAGTCGGGATGAGACAGACATGCTGGCAGTGTTTCTCAGCCAGTCGAAATCTTGAATCAGCTGGCATCATTTTTATGGATATGTCAATTGAAGAAAGGTAAAACTAAACGAAGTTCAGCTAGTTTGCAGTCTTTCCAGCTTCAGTTTGAAGTGATTGTGTTAGCTGTGTTGTTGAACAACAGTGTCCTGACGAGTGAGCAAATGTTCTATGCCAGGCGAAATCTCGCCTCATTAGCTCATTGTTATGGATGTATGCAAATAAATGTCACTAGAAAACAGCTTAAACAAATGCAAATGTGGCTACTTTTTGACGTGACTGTAAGTTAGCCGTAGTTGGTTAGCTAGCAAGCAAGGGATAAGAACGTTGCCAGGCAGTATAGCAATGGAACATTTAGAACAAACAACTGGGTCTCGTCCATAGATACAAAACAAAAAGACTGAACGACTGGGTCGCGTCTCTAGCAACCGAACTGATAGAACAAACGACCAGGCGGCTTGGGTAGCAACCCTAGATTTGTGTCGCGACTATATCTTGTGGAAGGATTAAATAGTATGAATAAATTCATCAAAATAACGTTTTTATTGAAAATATGTCGATCATTATTTGAATATTTTGGTAACCCGTTGTATAAAAGTGATAATGCCCTCGAAGCTTCTCGGGCATTATCACATAAATATCCCACTATACTACTGTATGAGTAATGTGTTTATGTATTTAGTTCACTTACAGTGGCTTGCGAAAGTATTAACCCCCCTTGGCATTTTTCCTATTTTGTTGCCTTACAACCTGGAATTAAAATACATTTTGGGGGGATTTCTGTCATTTGATTTACACAACATGCCTACCACTTTGAAGATGCAAAATATTTTTTCTTGTGAAACAAACAAGAAATTAGACAAAAAATAAAGAAAACTTGAGCGTGCATAACTATTCATCCCCCCCAAAGTCAATACTTTGTAGGGCCACCTTTTGCAGCAATTACAGCTACAAGTCAATTGGGGTATATCTCTATAAGCTTGGCACATCTAGCCACTGGGATTTTTGCCCATTCTTCAAGGCAAAACTGCTCCAGCTCCATCAAGTTGGATGGGTTCCGCTGGTGTACAGCAATCTTTAAGTCATCTTTAGGTCTGGGCTTTGACCAGGCCATTCCAAGACATTTAAATGTTTCCCCTTAAACCACTCAAGTGTTGCTTTAGCAGTATGCTTAGTGTTATTGTCCTGCTAGGTGAACCTCCGTCCCAGTCTCAAATCTCTGGAAGACTGAAACAGGTTTCCCTCAAGAATTTCCCTGTATTTAGCGCCATCCATCATTCCTTCAATTCTGACCAGCTTCCCAGTCCCTGCTGAAGAAAAACAGCCCCACAGCATGATGCTGCCACCACCATGCTTCACTGTGGGGATGGTGTTCTCGGGGTGATGAGAGATGTTGGGTTTGCGCCAGACATAGTGTTTTCCTTGATGGCCTAAAGCTAAATTTTTGTGTCATCTGACCAGAGTACATATGTTTGGGGAGTCTCCCACATGGCTTTTGGTGAGTCTCCCACATGGCTTTTGGTGAACACCAAACATGTTTGCTTATTTTCTTCTTTAAGCAATGGCTTTTTTCTGGCCACTCTTCCGTAAAGCCCAGCTCTGTGGAGTGTACGGCTTAAAGTGGTCCTATGGACAGATACTCCAATCTCCGCTGTGGAGCTTTGCAGCTCCTTCAGGGTTATCTTTGGTCTCTTTGTTGCCTCTCTGATTAATGCCCTCCTTGCCTGGTCCGTGAGTTTTACATTTACATTTTAGTCATTTAGCAGACGCTCTTATCCAGAGCGACTTACAGTTAGTGAATACATATTTTTTTATACTGGCCCCCCGTGGGAATTGAACCCACAACCCTGGCGTTGCAAACACCATGCTCTATCAACTGAGCTACATCCCTGCCGGCCATTCCCTCCCCTACCCTGGGCCAATTGTGCGCCGCCCATGAGTCTCCCGGTCGCGGCCGGCTGCGACAGAGCCTGGATTCGAACCAGGATCTCTAGTGGCACAGTTAGCACTGCGATGCAGTGCCTTAGACCACTGCGCCACTCAGGAGTTCAGTTTTGGTGGGCGGCCCTCTCTTGGCAGGTTTGTTGTGGTGCCGTATTCCTCCATTTTTTTATAATGGATTTAATGGTGCTCGGTGGGATGTTCAAAGTTTCTGATATTTTTTTATAACCCAACCCTGATCTGTACTTCTCCTCTTTGTCCCTGACCTGTTTGGAGAGCTCCTTGGTCTTCATGGTGCTGCTTGCTTGGTGGTGCCCCTTGCTTAGTGGTATTGCAGACTCTGGGGCCTTTCAGAACAGGTGTATATATACTGAGATCATGTGACAGATCATGTAACACTTAGATTGCACACATGTGTACTTTATTTAACTAATTATGTGACTTCTGAATATAATTGGTTGCACCAGATCTTATTTAGGGGCTTCATAGTAAAGGGTGTGAATACATGTGCACGTACCACTTTTCCGTTATTTATTTTTTTGAATTTTTTTAAACAACTTCTTTTTTAAAATTTCACTTCACCAATTTGGACTATTTTGTGTATGTCCATTACATGAAATCCAAATAAAAATCAATTTAAATTACAGGTTGTAATGCAACAAAATAGGAAAAATGCCAAGGGGGATGAATACTTTTGCAAGGCACTGTAAGTTAGGATTGCGGATGAAAATTAGCTGTGCTTAGCTAACTCTGGTGCAAACATATTTCACTGTCTGAAATTTGTTTTAAAACTCTAATCAAAGTTTATTTGGGGATTTTCAGGTAATTTCAATTAATTGCTGTTGGTATTATGCATTGCCTGTGATGAATGTTCATAATTCATCAAGTAATGCAACATTTGGCAAGAGTCATCAATAGTCATTGTCAAGAGTTTTAATTACATCAAAGTGTGAGCACAGCAGCCTTTCCTTTCTATCCAAATGAGATTCTCCCAAGAAAAACCTGCGCTGAATGTGAGAATGTGCTGTACCTCCTGCTTTCTGTAGCCAAAGATCTTAAACAAACTAGTTCAATGGCTGGTTTCCAATGGTTCTGCTGCTTCTCAGTTGGTTTGCAAATCTATACAAAAATGATTAGAGGGCTTCATTTAAGCTATATACATCAGCACAGACTCCCAGTGTGAGAGACTTGAGAGGCAATCTAATTGCATTGATGCCAAGCAGGGCAATGGGCTGCTGCTTCAGGATCTGACTAGAGGGATACCTTTAGAAATACTGTACAACAGCATGGATCGATGGTGAAGTGTGAGTTTTGCTGAGCTCATGCTGGGCTCAAGCTTAAGTGGCTGAGCATTCCCTCCTCTTCTCCTCCTCCTCTCACCCACTCATACTCCTCTTTCTGTCTATTTACCTTGTCTGTCCAAGACAATTCACTTGAGAGTGTAAGACAGCCAACAGCACCAACCGTGCAGACTACCAACCACAGAGGGACCACTGGCCAGACGACATCTTGAGACGAATGGCGCTGTGGAAAGCTTACACAGCAGGATCATAATGTTATTAGTGTTAGCAAAAGGCTTGTGAAGTTTGGTCTAAAAGTCTGTTAGAACAAAATCCAAACCTAGACTATTTGTATCCCCCGAGATAATGAGATAATCAATCAAAGAAACAGTGTGCCCTCTTGCCATTATTTTAAAGCCATGATGGCCAGTAGAATAGTGTGTTGTGGCGTGTTCCAGGGCCTTCCTGCCAAGCTGCTTCTCTCCTACCACGGCACGCTGCCCTCCCATTACCTGGTCACCCTATATGATGAGATGTACGGACGCCAGGTCACCTCCACCCTGCCCACATTGTGCTCCTGGCATCCAGACAGGCTGGCGAGGATGCCAGAGAAGTCTGACCACCCAATGTGATCCAATCTTGGGTAAGAGATCAAGTCAACATTAGAATAGCCCTTTTCTAAAGCATTGGTTCCATCAAGTTTTGAGTGCAAAACCCATAAGGAACACTGCACCCTGGTTGAACAAAACCACTTGTATATGGGTACTTAAAGTCATTGCACAGTATGTTTTAATTATGAAAATACTTATATTTACTTGACTGTGGCACTAAAAATGTCAGCTGTAATTACAAACTGGTGTCAAGTAAAGAAAATAAGTAAAGAAAAAAAATAAGCAGTGTTCCACAATTAAAGTTTAGGCAGAATAAATAGCCTTTGATTATTCCAAATCTGTCACAGATATGACTAATGACTGCATCACTGTAACAGCTGAGCCCTCTCTCCTTCCCTTCCTTCTCCCTCCCATCACCTCAAACTAACTTTGGCCTGGTGGAGTCTAGACAGGTCCGTCCGGACCAGCAGCAGCCCCCCTTCCCAGCGCTAGGTGTGTACAGGTCAGCGTACCAGAGGCACCCTCTAAGTGCTTTCTGCCAGCCCCGCTTAGCCAGTGTGCCAGGTGGCCTCTCCAGCAAGCTCCATCCTGCCAATCGGAACAACAACGACCTGGATCTGAAACAACAGTCCTGCAGACAGGTCTAAGACAACTCAGTCTCCGCCAGCCTCTTCCCTCCCCTCTCTTGGGTGTAGACACAGAGCTCAGGCTCCCACGCTGTTTAGATACTCAGGGGCCATACTCAATGTGGTGCTGTTTGAGGATTTTATTTTTTATTAGTCTGAGGCATTAAACATTTAATGGAGCAGAACATTTGGGAAATCAAAATATGTAAAAATTAAACAGGAGTCTCATTATGATCTCTTAAAGTCTAGGCTCTCTCTTCCTATGTGTGTGTGTGAGTGTGTGCATGCGTGCATGCATGCGTGTGTTTGTGTGTGTGTGTGTGCATGCAGGAGAGGGAGGGAGAGTCCGCAAATCATCTGACCATTTAGGATATTCACATGCAAATTATTTTTCCTCGCACTTAGCTAATATTCGCAACTCAAAAGGGGCAGTTAGTATTGCCCTAGCCTAGATACTTTGAAATCAAAGAGAGTGTTAATGTCAGAGCTGACCTGGGTATTCATTCATATCAGGAGCTATTAGTCATGTAAGGGGAACTCTGAGGGGACCATTCCATTAGGTATTTAATTACAGGGAATTAAAGTGTTTAATTAGGAGGAATGAAAGATGCTTATGTTTGATGGTCAACCATCTGTGTCTCTCTTCTCCTGCTGCCTCAGCCAGAGCAGCTGAATCCCTTTGCCTGCCTCTCTGTTACTCATTTCAATACTTAAGTGCACTGATGATTTTGTGTGACTCAGAAGACGTGTAGGTTATGTGTTATTGGTTATGCTACACACAGTGCAAATTACTCCTTTGTACTTTCATATTTAGTTATTCAGACACAGACTCTATATGCTATATATATACACTACTGTTCAAAAGTTTGGGGTCACTTAGAAATGTCCTTGTTTTCGAAAGAAAAGCAATTTTGACCTCACAGGTCCTCAACTGGCAGCTTCATTAAATAGTACCCGCAAAACACCCGTCTCAACATCAACAGTGAAGAGGCGACTTCTAGGCAGAGTTGCAAAGAAAAAGCCATATCTCAGACTGCCCATCTTAATCTTTTATTTTTATTGGCCAGTCTAAGATATGGCTTTTTCTTTGCAACTCTGCCTAAAAGGTCAGCATCCCGGAGTCGCCTCTTCACTGTTGATGTTGAGACTAGTTTTTGTGGGTACTATTTAATGAAGCTGCCAGGTGAGGACCTGTGAGGCGCCTGTTTCTCAAACTAGACACTCTAATGTATTTGTCCTCTTGCTCAGTTGTGCACCGGGGCCTCCCACACCTCTTTCTATTCTGGTTAGAGCCAGTTTGCGCTGTTCTGTGAAGGGAGTAGTACACAGCGTTGTACGAGATCTTTAGTTTCTTGGCAATTTCTCACATGGAATAGCCTTCATTTCTCAGAACAAGAATAGACTGACGAGTTTCAGAAGAAAGTTATTTGTTTCTGACCATTTTGAGCCTGTAATCGAACCAACAATTGCTGATGCTCCAGATCCTCAACTAGTCTCAAGAAGGTCAGTTTTATTGGTTCTTTAATCAGCACAACAGTTTTCAGCTTTGCTGACATAATTGCAAAAGGGTTTTCTAATGATCAATTAGCCTTTTAAAATGATAAACTGGGATTAGCAAACACAACGTGCCATTGGAACACAGGACTGATGGTTGCTGATAATGGGCCTCTGTACGCCTATGTAGATATTCCATAAAAAATCAGCTGTTTCCAGCTACAATAACCATTTACAACATTAACAATGTCTACACTGTATTTCTGATCAATTTGATGTTATTTTAATGGACAGAAAAATTGCTTTTCTTTCGAAAACAAGGACATTTCTTAGTGACCCCAAACTTTTGAACGGTAGTGTATATATGTATAGACCAGACCACATGATGGCGCTATAGCGACATGTCACAAACTTAAATCCCAAACGAGGGTGCTGTATCACTCACTGTTGTTGTTCTTAGTCTATGATTGCTCTTTGTAAGAACAAACAGCTTGATTTAAATGAACAAACAATTATACTTTTAATTCAAACATGTATTTTGTCTTTGTAATTACGCAACACATCCATTAACCGTCACATCTATCCTCCTACAATTGCAATGATGTACTCTGCAGTCAGAAACAACACATCACACAGCAGAGCTCTGTTTGTTAGATTGTTGATGACTTATCATAGGAAATCTGTCTCTGTCTGGAAGGAAAATTAATTTAATTTTAATCATGATTTAACCACATCACAATAGCTAGCACATTGCTGTACAAAATGCTTTCAGTTTTTAATTATTTTTGTTCACAGAGTTGTTTGACTGCTTAGGATAAGTAACCTTAATTTACATCTACATATTTCTTTCTTCTGTTGATTAATACTGTACAAATGTAAGGATAAATATTTGTTTATAAAATCAAGAGTACTTTCATCACAGTCATTCATTATTTTGGTACATGAATAACTGAACATGGTTCAGTGCTATTCTAATATCAACAATGTTGAAAACAACAGCAGAAATCAGGCGTATACTATGCTCCAATCTTGGAAGAGATTCAAAAGTAGCAATTACTTTTGTTTATTGAAGCTTACAAACATTATGCTGTAAGTCACAACCTTTTACATCATGTCATATTTATAGACCAAATGTGGATAATTGTATCCAGTCCTCTGTGTGAGTAATATTTGTTCCGTATACAGTAACCCACTGTGATGGATTATTACTATATTACTATATCACTCAGCATTATGGCTGAGTGAATTAACTTAAGAATGTTTTATGAATTATTTTTACAGGGGAGAAAGTGCACATCTTGCATGATTTAGGAGTAACTATGTAGTGCAAGGAGGAAAAGGAAAATAACTAAACACCTTCACAACTACATAGAATTTCTATGGCAGTGCACCCTGAATAAATCTAAACAAGCAGTAGTCTAATTACCATTAATGGTGTTAATATTTTACTTTCATTGCCTCTGATTAAGACAGCTGTGCTTCTCAGTAGGATACTCTCAGCTCTGAAAATTGCCTTGGTGCATAAGTAAATGAGATACTCCTTCACTGCTCTGTCCTTGTCTGTGCTGAGGAGAAACATTCCTGGTTACACGCTGGTCTGGAGAGCCTTCGTATCAGGAAGTGAGAGGACAAATCGGAAAAGGATGCCCTTGGCTCCAGAGAGGACACTCAAATCGTCCGCTACAAATCTTGGAGAGATCTCATCAGCCAGGAACCTCATGGTGAACTGGCGGCTCATGCAGTAGATGGTGTCGTCCATGGCGACACACTGGAAGGTGAGGCATTGGGCGAGGCGTTTGGTGCAGCACTCGTACCATAGTCGTGCCACAGTGTGGTAGCGGTACACACTGATGCCTAACTGCGGGTTGACATCAAAGCAATATAGGAAGTTCCTCACTTCCACAATGTCAGTGGTCCTCTCTTTGCTTCCCGTTATTGCGCTTTTCCTCCACACGTTGATATTTGGGTTGTAGCGCAATAGTGTGTATCTCAGTGTTCCTCCTAGAACAAAGAGCTCCCCGTTGCACACTGTGACATGATGGGCCACAGCAAATGTATCATTGGGCAGTGGGGCCACAAAAGTCCATCTGTCGGAGCGGGGGTCATAGCACTCTACGGTGGACAAACACTCCCCTCCGATGGCATAGATGTAGCCCTGCAGGGCTGCCAGTTTGCAGTGGGGCCTGAACTCGTTCATAGGACTGATCTCTTTCCAAATGGACGTTACGCGGTTGTAGCAGAACACTCTCTTGGAAGGCTTCATCTCGCTGTCTGTGCCCTGCTGGCAGCCCCCCACTGCTACAAATAAGTAGTTGTCCATAGTGCACATGGCACAGCCTTTGGAGATTACTTCCTGACGGATGGGACACAGTGGGTGCCAGCTGTCTTTATAATCATCATAATAGCAGAGACCACTAGATGGCTTGTTGGTGACTCGCTGCTCCCTTTTTGTCCCTTGAGGACTACTCTCCACCCAGTCCTTAGGGTCCATGTTGCCTGCCACTAGGGACTGCCTTCCTCTCATACGCTGTTTCTAGATCTCATCCCGATCACCTGCTCTCAGCCTCCCATACAGGCCTGGGTCCCTGAGGACCTGGAGGTAGTTGTCAGACATCACTCTAAGGGCTGACAGCTGCAGAGGGGCCTGCCCATGCTTCTTAGACAGCTCCAACACCTCCATGCAGTTGCCCAAATCAAGCTTGGCCTTAAGGCTCTCCAACTCTGAGCTGCCCATGTTGTCTGGAGGCAGATTTATAAAGTTGGCCCCAGCTATGGTTTCTAGGCTGGGCTCCTCCCATGCACTGGGGCGCCTGGTGTCTGTGGTGGGACTGAGGGGACTGACAGGGCTGGGATTCCCTGATGAAGAGGCCTGAGGGTGGGGCCTCAGTGGGGTCGAGGCTCTGGGTGTCAGAGAGGTGATCTGGAGCTCTGAATTTTCAGATGCTGTGAGGTAGCTGTCCTTGTATAAGAATGCTGGCTTATTGGGCTCTGGAGTAACTGGGGAAAACGGCCTCTGAACCAGTTCACGCATGGTGATGGGGCTCCCAGTGAAGCTGCTGCCACGGCTTCCAAACTCCACCAACTGTGAGTCCAGTGAATTCCCCTCAAACTGACCTAATATGGAGTCTGTGATGGAGTGCGAGGAGGATTCCACATATTATTCATAAATCTTTCCTTGCACAACGCTCTGGTTCCCAGGTCCCTCCATCACGAGGCTGGCATCCTCCACTGTGATCTCTACCTTGGAGAGGAAGGTGGAGTAGGCCCCATGCAGCCCCAGGTCTTGCCTCAGCTCCCTACCCACACCCACCCCCACACTGCCCTCCAGCCTCTGCAGAAAGCAAGGGGACAGACAGCCCGATGGGCTGGACAGACCACTGTTATTAGGATAAGGGAGTTTCAAGGTGGATCCAAACATACCATTTCTGATCTTAATCTCAGCCTCTTCAACAAACATGGGGATATCTATCTCAGCCTCCTCAACAAACACAGGGACTTCTCCCTCCAACTCCAAGCTGTTGTCTTCTTCTACATTTGATCCATCCTGCGGCATAGCCATTTCTTCAGTGTTTGTGAGCTGACCAATGTTTTTAGTCTGGGGCAATTCTCCTTCCCCTGTCCCTGTATTGGTGTTGTCAGGTGTCAGGTCATCCCTCACAGGGCTAATCTGTGAGTGGCCAGGCTGTTTGTCCCCATCATTGCTGGAGTCATGTTTGGCTGTGCTTTGAGGCCACAGTTCCATCTTGCAGTTCCGACAGATTCCATTGGGTGCTTCAGTGGGCCTGTCTGAAGGAGGCCTCACATAGAGCTGGGGTTTAGCTGCTGTACCCCTGGAGCTGTAGAATCTGTAAACCCAGGAAATTGAGCAGCACAGCGGCCACGGAACACGTCAGCCTCCCCAGCAGGTACATGTCAAACTGGACACCCAGCAGGTCTGCTATGGGCATATCTAAACGGAGGAGTTGCCAAGTTGAACAACCTTTTTGTCTGGGTAATTATTTTCAGTGCATCTTAGCCAGTGGTAGCCGGTACCCTGCGTACTGCAGAGATCTGATGACTGTGTCTGTTCTCTCTCCTCTCTCCAGATAACATGTAAACTGATACCTGCAACAACACTATTTGCATCCCTCACTGGAGGGGTTGGGCAGCAGTCATGTTCCACTTGCAGCAGGTGATCATGTTTGCTCTGTCCTTCACTATGTAGAAAATAACATATTCATACCGGGATATTTTTTGACTCAACAAGAGATGAGTTTATGATGTTGTTTACTGAGGGAGTATTTACGTTTTTTAACAACTTGGAAACTACTGTATATCACCACAAGGTTAAACATGGATTCAGACTATTTGTGCTGTTTAGCCTAATGTTTACATTATGTGTAGGAGTGGCCTGGATCAATGCCTCTATTGATATATCACACTCCCTCTCCAGTTAAACACATGGCAGGCTGCAATCTGTTGAGAACAGGGTTTGACTAAGGCGTGCGAAAGGCTGATTGGTGGCATTTGAGGACTTAATGACCAGGATACAGTTGTTTGCACAGGCAAAGGCCAAGAGCAAATGTCTCTCACTATACAACACCCACTATACAACACATTGGTTTTGGCTCAGCTACAGAGGGAAAAGAGACCAAGGATGGTGTTCTTATAAAAATTAACTATACATTTGGTAACTTTATTTGGATAGTCCATCTGTACAAAAAGGTGCTATCTCGAACCTAAAAGGGTTCTTCAGCTGTCCACATAGGATAACTCTTCGAAGAACCCTTTTTGGTTCCAGGTAGAACCCTTTCTACAGAAGGTTCTACATGGAACCTAAAAGGGTTCTATCTGGAACCAAAAAGGTTTCTCCCTAGAACCATAAAGGGTTCTCCTATGGGGACAGCCGAATAACCCTTTTGGAACCCTTTTTTCTACGAGTGTACAGAGTATCAGTAACATTTTAACTAACTATCTACTAACCCTTAACTTAACCCTTACCCTAGCCCTAACATTAACCCTTACCCTAACCCTATTCTAAACCTAACCCTAACTGTAACCTTAGCAAGCAGTTGCTTATCAACAGATCGTTTGTTGATAGTATGACAATATGTAGAGCATCTACAGATGGAAAATCTAAATAAAGTGTGACCATACATTTGTAATTTAAGCAGACTTTAAGTTTAGAAAGAAATTACTGTGTTAAAGTGTTAATGATGTTGTTATTTCTATCACACACCGATGAACACGTACTATAACATGTAAGAGGGATGCAGTCAGACAACCGTCTGAGCCGCAATACCAAAAAGGACTGTTGACTGAATGGGTCTGACAATATCATCCATATTTATAGACTGAATGGGCATACACACATACATCTCAGTCACGCTGGAGTCCTGTCACTCAGTCACTGCAGTTGAGCTGTCAAATTTGAATTTGTGTTGCCGATAACGACACAATTGACCGAGGCCAGGGTCACAACAAAGAGCTGGTCCAGCAGCGATGCAGTGACCCTCAGGGAGGTGTGTCACTCAGGTAGCCATTTGATCAGTGTCCTCTGTGACATAGACACTATTTGGCCATCTGATAGCATAGCTTCCAGATGCCCATGAAGGTATCTGGATTCAGCAGGCACGGTTAGTCGTGAATAATTCACTGGTGTGCCACAAAGGCAGCTCCTTCTCTTCTGTGCCTCCGCTGTCTCAGGTGTACCATTCAGGAGCACTGCAGAACAAAATGATTTCCAGCATGTGCAGTGTTGTGCGGAGACACTTTCACCTCTTCCCCTCCTGTGATATGATATGGACAGGAAATGGGAAATGTTAACAGTTTAAACAGCCGTAACTATTTGAGGTGAACCGTACTACTATTCTTGGAGGATGGGTGGACTGTGTAATAGATTAAGATCATGAAAGGGAGAATAAGGGGTAGTGAACTCTGTGGCTACATGACTAGCTGAGGGCGAAATAACCTTAAGGTCGTACTGATTACAAGTTTAGCACTGAAGTATAAATAAACAAAGCAATTGATGTGTATATGTTAAGGTCGGGGCTCTGTGCAGGCCAGTCAAGTTCTTCCACACCGATCTTGACAAACCATTTCTGCATGGACCTACCTGCCAGATGGTGAAGCGTGATTCATAACTCCAGAGAACACATTTCCACTGCTCCAGAGTCCAATGGTGGCGAGCTTTACACCACTCCAGCCGACGCTAGGCATTGCACATGGTGATCTTAGGCTTGTGTGCGGCTGCTCGGCCATGGAAACCCTTTTCATGAAGCTCCCGACGAACAGTTCTTGTGCTGACGTTGCTTCCAGAGGCAGTTCGGAATTCAGTTGTGAGTGTTGCAACCGAGGACAGACAATTGAAAGTCACGGAGCTCTTCAGTACAGCCATTCTACTGCCAATGTTTGTCTATGGAGATTGCATGGCTGTGTGCTCAATTTAATACACCTGTCAGCAACGGGTGTGGCTGAATAGCCGAATCCACTAATTTGAAGGGGTGTCCACTGGCTCAATTTCTGGCTCATCTTTATCAGGGTGTCAATAATTTCAGACCCCACTGTATACATACAGAAAGGGGTTAATGGCAATGTCAGAATACTGTATATTCCATCCTAATTATTTCCAGAAACTGGACTGATTCAGAGGAGGCCAAGACATAGTTGAAAAGTTGTTGTGAAGGGAAGCCAAATATTTTGCAGTTTTAGTCTAGATCTTCTGTAAAGCAAAGAAGGGGGGGGTGATCATCAAATATTCCTGCCAAATACCTACATATACACTTTGTTATGGCCCCAAAGTATAGAAACTCATAGTTGATGTGTTGAGAGAACATTTGTTTAGATTCTTCATTCTTCCTCATATGTTGGAATGGGATTATTCTAAAGGTAATGTATATTATCCTGTTATCCAAGATGTGATCAAATGCATTATTAAGTAGGCCTAGCTATTTTCTATGGTTAAGAGAATAAGGTAGTTTACTGTATGTCATTTAAAACACCCTTAGGTTGTAGAAGTAAAATCAAGCCAGATTATTTGATAATCTCTCCATTTTAATACAGGTGATATGAAACAAATGCAACAACCCTGTTTATGAGCATCTTCCTGAAATGGTGGCTAACATGATCCTACTAGTAGATGTCAGGGGGAAGAGTTACATATTGTACACAATGCAATGTCATTTAAATATGTAAATGTAAATAGCTGGATTTACAGGCCAGTGACAATGAGATGCAGTGTTGACCACTGCAAAACACGAAAAGGAGAAAGAATTGTCAAACGTCACATGCACTACAACCCCAAAACGGCAGACATAATGTAGGATATTTGCATTGTTTTTTCTGTCCTCATTTTCAACTTGTCACACAGATGTAGAGACTGAATGAATGGAACCAGAAGGATGTAAACAATTCTGTCCTGACAGCCTATAGGATTATCTCTTGAAACAGTGAGAAAGGATGAGAAAATACAAACAAACCCTCCCAACTCTTCACCAACCAATCCTAACCTGAACCCATAAAACCTCTTTGATTATCTTCAATATTTACACAGATGTACACAAAATACACTCAAAAATGAGATTTGCCATGTTCTCTTTGCGTTTAGTCCTCTTGTACATTCCAAGCTATCCAGAAAAGAAATACCTGTATAGTAATAAAAAATAATGTTCTCATTGAGCATTCACATTTGTTCCCAGTTGTTTATGTGTAGTTTAAAGACCAGGTACAGCACAGCCCAGTGAATTGGACAATTGGGTGGGGTCAATGTGTGGGCCCTCCCACACTGGTCGGTTCAGTGTCTGTCTTCACACCTGCAATGTTTGAACATATCAAAAACAAACCCAAATGCTTTTTATTTTCCTTTTTTTACAACTGATTTTTATTGGTCAACAGGCAGAGGTGTGACAAGAAACAAAAATAAGGTGTGGTCGCGGGAAGGGGTATACTGGAGGTGGTTATTTTCATGTTCAGTTTTCTTTATATTATAATCTTGGTTATTATTTCCTTTCAAAAACAGAGTGGAGGGCCATCAGGTGGTGGCACTGGTTCCTGAAAGACTGACGCATGGAGGGCCGGTTGGATGACTGGAAAAGGCTTGCAGGACTGTGTGAGGTGTGGTTGTATGTGTGTCTGTTTGTGGTGTTGTGATGTTTTGGGCTTGCGGTATGTGTAAGTGGTATGTGTATGTGTGTTGGAGGGGCTTGAAATATGTTTGTGTGTGTGTGTCTCTGTGGGTCTACTGTGTGTTGTGTGTGTATTCTGTGTGTGTACAGTGTGTGTGTACAGTGTGTGTGTTGGCTGGGAGGGTTCACGTCAGTTCCACAGTCACTGTGAGGACCAGGGCCAGCACCATCCATATTAGTCCGAGTACATCCACGCGAGGGGCTCCATCTGCAAGGGCCAGAAAAAGAGATAAGAGTCAGATACAATCACTATTAATAATTAATAACAGTCACTAGACACATACAAAAATAAAATAAATACAAATAACAAGGCAAAACAGACTTTAATCTCAATAAAAACACTGATTGATCAGGTGGTTCTTGATCAGGTCGTTATTTCCTCTGTACATAATTCAAATTAATGCAACCAAATCATGTACTGACAGACCATATTTGGTCAGATGTTATGCCCGGGTAAAGGCTTTCAAATCAAGGGCAATTGGAAATCCTGGCTCTTTGCTTTTATGTCAACTTAACCACATTCTCCACTGATGTTAATGATGCTAAACATCATATTGCTTCTAGAACTACAATTGTAATAGCCTTACGCTCTCCACTTGTTTAAGTAGGATTGCAATAAACAACTACTACGGGCCACTGACCCACTTCCCATGCGTCTCTATACCTCAGTTAATTTCCATTATCATCAATATTCTAAAACATTTGTTAGGACAGCGAGATCATTGAAACTCTGACAGAGATGGATGGTGGCCCTTAAAAGCTATGTGGTTTGTTGCTGTTCTCTGCTGTGGCCTCTGTGCTGAATGACGGATAGGGTGGACTTCCCACACACACACAGAGGGAGGAGTTGGCAGATCAACCACTGAGCGATCAGACACGTGTGCGGAGACCACTCGGGGCCATGTTCAACACTGATTTGACTTACATGCGAGGCATGTCTGCGCCTCGCACCGCGATCGGTGCCTTCCACACTGACCTGATTCTGTCCTTGCTATGGCAAACCTGCTCCTGCCGGATCATTTGCATATTCACATTTACATTCGTAAGATATCGCAAGTAAAGCAGCAGAGAGAGAGAGACTGAGAAAGAGAACCCTCATATCCCTCTGTGCTTTTTCTGACAATCCCTCATCTTTACATATGATAATCGGAGGCGCTGCAAATGAGGCCCCACAGTGTGTATGAAACAACCCTAATCTCACAGTTCTTACAAAGTTATAAAAGTGGGTAGTGACTGAAGGAGGATTGTATCTGAACATAGGGGGGAGAGATTTCTGGTTCAACTGTATCTTTTTGGAGGAATTGTGTTGACGATAGAATGACATACATGTATTCACCTGTCGTCAGTTTGTCTATCCATCAAACCCTAACCAATAAGTAGCTAGTAATTTGTTACTGTCCCATTTTGGATACAGATTGCATGCTTGTCATCTCAAATGTCTTCAACTACATCTTCAATGTGTGAGAAAAACAACACACAAATAAACAAAAAGGACAAAATGCTCTTTAAATGACTACAATTGAAACTTTCTCTGTGAGTGGTCTTCATGGGTGCCATACTTACTGTTCGGAATGTGAGTGTTTTTCATCATGGCTGGATTTTCTGTTGAAAGAGATGAAGGGAAAACAGAGACAGAGACAGAGACAGAGACAGAGACAGACACAGAGACAGACACAGAGACAGAGATATAACACTGTACATAGCCATAATATGATAATATTCCTCTCTCTCTGAGTTTATTGTTAATTTTGATTGTTTATTTCACTTTTGTTTATTATCTATTTCACTTGCTTTGGCAATGTAAACATATGTTTCCCATGCCAGTAAAGCCCTTTGAATTGAATTTAGAGAGAGAGAGAAAGAGAGACACAGACTGCTATAACAGCCTCCACTCTTCTGGGAAGGTTTTCCACTAGATGTTGAATCATTGCTGCGGGGACTTGCTTACATTCAGCCACAAGAGCGTTACTGAAGTCGGACACGGATGTTGGGCGATTAGGCTTGGCTAGCAGTCGGTGTTTCAATTCATCCCAAAGGTGTTCGATGGGGTTGATGTCAGTGCTCTGTGCAGGCCAGTCAAGTTCTTCCACACCGATTTCGACAAACCATTTCTGTATGGACCTCGCTTTGTGCGAGGGGGCATTGTCATGCGGAAACAGGAAAGGGCCTTTCCCAAACTGTTGCCACAAAGTTGGAAGCACAGAATCGTCTAGAATGTCATTGTATGCTGTATCATTAAGATTCCCCTTCACTGGAACTAAGGGGCCTAGCCCGAACCATGAAAAACAGCCCCAGACCATTATTCCTCCTCCACCAAACTTGACAGTTGGCACTATGCATTCTCCCGGTACCATTCTCCTGGAATCCGCCAAACCCAGATTTGTATGTCGGACTGAAAGATGGTGAAGTGTGATTCATCACTCCAGAGAATTCGTTTCAAGATAGCGTAGAGTTCCAAGATAGCGTAGAAGTGCGGTCGTGTACTCTGTAGTGTGTCCGTGTAAATAGCCTGTTTTTTTGTCTCTTTCGTATATATTTCTCAATCACACTTTTCATCCTTCAACTAAATATACTTTCCTGCAACCCGCCTCACCCAATGTGGAATGGATTCTATTATTTATTTTACCTTTTTATCCAGAACTTCCAGTTGAAACTAACCAGCTAGCCAGCTCACTAGCTAACTAGCTACTTGCTATTAGCCACCGTTAGCGGTTTTCACCATTGTGCGTGGCTTGCACTACCAA